>NW_006408579.1:814607-819758 GCF_000296735.1 Chrysochloris asiatica
TGTAAAGAAAACAAATATCTTCACCACTGGACCAATAAACAACATTCTTATCAACAGAGAAAAGACTGAAGTTGTCAAGGATTTCATTCTTCTTGGATCAACTATCAACACTCATGGATAAGGTTGCTACGAGTCAGTACCTACTCAATGGCACCTAACAACAACAACGACAAACAACACCTCTGTAAGAAAAAGACAAATAACCCAATTTAAAAATGGGCTCAGGACATGAACAGACACTTCACCAATGAGGAGATCTGGGCAGCCAACAAACATATGAAGAAATGTTCATGATCACTAGCCATTGTTGTTGTTGTTCGGTGCCATCAAGTCATTACCAACTCATAGTGACCCTATGCACAACAGAACGAAACACTGCCCAGTCCTGGGCCAACCTCACTACTGTTGCCACGCTTGAGCCCACTAATGCTGCCACTTTGCCAATCCATCCTTATTGGTGTCTTCCTCTTTTTCTCTGACCCTCCACACTACCAAACATGATATTCTTCTCAAGCAACTGGTCCCTCCTGACAATATGTCCAAAGTATGAAAGATGAAGTTTGCCCATCCCTGCCTCCAAGAGCACTCTGGCTGCACTTCTTCCAACACAGATCTGTTGGTTCTTTTGGCAGCCCATTTGTTGTTGTTGTTGTTAGGGGAGTAAAAAGCCTAATCTTTCTCCCATAAAGGCACTGGTGGGTTTGAATTTTGATTAGTAGTCCAGTGTTTATCCTTCAGCACCATCAGGGTTCCTTGGAAAAGGACATCATGATGATTGGCAACATAAGAGGGTCAGTGAAAAAGAGGAAGACCACCAATGAAATGAACTGACACAGTTGCTACAACAAAGAGCTCAAACATAAAAATAATTTTGAGGATGGTTTAGGACCAGGCAGTGTTTAGTTAGTTCTGTTGTACAAGGGTTGATGAGTCAGAATTAACTCTACAGCATCTAACAATAACAACAAATATGTGTTAGAGTAAAAAGGGAACCTCCATGATCAAAGGCAATATAGAAATACTTTTAGTGTTTACTTGACTTGTAACTTTCAGGCATATATTTTCATTACCCTGTTGTTGTTAAGTGTCACCAAGTCAGTTCCGACTCACAGCAACCCTTTTTGGATTTCCAAGGAGTGACCAGTGAGCTTGAACCACCAAACTTGCTGTCCAGTGCATTAACCCACAGCACCATACCAGGAAGAACTTGTCATTGCTAAAGTCCTGGTTTATAGCTGGGAGAACAAAAACCCTTGCCTTTCCCCATTAGTAGATGACTGAAACTATACCAATTATGCATTTTATATAAAAAGAAACTAATATAAGGACAGATATTAATAGCAAATTTTTCTAGCTATTATACCACTGTTCTACTAACTGCAAGTCAATGGTTCAACCATACTAGCTGCTCCTTAGAAACTCTATACATCGTCTCTATGAGTCAAAACCTACTTGACGGCATCTAACAACAACTTATAGCACCACTGTAGTTATAACTATAGCACCACTGTAGTTATAAAATAGAAGTCTTAGAAAAGTTCACCTAAAAGTTGCTCAGTAAATAATTTTTACATCTTAAAATGATTTTAACAACTCATACATTCTTACCGTTCTCGATTAAATTTAAGAGAATGTAGAATAGCTGGTCTTTTTTGTCTAAGGTTCCACAAATGAAGTGCATCATCTGAACTTGCACTGACCAAAGCACCCTGGAAAGATAAGACAGTGAGTGAGCAATTTAATGACTTAAGAGGGGTTTTTCGGTTTTGTTTAATGTGAAACAGAAACAACAAGCTAATTGACTAAAATTTTCACTGCTTGAACAACTATTTTGTGGCCAGAAAACCTAGAAATATGATTAAGAACTACTCATACTTCAAACGCATATGGATAATCAGTATTACGTACTAAAGAAATGTGCAATTACTAATTTGTTGTTGTTGATAAGTACTATATATAAAGTTGATTCTGACTCATAGCAACCCTATCTAGGGTTTCCTAGAAGCGGCTGGTGGGTTTGAACCACGATTGCAATTCAAAACAATCTTGCAGACCAGTGCATTATCCTGTAGCACCACACCACGACTCTATTTACCAATAGAGAAGATAAATTACTGTAGCATCATTGTCACTATTAAGGGCTTTTTTTGCATTTGCATTTTATTTGGGAAAAATAAAGGTTGCTTTAGTGTTGCTATTATTCATTCATATACTACATAATTTTACAAAGAAGTAAATATCTGTAATGGGTAGGGTTTTATGTCAACTTGACTAGGCCAGGATTTCCAGAGGGTTAGCAGCTGAGATGTACTTATTCCCAGGGTGATGAAATCTAACAGGCATAATTAACTCTTATGATTGGCTATGAGCAGCCAATCAACTGAAAGGATGTTTCCTTAGGGATGTGGCCTGCTCCCAATGGACTCATTGGAAGGTTTTTTCTCTCTCTTCCGCTGGGGTATTGATAATAAACATAGAGATGTATATATACACATATACATTTATATTTTTTTACTTCCTTATATATTCTCAAACACACACACATATATATATTTATTTATATTTATAAATATAAATGTTTCACTGGTTATGCTTCTTTAGAAAAGCCAGCCTAAAACATGTGGTACCAAGACAGTGAAGTTCTAGAAACAAAATCATATGAGTGAATTTTCTAAATTGGTGATCAAGTCTGACTAATTTAAAAGGCACTGATAAAAGAGTAGACGCATGTCTGACCTCCACTTCATAGGACTCAGCCTTGGGATGATTTTGAGTTTGGTCCTCTGTCCCTCTTGTGTAGTTAGAGGGAGTCAGACATGGTCCCCACTTGGCTTAACCAGTTGGTACTGTGAGCAGGATTCATAGCAATGGCTCCAGAACTGTGAAATTGTGATGTTTTGTAAGAGAAACAATGAAGGAGGATGGGATAAAATGTTTCAGCTGAGGGGAAAGCCTCAGTTTCAGAAATTGCCTAGAGCTGTTGACAGGCTTATGCAGATGAATCAGGTTAGTCCAAGGTACAAGAAAAGACTGAACTTGATTGTTTTTTAAAGATTTATGTATTTGGCTGCCTTATGGATATTGCTTTCTCCTGTCTATTATTGTAAAATAGACATGCATGTATGATAGGAATATTGGATCTAATGATTACAGAGAGCTTGTAAACCCGCCTTCAGCCTACACTTGAATGGATTTGCTAAAAGGGGAGTTACAATTTGCCCAGGGGTGGGAGTGGTCGGGGAGGGACAGGCTTCTTGGTTTAAGCCTCTGGAGTCCTGGTGTGGCACTCTGGGTTAATGCTCTGGACTGCAAAGTTGGTTTGAACCACAAGTCAGTGGTTCCTTGGAAACCCTCCTACACAGGGTTCCCTGTGAGTCAAAACTGACTCCGGGGTACTTAATAGCAACAACAGAGTATGGGGCTTTAGGTGGAGGAATCATGAGCCCCACCACCCAGAGCCTTCAGAGTTAGGACATTTGTATTTGAAAAAAATATGCAGACAAACCCAGAACTGCTGAAATGGCACGAGATTCATGGGGTAAAAAAAAAACCATGAATCTGATGTTTTGAGTTTTGGAGGCATCAAGGCAAGGAGAGTTGGCTCATCAGAGAAAATCCCCTTCTAGGACTTCTGGTGTGGTACTGTAGGATCAGCACTGAGAACTGAACCATAAGGTCGGCAGTTCAAACCCACCAGCTGCTCCTTGGAAACCCTATACAGGGATGCTATGAGTTGGAACCGACTTGACAGCATTTAACAACAACAACAGGACTAAAAGTTAAAGGGAACCAGAACCATATGCTCACTAGTGATCTTGTGAGCTACATGTGAGTGGAAGTCGGGGAAATGCAGCAATGAAGACACGGGCTGAGTTTGGATGTGTTCCCTTGGCACCCGTTGCCTTGATAAGAGGGGAAGCCGACTCATTTGACATTTAGGGAGTTTTGTAAACTACTGAGCCCATGGGCACTGGCCTGGCTCATGGGGACTAGGGCCAAGAGTGAAGAAGCCAGCTGGTTTGAAGTGCAGGAGAGTACGTGTGAACTCCCAAACTTGTGGATGATACCCACTTGATCTAGTTTGAATGACTAGAGCTGGGCTAACCAGAACTTGACCAGATGACGATAAGGATATTTGATACTGTGAATAAGTGTAAATTGCTACAATTTGTTGGATTGGACTTTTGCTTATGGGTGCAGGTATTCAAAATTCCAACAAGAATGTGAGATCCTTCAGATCAAAGAACTCTCTCCTCATTGTACTGGGTTGATATTATTGTTGTTAGGTGCCGTTGAGTCAGTTTATAGCGACCCTGCATAGGGTTTCCAAGGAGTGGCTGGTAAACTTCAACTGCCAACCTTGTGGTTCAAACTGGCTTTGCAATTCAGCATATTAACTCTGGGTTGATAGGAATAGGCAATTTAGACATTGGCTATCAAAACTGGGGGTTGGGGGGGAGATACTATAAAGGCATGAACTGGCTAGCTTATAAGCTTTCATGGGTGTACTTAGTTTTAAAATAAAGGGACAAAGGAGAACACCCACTGACTAGGTTTCCTCTTTTCCAGATAGGTCTAGTGAAAGGGGGTGAGAGAAGATGCTGACAGGACTTTATGATTTAATTTTGAGTAATTATGAGCTCTGGTGTGGTGCTGTGGGGGTTAATGCGCCAGACTGCAAAGACGTTTGAACTGCAAGGTCAGCAATTCAAGCTCACCAGCTGCTCACAGGGTTGCTATGGGGCAGGATGGATTCGACGACACTTAACAATAATAACAATTATGAGAAGGATTAATTATGACTGTCAAAACTGTAATTGTACAAGATATGTCCTGTTGTTGTTGTTAAATGCTATTAGCAGCCAATCAACTGAAAGGATGTTTCCTTGAGGATGTGGCCTGTTCCCAATATAATGGACTCACAGGAAGGCTCTGTCTCTCTTCCACTGGAGACCTGGGACTCTACAATTACAAGCCATACCCTTAATAATAAACTTCTCTTTATGTATATATGTTGTTGTTGTTATATGCCGTGAAGTCGGTTCCGACTCAGTGACCCTGTACAGGGTTTTCCAAGGCTGTAAATCTTTACGGGAGCAGAAAGCCTCATCTTTCTCCCACGGAACAGCTGGTAGTTTCGAACTGCTGACA
>NW_006408579.1:819858-823032 GCF_000296735.1 Chrysochloris asiatica
AGCTCCTTAAATGTAAATAGGGAAGGAAAAAAAAAAAAAGATAATGATTTAAATGCAAATAGGGAGGAAAAAAAAGATAAAGATGATTTAGGAACTGTGGGACATTTCTAAAGGTATAACACATGCATAATGATAATACCAGGAGAAGAGAGAATGGAGAAAAAATATTTGAAGTCACAATAGTTACACAATTTACAACATCACTGAAAGAGAGCAAACAACAAACCCATAGACTCGAGAGAACTTCATGTAGGATAAATACTGAAAAATTTATACCTAGGTATATCATATACAACTGCAGAAAACCAATGACAAAGAAAAACAGATTGAAAGGAAAGAAAACAAAACAAAATAATGCCTCATTTATATTACCTATATGGAGAAAATGGATAGAAATTAAAGTGGACCTTTCAAAAATATATGCAAGCAAGAAGAGAGTATTGTAAAATATTTAAAATATTGGAGAAAATAACCCACCAACCTAGAATTCATTACTCAGTAAGCATGCATCAAAAGTAAAGGAAAAAAATCACGGAGAGGCAGGGCTTCATGGCAGCTAGGGTGGAGGTGCAGAGAGGTTCAGCGTCAGCAATACCACAGAATACCAGGCAAAGCACATTCAGGGCAGAGCTCTAAAACTCGGAACCACATAAGTAGGAATATTTTTAAAGTTTGAAGGCTTATAGCTAGTGGAACTTGTAACAAGTAAGGAATCATGTACTTTGGAATCTGCCAGGCTTAGCGGCCCGGAGCTGACAACTTGGATAAGACCAAATGGCAAGATCAAGCTGGGAAGCAGATACACCACGGAAAAATGCCGTGGGAACCTCAGAGCAAAGGTGGACAATACACTTTATCAGTTTTGCTTTGTTCTGATTTTCCTTTTTTTGATATCTGTTCATTGGCCACCCAATTTTTGGCATCTCCATTCTGGGGACTAGAGGGGATACCTGAGCAACTGCCTCTCCCTGACCCACACCACTGGTGGGTTCTTCGGCTATGAATAAACACAGATACTCTCAGCCCAAGAGCTAGCCCTGAACATTTTTTTTTTTAATACGAAAAAGCCAGAACAAGGGATGTGGAGAGGGAAAGAGAATTTAAAAACAAAACAGGCCGAAAATTAAATTAAATCCTGAGGTACAGCATAAAAACCAACAGTGGCATCTTGAAATCTCTCAGGGAGCCTTGAAGGCAAGAAGCTAAAAGAGGACATTGAAGTTATACACATATTAGGCTACAGATTTTTTTTTTCCTTCTTCTCTCCCTTTTCTACGTTTATAGACTATAGTATCCAGTCTAGTTTTTGTTGTTGCTGTTTTGTTTTCTTGCTGTTGCTGTATTGCTGTTTTATGCTCCCGCTTCTACCTTTGGAGGACTCTTTCTCTCCCTTTATTACCCAAGAAGAGACAACAACTGCTGCCATATAGTCAAGCTACAATCACATTCTATAAAACACCAAAATCCAGGCAAGAACTAATACCAACTGCCATAAACCAGGGAGGCAGACAACACCTATTAAAGTTACTCTGAGGTAAGCAATAAGAAGAGTGAAAAGGGAAGCCCATATCCTGATCACCTCTACCTGGAAACAACCAGTAAACATAAAAATATCAAAACACATACTCAATTAAGTATTAAGTCCACAGATAAACACTAAACATGTCCAAGAAGCAAAAGCAGATGACCATATCAGCACACATTCAGAAACAAGATAAAATGCCTGAGACAAATGACGTGGACTCCATTGTGGAAGAATGGCAGGCATTAGAAATGCCTGAGAAGGAATTCAGAAAAATGATTATAAAATGTTTCAAAACACTTTACAATGGAGTTGAGAAGAATAAGGAAGAAGTCAGGAAAGCACTACAGGAACTATCAAATAAGATAGATACCGCATTGGAAACAATTCAAAACCTACAGAAAGAGGTCCAAACGATCAATAATAGAATATCAGCAATATACAATACACTAAAAGGGCAAAGGAGTAGAACAGAAGAGATGGAAGGCAGAACCAGTAAGCTGGAAGACAAATATCTCAATACCATTAAGATTGAAAAACAAACAGAAAAAAGGATTTAAAAAATCTGAAGACGGTCTAAGATTCATGTTGGACAACATGAAGAGGAGTAACTTAAAATTATCGGCATTCCAGAACAAGAAGAATCACACAAGTCCACAAAGGAAATAGTTGAAGAACTGCTGGAAGAAAATTTCTCTAACATCCTGAAAACTGAAAAGATATACAATTCAAGAAGCTCAACAAATCCCAGGAAGGATAGGCCCCAAAAGAAAATCACTGAGACATATATTAAATAAACTCTACAAAATAAAAGATAAGGAGACACTCTTGAAAGCAGCTAGGGAAAGCAGAAGCATCACATACAAAGGCAAGCAAGTCAGATTAAGCTCAGATCTCTCAGCAGAAACCATGCAAGCAAGAAGCAAAGGGAAGACATATATAAAACCCTGAAAGAAAAAAACTGCTAACCAAGAATCCTTTATCCAGCAGAGCTATCCATCAAATACGACAGTATAATCAAAACATTCCAGGATAAACAGAAACTAAGTGATACTGCCAAAGCCAATCCTGCCCTAAAAAACATCCTAAAGGGAGTTCTGTGGATTGAGAACCAACAAGAACAGACAACAACCAGAGATTGACATACATGGCAGCACCTCCCAGAACTAAATCGACAGAAGGAAGAGTTGAGAACAGAACAAAACTATTAAGAACAAACTCAGAGAATCTGGGAGGTCAGTCTATGATCAAAACAATGTAAAAAAAAGATAAACATGTAAAAACAGAGATCCAGATAGTGAGAAGGTCAGGTAGATTGCAGGATAAAATAGACTGCACTAAATGGAGGAAAAAGTTAATGGACTATAAGGTAACCTCAAAGAAAATTAACTTTCCACAACATACCAAAAAAACGAAAACCCAAGAAAAACATGGAAACATTAACACTATTCAGAAAATTACAAGAACACAAAAAACATGAACTCAGCAGAGGAAGACATACAGAACAAAGAAGCAGAAGCACCAAAAATAAATAAATAAAATAAACAAAAACAAACATGATGGCAAAAGTTAATACATATCTATTGATAATTACACTAAAACCAAACGGCCACCACTCATCTGTTAGTTTGTTGTACTGTGGTGGCTTGTGA
>NW_006408579.1:823132-838139 GCF_000296735.1 Chrysochloris asiatica
TGTACAGGGTTTTCCAAGGCTGTAAATCTTTACGGGAGCAGAAAGCCTCATCTTTCTCCCACGGAACAGCTGGTAGTTTCGAACTGCTGACAGTGAGGTTCACAGCCCAATTCGTAACCACTACATTATATGTGTGTATATGTGTGTGTGTGTGTATCTAATGTTTCACTGGTTTTACTTCTCTAGAAAACCTGGCCTAAGATAATATCCAACCTAGTTGCATAAACTATAATCAGGTCCTATTAAAAATCTCTGTTTTCAAGTATTTTTTGTATAGTTGGCAAGTAAATATTCTCCCTTAAAAATCTACACTTGGAATTGTTATCATGACTAACTGCGACTATCATAATTGTAAAGGTAGAAGTTTTTTAACAAAAAGGGGGAGTAGTTAATCTTACAGTCCAAAAACAGAGGGCCTTAGGACCATCAAGGGAGAAGAGCAGGAGGGGAATGTGGGACCCTATCCAGAGAAGGCAGCGACACCAGAGATGGAGGCAGAGATGAAGACATGGAGAGAGAGAGCAGCTGAGGACTATAGACTCATGGAAAGAAAGCCTATGTGCTGGTGACCAGGAGGCAGCCTTCCAGAATGTTGCCTGAGTGTTTTGTGTACATTGTGTCCTACCTCCCACCCATCCCCCAAAAACAGAGGGAATAGAAACAAATACTGTTGAATGATGATGCATGGAGGAGATTGTAATCATTGCAATGAAACAATGGTGTAAAATCGATGGTCTCCCATGTAAACTATCACTCAATTCACAACAAAACTTTAAAATATATATATTCTTGGTATATGCATAATTTAGTTTGCTTTTTACATTTCAGTTGTCTTTATCTGCTATTTTCAAAGATCTATCATAAAAGTAAATATTTCTCTAAGTAGAATTTAATAACTTCAAGGAACTCTATTGGTGCAGTGGGTTAAGGGTTGGACTGCTAACTGAAAGGTCAGTGATTCAAATCTGTGAGAGAAAAATTAGTCAATCTGTTTCCATAAAGATATACAGCCTCAGATATCCTATGGGGCTACTGTGTCCTATAGGGTCTCTATGAGTCAGGATTGACTCAGTGGTGGTGGGTTTTACATAGCATCATCAAATACAAATATATCTTATTTCAAATACAATAAAATGTTTCCTGCCTTTTAGTGTAGCAGAAAACATAAGAGCAGAAAACGAATTGACACATATTACTTCATATAAGCTTAATTTATTTATTTTACTAAATTAAATAAGATCACTTTATGTTATGGCAAAACTGTTACCACAACTACAGTTTCTCAGCTTAAAATGTAAATGTGTGCCCTATTACAGGGCCTGATGTTGCTCTGGATATTAAATATGTTCTGTAAATGTAACTTTGCAGAACCATGGTGGTTCTAAGGTATATAAAATGTTTTTCATACTTGTCCAAGTACTGTGTTACAAGTAATCTTTCATAGTTTACAACATTAATCATAGATAGCAAACTTGTTCATAATTTCAACACTAAGAGAAGAGCCATCTGGGAATCCCTGGAATATTTTCTTCTTTAGAAGTACTAAGAGAGAATAGGAACCTACATGCCATTCCCATCCATAATAATTTCTAGATGAAGAATAGTTTATGATGGTTTTCTTTGGCTGTAAATATGTGATTTAAGTGTTAGAGAACAGCTTTAAAAATCATAATCAGCGAGTATATCCATAAAATAATGTCTAAAATTTTAAATAATTTCCATATTTACATATACATGAGCAAATAGGTATACATAGATATACACATTTAAAACTAAAACTCATAGATACTTTAATACCATGAGTTTATCCTATGCATGCCTTGAGAGATTTTGTGTGTGTTTGCTTATTTTATTAGTACAGTGTTTCCAAATACTTCATAGATACAAACGGATTATGATTGCTTTAAAGTACTTGATACTACAATTGATTTTTTCCAGATATTACATTCTAATCTCACTTCTTAGGAAAGTAACAATTCACTTGGAATATGATTAGGATAGTACTTGTATGAAATTTCAAAAACATCCTTATAGTAGATAGTTATGTACTACCCAAAAGATGTAACATGCCAAAGAACTGCAATTAAAGCAGCATTGTTGTTATAATGTGCCATGGAGTCGGTTCAGACTCACAGCAACCCTGTACAGGGTCTCCGAGGCTGTAAATCTTTACAGGAGCAGAAAGCCTCATCTTTCTCCTGCAGAACAGCTGGTAGTTTCGAACTTATGACCCTGAAGTTAGCAGCCCAATTCGTAATCACTATGCTACCAGAGCTCCTTTAAAGCAGCACAGATTCGATAAAATCTTAGTATAACAGCTGAATAAATCTATGGAGGAACTCAGTATTACTAATTCTATCTATATGAATCTATCTAAAACTGCGAGGTTAACTTATCATTGGAGGAAAATGAACAAGACCACTGATTGTCACCAGATATTCCAAACACACGAAAGCAATACCATCACCAGAGTTTCTAATAGAGGTTCAGTTACAAAAGCAAAGTGAATCTACTAGAAGCAAAGTTTATGACGATCTGTAAAGAGATTTAAAATTGTAACTAGAAAACTGGTCACAGGGTAAGAAGCTAGTAAATTTGAAAGCTAAGTGTGAGGTGGGTCAAGTTGATTCTAACTCAGCCATCATACATGGCAAAACAGAACTGTACCATAGGGTTTCCAAGGCTCTATAACTTTACAGAAGCATACTGCCATACCTTTCTTCCACAGAGTAGCTAGTAGGTTGGAAATGCCAACCTACTTTCATCAAGTCGATTCCCACTCATAGCAACCCTATGGAGAGTTTCTGAGGCTGTAAATTTTCACAGGATCAGGAAGTCTCTTTCCTGTATGGAGCAGCCTGTCGGTGAGTTCGTTCAACCTGATGACTTGTAATTAGCAGCCCAACGGGTAACCCAGTATGTCATCAGGGCTCCTTAGTTCAGAATACATTATATAAATAATGCAAGGAGGTTGAAGTCTTGTTTTAATTTATTCTAAGTTAGGTAGCACAGCAGCAAATTTAAAGCCTTACAGATAGTTTTCAGTGGCTCAATCCCAAAGTTAATTTCATGGAAATAATGTGTGCCTGCCAATGCACATCTATGCAGAAGACAAAAGACTGAAACCCCTCAGCTGGGAACTACAGAGTACCATGGAGACCTCAAAAAAGTTGATATTCTAGACACTAAAGACTAGTTATTATAATAAAAATGTTTTGCTTGATGTTATTGTTTTTACTTTTTTTCCCTCCCTCTTTTTGGTGCCACTGTAAAAGTCTGAGAACAAAAGGTCTTAAAACAGCCCTCAACTAATGATAGCTCTGCAACATTTCTGAGTTTGATAAAGACACACTTTGTTTGTAGGTGCTTCTCATTATCATAGTTCTATAAAAACAGTGAAATTGTAGACTACCAATTATCATACAAGTTGTAAATACAAATGCATATGGAGATATATACATCTAAAATAATCCAAAGGTAAATAAATAGATTATTTCATGGAAAATACTAACAATACATGAAGTCAGGTCTATATCATAAAATTTAAGTTGGTAGGAAGAGAAGGGATAGAAGTAAAGGTAAAATGAACCAACAGAAATAATTTTGTTTGTTCTTAACCATTTAAATAATAAATTTATAAATTATGCTAAAAAGGATAGTCTGACACAATCTTTTCCATTAAAATTTGAGGAATTGATAACTTCAAGAATGCTATATTTTATTTAAAATATGACTATGAATGATAAGGCATACATTTATATTTTTAAATATTTAGAATCATGATATAAAACATATTATATAAATTAAGGAAATGTGTTCATATGTTAAATAGTTTTAAAAAAAGAACCCTTACCTCATTGATTAAGAATTGGAGCTGCAAGACAGCTGCACCACTTTCATGTTGGCAATAACAATCAACACCAGGTCTCCCGAGTCTAATATAATTAAAGTTAAGGATACTAGTATTTTAAATAGCATCAATAATAATGAGTAAAGCAAAAACTAACTTCTTTAGCAATTGCTTTTTAGTTATCTATAGTTCTGTGACTAAAGAGTTGAAAATTTAAGTCATGTTAGTTGATCCAAATTAAATTATACATAATGCTGTATAATGTTCTAGCAGTATCAAACAGAATGACAGTAAAAAATTTGAAAGGATTGGTTTACTTATCATGGAGTAAAACAGGAATTGGAAATCCAGACACATCTCATTACACTTAAATTTATCTTATTACACATTTCCTTCATTAAAGTAAATTCAAAAGGAGCCAAATAGCTTAATGTAAGAAACAAAATCAGATCAGTAATATATATTTTATTTAAATATGCTTATAATGTTGGTGGCACTTAAACAACAACAACATAATCTTGGTATATACACAAAACCTTCTAAGGATAACAAAAAATCCAGAGATCACAAATAAATATATTTGACTATATATGAAAATGTACCACAAGCAAGTTGTATTTTATATTTATTTATCATTTGTTCTCTACCACAAATATACAATTTGTAAGAAAGCTTTTTTCCAGCCACAATGAAGGAAGGAACAAGGACTAGGTTTACCCTTCAACATGAAACAATTAAAAACCGACACCAAATATTAACAACTGTTTTCGGTCACTGCACCTCAGGTGACTGTGATCCCTAAGAGAAGAAAACAAAAACTGTGATTATCCCCAGCTCACTGGCTATAGAGACCACAGGAAAACAGATTCCATATGGAATCTGGCAGTCTCATTGAGTTTAGGAGATGGAGCTAAGAGTCTAGAGAGGCAAAAGATACACAGAGGTAAAAGAGCAAAGTGCCAAATAAAAAAAGTAACACATAAATATATCCAGAGATTCCTCTTGAATCTACAGCTAAGTATTTATGAGCAAAGGATTTTGAGAAAAGTAACTGAGAATGGGTAATGAACAACTCAAAAGAAGCAGAGAGAATAATCTCCAATGCTTGCTGAGGCCAAGCAATTTTTCATGTTTCCACAAGCCAGACAGAAAATTTCAGAATTTATGGGCATTGTGCAGAGTACTCAGAAGGGTATGGGCTCAGTATTGGAGACAATTCATTACTAGAATAAAGGCTGCTCTGATATTGCCTACCAACACTGCTGACCTTGCACTTAGCAGTCTAGTACTTATCCTACAGTACCATGTCTCAGTAAGACTAAACTATTTCCACATCATTTATGTGGAATAAATGATGTGTAAATACCAGAACAAAGTTTAAGGTGAACTATAGAAATACAATATGTAATATCTAACAAGGTAAAATTCAAAAGATAATACAGTCAACCAGGTATGCAAAGAAGCACAAAAATATTTTCAAGAATGAGAAGAAAAATAAATTGGTAGGAACAGATTCAGAAATGGCACAGGGGACAGAAATAGTAGATAGGATTATTAAAACATTTATCTTAACTATATGAGTCAGAACTGACTGATGGCACTTGAACAAGAAGAATGACAATACTGCATATGTTCAAGAATGTAGAGAAAAGATAAAGAATGAGAAGATCTATAAAGAATGAGAAGATCTATCTATCTTATCTATCATCTATCAATCTGCCATACCATGATGCCTAGGATATTGTGATGCTGGAAGCTATACCACCAGTATTTTAAATGCAAACAAGGACACCCATACTGGACAGGTTTCTATGGAGCTTACAGACAAAGAAGACAGACTTGTAGATCTATTTCTGAAAAATAGCCAACAAAAACACTATGGACCACAACAACATCGTCTGTTTTGCTTAGGAAATATCATGAAGGGGATCAACTGCTGAAGGAAGATACCATATTTAGAGAAATAGAGGGCCACTGAAAAAGCCTCAGTGAGGGAGGCTGGCACAAGTAGCCATAATGATGAACTCATAATGATAGATTCAATAGTGAGGATGACATATAACTGGGCAACAATTTGTTCTGTTATACATAGGTGGGCATGAGTCAGCAATGACTCAACAGCAGCTCTATCAATGTACCTATCATCTAAAATGTACCATAGAGAGAAAAACAATACCAAAAATAAAATAACATCAGGGAGATGTAGGACAATGCCAACTGGCCTAATGTATTTTAATTGTAGTCATGAAGGAAAAGAAAGAAGGGAAACAAAAAATATTTGAAGAAAAAATCTAAAGGAAAAAATACAGAAATTTAATTAGGGAAATGATTCATAAAGTAAAAAAGAATATCAATAAAGCAATAGAAATTTTTAAAAACTAAAATATTACTGATCTGATAGAGACACATGAAAACACTAAGACTATGGCCCTTAGAAATCCTTCAATTCTGGAAGTGAACTCACCCCCAAGCAGTAGATAGGCCTATAAGGTGAACAATAATATCCAAGAAGTATACACTCCTTAGAACAAGCAATCATACAATACCAAAAGGGCAGCATTTACCCAGGACAAAGTTCAGAAGGCAGGAAGGGATAGGAAAGAAGGACAAATGAAAACAGAAACCACAGGAAGGAAGGAAGTTAGAAGAGTGCTGATAGCAAATTGCAATCAGTGTCACAAAGTAAAATGCATATGAACTGTTAAATGGAAAAGCAATTTGCTCTGTAAACTTTCACCCAAATCTAATATAAAGTTTAAAAATATAAAAATGTAAAACCTAAATTCTGTAGTTAAATAGTATAATAACTGAAATGAAATATTCACTGAAAGGCTCAATAGCAGGTATGAGCAAAGCCTAAGACACTGTGGGAGATCACTGCGGGGACCAAAACTATATTATGAGATGTAGAAGGAGATGGGAGAGAGAGGAAGGGGTAGGAAATGCATTTGAAGAGATAATAGACAAAAAGTCTCAAATTTGATGAAAGACATGAATCTACATATAAAAGAAGCTCAAAAAGCTTTGTTGTTGCTGTTTAAAGTGCTATCAAGTCAAATCTGAATCAGAGTGACATTATATAGGATTTACAAGGAGCATCTGGCAGGTTTGAACCACTGACCTTGTGGTTAGCAGTTCAGTGCTTATCCTACAGCATGTATGATAAATCCAAAGAGAGTCACACTGACACATATTATAATCAAATGCCCTAACTCAAAAGTAATAATAATAATTTTAAAATCTTGAAAGTAGTAATAGAGGTGAATCATCATATACAAGGGATCCTAACATGAATAAATGCCAATTTCTTCTCAGAAACTATGGAGACCAGAAGGAAGATGGATGAAACATTTAAAATGCTAAGATAAAAGAACTCTCAACCAAAAGCTTTATAACTGGAAAAAAATGTCCTTAAGATATGAGAGTAAAATTAAGACACCTCCAGATAAACAAAAGCTGTAAGAGTATGCAACCACAAGACCTAATCAACAAGAAATGTTAGATGAAAGCCTTTATGCTGAAATGAAAGTTAAAATTTTTTACAAGACGCAAATATGACTATATAATGACAAAAGGGTAAATTCATCAAGAAGCTATAACAATTATAAATACATATGCACCTAACCCCACACAACTCTGCCTGTCAGTGGTGGCTTACATATTGCTGTGATGCTGAAAGCTATGCCACCAGTATTTTAAATACCAGCAGGGTTACCCACGGTGGACAGACTTCAACTAAGCTTCCAGACAAAGACAGATTATGAAGAAGGAGAGGTGGACTACTTTTCAACATTGAGCCACTGAAAACCTACAAATAAAGCAGAAGACTGGCATTGTGTAAGAAAATGAAGACATTTTGAACAGTACCAGAATACTGTCATATATAGTACCAGAAGATGAGACCCTTAGATTGGAAGGCACTCAAAATATGACTGGAAAAGAGCTGCCTGCCCAAAGTAGAGTTGACCATGATGAGGTGGATGGAATAAAGATTCTGGTAACTTCATTTGTTGATGGGGCACAACCCAAAATGATAAGAGCTACAAACATCCATTAAAAATCAGAATATGGAATGTACAAAGTATGAATCTAGGAAATTGGAAGTTGTCAAAAAAGAAATGGAATGCATAAAGATCAATATCCTAGGTATTAGGAAGCTGAAATGGACTGGTAGTGGCCATTTTGAATCTGACAATCATATGGTTTACTATGCCGGGTATGACAAACTAAAGAGAAATAGCATTGCATTCATCGTCAAAAAGAACATTTCAAGATCTATTTTGTAGTACAATGCTGTTTGTGATATAATATTCATATCCCTATGAGGAAGACCAATGAATACCAGTATTATTCCAATGTAAGCACCAACCACTAAAACCAGTGATAATGCAAATTGAAGAATTCTACCAATTCCTTCTGTCTGAAATTAATCAAACATAAAATCAAGATGTATTGACAATTACTAATGATTAGAATATAAAGAGGAAGGATCAGTAGTTGGAAAATATGGTCTGGTGATAGAAATGATGCTGGAGATTGCATGACAGAATTTTGCAAGACCAATAATTTATTCACTGCAAATAGCTTTTTTAAACAACATAAAAGACAACTATATACGTGGACCTCACACAGAAATCAAACATCTGGTAGAAGACAGTGAAAAAGCTTAGTATCATCAGCCAAAATAAAGCCAGGGGAATGCAGAACAGACCACTAACTGCTTATATGCACGTTCAGGCTGAAGCTGAAAAAGTTTAAAACAAGTCCACAACAGACAAAATATGACGTTGGGCATATCTAACCTGAATTTAGAGATGATTTCAGTAACAGATTCGATACACTGGACACTAATGAACAAAGACCAGAAGAGTTATGGGATGACATTAAGAACATCCTATAGGAAGAAAGCAAAGGATCACTAAGAAGACAAAAAAAGAAGTAAAACACCAAAATAGATGTCAGAAGAGACTCTGAAACATTCTTTTCAGTGTAGAGATATAAAGTCAAAGGAAGAAATGAGGAGTTAAAAAAACTACATAGAAAATTTCAAAGGGCAGCTCAAGAAGACAAAGCCAAGTATTATAATGAAACGTGCAAACATCTGAAGTTAGAAAACCAAAAGGGAAGAATACACTCAGCATTTCTCAAGCTGAAAGAACTGGGGGAAAAAAATTCAAGCTTCAACTTGCAATATTGAAGGATTCTATAAGCAAAATATTGAATGATGCAGAAAGCATCACTGTACTAAAAAGAAATGGTCAATGTTCAGCCATTTCAAGAGGTAATATATGATCAAGAGCCAAGAATACTGTAGGAATGAGTCCAAGGTGCACTGAAGGCATTGGCAAAAAACAAAACTCTGGGAAATGATGAAATACAAATTGAAATTTTTCAACAAACTGATGCAGCACTGGAAGCACTCACTTACCTATGCAGAGAAACTTGGAAGGCACTACCTGGCCAACTGATTGGAAGAGATCCATATTTGTGGCCATTTCAGAGAGAAGAAACCCAATGGAATGAGGAAATCATTGGACAATTTCATTAATATCACATGGAAGTAAAATTTTACTAACGATAATTCAAAAACGTCTGCAACATCAAGGAACAGTCAGGTGCAAACTGGATTCAGTTGAACTCATGAAATGAGGGGATATCATTACTGATGTCAGATAGATCTTGTCTGAAAAAAAGAGAATTCCAGGAAGATGTTTACTTGTGCTTTATTGATTATGCAAAGGATTTAGACTTGTGGGGACCATGACAAACTATGGCTAATACTGTGAAGAACCGGTATTCTAAAACAATTCATGTGCCATGGGGAACCTGTACATAGATCAAGAGGCAGTCATTCAAAAACACAAAGTTAACACTAAAAGGTTTAATATCAGGAAAGGTATGCATCAGGGTTGTATGCTTTCACCATACTTATTTAAACTGTATGCTGAGCAAATAATCTGAGAAGCTGTATTATATGAAGAATGGAACATGGCATCAGGATTGAAGGAAGATTCATTAACAGCCTGAGATATGCAAATGATACAACCTTGCTTGTTGAAAGTGAAAAGGACTTAAAGTGCTTACTGATGAAGATCAAATATCACAGCCTTCGGTATGGGTTGCATCTCAATGTAAAGAAAACAAAAGTCCTCACCATAGGACCAATATATATCAATAAATATATCAATAATCAATATATCAATAAATAACATCATAATAAATGGAGAAAAGACTGAAGCTGTCAAAGATTTCCTTTTGATCAGACCAACCATAAATACTCATGGAAGCAGCAGTCAAGAAATTAAATGATTTATTGCATTGGGCAAATAAAAACACAACCTTAAGAAAATAACTACAGTCGATGAACAATTTCAGCAAAGTCACAGGATACAAGATATCCACACATAAATCAACTGTGTTTGTATACACAGAAATAACAATTTGAAAGAAAAAAAAAAATTTGAGATAATAATTTCACTTACAATACTATCTAATAAGATAAAATACATATGAACACATTTAATCAATATATTTAATCAATAAGGCAAAAGACAGGTACACTGAAAACTACAAAACATTACTGAAAGAAATTATTATATACCTGTAAAAACATACGGAGTCCTGGTGTGGCACTGTGGGTTAATGCACCAGACTACAAAGCCGTTTGAACTGCAAGTTCGGCGGTTCAAGCTCACCAGCTGCTCCTCAGAAACCTATACAGGGTCGCTATGGGTCGGAATCGACTCGACGGAACTTAACAACAATATGTTGTTTGTTGTTAGGTGCCATCAAGTCAGTACCAATTCATAGCGATCTTATGCACAGCAGAACGAAACACTGCCCAATCCCAGGCCGACCTCACTACTGTTGCCATGCTTGAGTCCATCAATGCTGCCACTTGGCCAATCCATCTCACTGGCGATCTTCCACTTCTTCTCTGACCCTCCACCTTACCAAACATGATATCCTTCTCCAGCGACTGCTCCCTCCTGATAGTATGTCCAAAGTATGAGAGATGAAGTTTGGCCATCTTGGTCTCCAAGTAACACTCTGGCTGCACTTCTTCCAAAATAGATCTATTGGTTCTTGTGGCAGCCCATGGTACTTTCAATAGTCTCCTCCAACACCATAACTCAAAGGCATCAATTCTTCTATGGTCTTCCTTATTCACTGTCCAGATTCCGCATGCATATGAGGTTACTGAAAATACCATGGCTTGAGTCAAGCACACCTTAGTCCTCAAACTGACATCTTTGCTCTTCAACACTTTAAAAAGGTCTTGTGCAGCACATTTGCCTAATGTAATATGTTGTTTGATTTCTTGACTGCTGTTTCCATGAGTGTTGATAGTTGATCCAAGAAGAATGAAGTCTATGACAACTTCAATCTTTTCTCCATTGATAAGAATGTTGTTTATTGGTCCAGTGGTGAGGATTTTTGTTTTCTTTACATTGAGATGTAATCCATACCGAAAGCTATGCTCTTTGACCTTCATCAGTAAATATTTCAAGTCCTCTTCACTTTCAGCAAGCAAGGTTGTATCATCTGCATACCACAAGTTGTTAATGAGTCTTCCTCTAATATAAAAGACTTAAATAAAACACTATCAGTCAACTTGACCTAATAAACATTTATACAATACTCCACCCAACAACAGGGAACGAGGAGCTCTGGTAGCCTAGTGGTTATGAATCGGGCTGTGAACCACAAGGTCAGCAGTTCAAAACTACCAGCTGTTCCACAGGAGAAAGATTAGGCTTTCTGCTCCCGTAAGATTTACAGCCTTGGAAACCCTGTACAGGGTCGCTATGAGTCACAACTGACTCCACGGCACATAACCACTCTCACCCAACAAGAGCAGAATTAATTCCTTTTCAAATGTAAAGAAATATCTAATAATGAAGAAGATAATCTAGACTATAAAAGAAGTCTAAAAACATTTAAGAGTACTGAAACCATACAGAGTATGTTCTCTGACTGTAACGGAATCAAATTAGGAATTAGTAACAAATAACCAAACACCACCAAATGTCTTGTTTCAAAATCACTAGATGTTCCTTGGAAACACCGAACAGTTGAAACTGACTCCATGGCACTAACAACAACAACCAAATGTTTAGCTATTATATTGTTGTTGTTAGGTGCCATTGAGTCAGCACCAACTCATAGCGACCCTATGCACAACAGACCAAAACACTGCCCGATGCTGGGCCAACCTCACAATTGTTGCTATGCTTGAGCCCATTATATTACAAACTACCAAATAAGCAATGATGAAAAAAAGAAATCACAAGAGAAATTAGAAAATATTTTGGACAAAATGAAAACATAACATCAAAAGTTGTGAGATACAGCTAAAGCAGTAATTTGAGGGAAATTTCAGAACTTATATTAAAAAATTTTAAAGGTCTCAAAGCAATGATCTAAGCTTTCTTCTTGAGAAACTAGAACAAGAGCAAATTAATGCCAAAGCCAGCCAAATTAAAATAACAACAATAACCATTGATGAACACAATAACCATTGAAATAGAAAACTGAATAATAAACAAGAAAATCCATGAAACCAAAATTTGGACTACAATATTCAATAAAATTGATACAATTCCAGCCAGACTGATCAAGAGAAAAAAAGGAGAAGACCCAAATTTCCTATGTAAGGAATGAAGAAAGAGCTATTACTACAAAACATTTATGCATTACAAAGACAATAAAGAAAATTTATGAAAAATATTTGTCAACAAATTGGAATACTAAACTAAAGGGGCAAATTTTTTGGAAGGCACAAATTGTCCATTGAGCAATAGGAAACTTAACAGCCCTATATCTATTAATGAAATTGAATTTGCAATTAAGGTTTTTCCTTCAAATAGAACTCAAGACCCACATGACATCACTAGTAAATGCTACACAGCAATGGATGGAGAAAAATAATACCAATTGTACCATATGTTTGAAGAAATGAGAGGAATGAATACCTCTTAACTCATTCAGGACAGCATTACCCTGACACCAAAAATACACAAAGATTATTGTTGTTGTTAAGTGCCATCGAGCACTTCCAACTCATAGTGACCATGTATAGGGTTTCCAAGGAGGGGTTGGTGAGTTGGAACAGCCAACCTTCAGTTCAAACCAGTCTTGAGGTCCAGTGCTTTTCCTACAGCGCCATACCAAGTGTATTGATCATAAAATCAAATATTGCCAATACTAATTGAAATTTGGGTTAGTATTGCAATATTTGATTTTATGATCAATACACACTTTTTTCTTTGGCTTTACCATAACCACACTTCACAATTTCTTTCTTTTAGCCATCACTTCTCAAGCATTTTTGGGAAACTATTTTCCTCTGTTCCTTAAACATTATCCTAGGTTCTTTTTAGACATACTTGTTTTCACACTTTACTCACTTCTCCTGAGTCATCTCAGGCTTAAATTACCATTGTATATTGCTGAGTCTCAAATCTATGTGTATCTGCAGCTAAGGTTTCTCGTTCAAGGTACAGAAATCATACTTAATTCCTTAATGGATAACACCACTTGCATGTGCCGCAAAAAAAATCACACATTTCACACTTAGCATATAGCAAACTAAAGTTATATTCCCTACTAAGCCCATCTTTGCCTCTTCTATCCAATCTTTGTAGTGTCCATATTGCCATAAGAGATCAGGCCAAACATAGCTATAAATCCTTGATTCTACTCCAAATCCAACATATTATTTAGTCAATTCTATTCTCAAAACCTACTAGTGTTGCACTGTAGGATCAACACTGGGCTTCAAACCACAAGGACAGTAGTTCTAACCTACCAGCTGGTCCTCAGAAACCCTATACAGGGTTGATATGGGTTGGAACCTAGAAAAGAGCACTCAATAAAGAAAAACAATAATCAAGTAAGAAAAAGACTGAAAAAGAATGATTAAAATATTTGTTGTTGTTGTTAAGTGCCACAGAGTCAATTCTGACCCATAGCAACCCTTTATAGGGTTTCTGAAAAGAGCCTGGTGGGCTTGAACAGATGCTCTTGCAGTTCAAATGGCTTAAAACCAATATATTCCCAAGTACTCTCTAATTATCATTCTACCTTTAGTTTTAATTGTTACATTTTCATTTAAGTACAAAGTTACAATGCTTGAAAGACAACTTATAGCTTTTTGAGTAGAATTCTGTACTTTGGGTCCCATGAACAATTCTTATAATTAATTATATAAATTACATGCCACCAATGAAAAGTACAAAGTTGCAAGTGAAAATATGAACTAAGCTGATTTGTAAATTATTGTTTTAAGCAATACTTATAAGATCTTTAAATATTTTGTCTTATTGAAAATAGTATTTTTCATGTGTTTTTGTGATTTTTCAATTGATTCTATGCAAGTCTTTTGGACTATAATTATTAAAAATAGGACTAGGAAACACAGGATAAGTGCTGAGCTGCTAACCACAGGGTTGATAGTTCAAACCCATCACCCACTCCTTGGGAACCCTAGACAGGGTTTCTATGTGTTGGAACTGATTTAACAGCACTTAACAACAACAAGGAAACTAAGCTTAGGTATCATTTTTAAATGTGTATCTATAAAATACTATATTCTAACTAGGTGGCAAATAGGAGTTAATAGAAACTTACTCAGAAGCAAAAAGGAATTAACTTTTGATGTAAATAACAACTTGGATGGCTTTAAAGGTATTATGATGAGAAAAGGGAGCCAGTCTCAAAGTGTAACACGTTATATGATTCAATTTATATGACAATTTCAAAAAGAAAAAAATTAGGAGGAGGACAGCCAGCACTTCCCTGACCAGGCAGCTCAGGTAGGGCAGTCTCAGGGAAAAGGGGCTGAATCGCACATAAGAAACCTCTGTCTACCAGACAGACAGACTTTGAACAAACATAAGATCTTACATTTCAACATTCTGAACTCATTTTTTTAAAAGATCACATTGCTGAGGAATTACAGGCATTTTGAGTTTTTGCCTGCCTACACACAGTTCCCACTTACGGAGTCCGTGCCATCGAGTGCATCTGCCCCCTGCAGACCTTGGAATGCAGGGCTAGAACAACCCCACTTAGAAGGCTGCATTTCCAGAAAAAAGGAAGCATAAACTAACAAAGCCAAACAAATAGAGAGGGATATCGGCATGGATATCAGGA
>NW_006408579.1:843330-845377 GCF_000296735.1 Chrysochloris asiatica
GGGTTTCTGGGATATACCCTTTGGGTGGTTGATGATGCATGGAGGGGATTGGAACCATGGCAATGAGATGATATACGATGGAATGAATGTAAAACTAAAGTTCTCCCATGTAAACTATCATATAATTCACAATAAAACATTAAAAAAAAAAAGAAAAGAAAAAAATTATAGTGGTAGAAAAAGCATCAGGGTTTGCTATGGGTGGTGGTGGTGGTTATGTGCCAAGGAGTCGATTCCGACTCACAGTGACCCTGAACAGGGTTTCCGAGGTTGTAAATCTTTGGGGGAACAGAAAGCCTCATCTTTCTCCATCAGAACAGCTGGTAGTTTCGAACTGCTGACCTTGTGGTTTGCAGCCCAATTCATAACCACTACGCTACCAGAGTAAGATGACTACAAAAGGTAACGTGAGGGATTTTATTTGGGAAGGATGATGAACTTGTTCTTTTTCCCAATTATAGTAGTAGGTACACTCATGTATACTTTATTTAAATTCATAGGACCATATATAAAAATAAGCAAGCCAATTTTAAAATAATCTTGAAGAGCTGAAGTTAAAAACTGATTTTACGTATTCTACAATAATGAAATTGACATCTCTATTAAAAGTTATATTAAAATTTGAGGAAGCTCAAATAAACTAGAGAAGGCATCTCCCGGAGCAGCCCCAGAGTTCTGGATCTTGTACAAAGTGCCAGGTGCCAGATTCTTATGGCCACCAGTGGAGAAATCTGACTGTAGAAAGGAAAATATGGGGATTGCTGAATCAATCGAGATGCGGGACACTCCCAGCAACCTCTCGGCCTGGGATTAGATCAGAGGGCAGGGCCACAGCCAGGCTGATACAGTGATAAGAGTGTTTAAAACCGTGGAGCGTCTGGAAAAAGAGGGATGACAGATTTTATACTTTTCTATCCTCCTCTCTCGTTACACCCTCACTGTCCAGCCCAGACACCTTCAGGTGGGTGAGAGCACACCCCCAAATAGGTCTAGGGTTGTGCCCACAGTCTTCCCATGGCACATGGAGGAGGTTCCTGGGAGCCCCATTGGTCCGGCAGCTTGATTGATCCTTTGGCTAATTCTTATGATGTTTGACTCTGGGACCCAGACCTAAAGTTAACATGACTGGGACTCTTTAAACCTGACTTACCTAGCAAGAAAAAGCAGTCCTGGCCATATAACCAAAATGTATGTGCAACTTGTAAAACCTCAATATAAAAGGCAAGAGCTAACACCAACTATTGTATACAAGGACAAAGTTATTTTGAAAATTATGCTGTGCAGATGCAGATAACTAACAGACCTTCAGAGATAAAAATAGTGGACAATCTTTCTTCCATTCATTTCTCAGTATCTATCTTTGCAAGTCCTTGGTGGTGACTAGAGGAGGGGCCTGAATGAGTAGACACCCCCACCCATCACTGGAGGTTTCTACAGTGCACGCACACTGACCTGCACAGCAAAGGCTACTGGAGAGTCAGCATATTTTATTTTTGTTTTTGAGAAGTGGTTTTTGTCTCTGCTTTTATATTGTTTCTGTTTTTAGTCCTTTTAGTCTTACTTTTTTTCTGGGAGTGGGAACTTTCTCTCCCTACCTTGCCCAAGAAGAAACAGAAATCATGCCCATATGCTCAAGCCAGAAACATACCCCATAATAAATAGCCCACCATCTGGACAGGAGCCAATATCAGCTACTAGGAATTCCACATGAAAAGGGAAGCCTATCTCCAGATCACACACTCAGTAAGCTTAACAACACAGCAACATAAATTCACTTAATCATTAAAAACCCACCTACCTACTGAAAATGTTCAAGAAAAAAACAACAAAAGATCTCAGCACATGTCCAAAAACAGAAAGGAGTAACTGAGACAAATGAACTGGAGGCAGACATAGACTCCCCACCAGAACAAGAGCAGGCTTTGGATCTGCCTGAGAAGAAATTCAGAAGAATGATATGGAGACAAATTCAAATGCTCCACAAAGAGGTGGAGAAAAATAAAGAAGAAGTCAGGAAAGTGCTAAAGGACCAATCAAATAAGATAGA
>NW_006408579.1:846227-847965 GCF_000296735.1 Chrysochloris asiatica
CCAATCAAAGATCAAAATATCAACAATGTCAAAGAAGGGGAAAATATAAGAACAGAGATATAAGTGGTGAGGAGGTCAGGTAGATTGCAGGATACAATAGACTGTCTTAAATGCAGGGAAAAGTTAATAGACAACAGTAGGGTAACCCCACAGAAAGTTAATACTTCCCAACAGACTTTGAAAATGAAGATCCAAGAAGAACAAGGAAACACTAAAACTGACAAGAATTAGCACAAAACACATGAACTCAGCACAAGAAGGCATACAGAACAAAGGAATGGACTATACCACAAAAAAATAACATAATGACAGCAATTAATTCATAACTATCAATAATTACACTGAATGTCAATGGATTAAATGTACAAGCGAAGAGACAGAAAGTGGCAGAATGGATAAAAAACAAGACCATTCAATATGCTGCCTGCAAGAGACACATTTTACACACAAAGACAAAAACAGACTAAAAGTTAAAGGATGGAAAAAATTATACCAAATTAATTGCAATAAAAAACAAATAAGATGGAAAACATAACATACCAAAATCTTTGGGACATGGAGAAAGCAGTGCTGAGAGGACAGTTTATGTGATAAATGAGCACATCCAAAAAGAAGAAAGAACCAAAATTAACACATTAATACAAAATCTCCAACAATTAGAAACAGACCAACAGAAGGAACCTACAGTCACCAAAAGAAAGGAAATAATGAAGGTAAAAGCAGAAATAAATGAGATAGAAAACAAAAAAAAACTATAGAACGAATCAACATGACAAGAAACTTGTTCTTTGAAAGGATTAATAAAATTGACAAACCCTTGGCAAACCTAACAAAAGAAGAAGGAGGAGATGCAACAAGCATTAGAAACCACATAGGCGATGTCACAAAGGAAATTAAAAGGATAATAACAGAATACCACAAACAGCTGTACTCAAACAAATTTGAAAAGTTAGAAGAGATGGATACATTTTTAGAAAAACACAACCTACCAAAACTTACACAGAATGAAGTAGAAAACCTGAACAGACCCAGAAAAAAAGAAGAAAATGATCAGGTCATCAAAAAACTCCCAACCAAAAGAAGTCCAGGCCCAGATGGCTTCAATGGTGAGTTCCACCAAGCATTCAGGGAAGAGCTGTCACCAATTCTACTCAAATTATTCCAGAATATAGAGGATGGAAAACTTCATAATATATTTTATGAAGCAAGCATAACGTTCATACCAAAACCAGGGAAGGACATCACTAAGAAAGAAAATTATAGACCGATATCCTCATGAATATAGATGCAAAAATTCTCGACAAAATCCCAGCCAACAGAATCCAGCAGCACATCAAAATAATAATACATCATGATCAAGTGGGATTCATATCAGGGATGGAAGGATGGTTCAGCTTTAGAAAAACATTCAACATAATCCACCAAATAAATAAGAAAAAAGAAAAGAAACACATAATCATATTGATTGATGCAGAAAAAGCATTTGACAAAATCCAACATCCATTACTGATAAAAACACTCAACAAAGTAGGAATAGAGGGGAAAGTCCTCAACATAATTAAAAGCACATATACAAAACCAACAGCTTACATCACTCTCAATGGAGAGAAACTGAAAGCCTTCTCTTTGCAAACAGGAACCAGACAAGGATGCCCTTTGACACTACTCCTATTCAATATTGTGCTGCAAGTCTTAGCCAGATCTATATGGCAAGATAGGAAAATTAAAGGCATCCAAA
>NW_006408579.1:849101-871899 GCF_000296735.1 Chrysochloris asiatica
TCTACAAGAAAAAGACAAATAACCCAATTAAAAAATGGGCACATGACATGAACAGACACTTCAACATGGAGGAAATCTGAGCAGCCAACGAACATATGAAGAAATGTTCACAATCACTAGTCATTAGAGAGATGCAAATCAAAACAACAATGAGATATCATCTCACACCACGAGGATACAGAGAGACTGGGACCCTCCTACATTGCTGGTGGAATTGCAAAATGATCCAACCACTCTGAAAAACAGTATGGCACTTCCTCAGAAGGTTGGAAATAGAGATGCCTTATGATCCAGCAATTCCTCTACTTGGCATTTATCTTCAAGAAATACGAGCTATAACCCAAGTAGATATATGCACACCAATGTTCATTTGTTGTTGTTAAGTGCTGTCAAGTTGATTCTGATCCATAGCAACCCTGTATAGGGTTTCCGAGGAGCAGCTGGTGAGCTTGAACCGCCGACCTTGCAGTTCAAATGGCTTTGCAATCTTACACATTAGCCTACAGTGCCACACCAGGGCTCCATATGCTAAGACCATAGGTGGAATCCAGATCTTCTTCCAGAACCTTTTGAGGTGGGAAATTTCCACTGAAAGGACAAGCAGACCTGCCTGGAATGGCTAGAAGAACAGCAGATACTTCTTGAAAGAAAGACAAGCTAGACAAATCAAAAACAATAACGGCAGTCTGATTGACTACTACAAGAACAAGCAAGTCATTTGCCCAGGAGCCATCAAGGCAAGTGGTCAGGTCCCCACAGGGCAAACCCCATTCCAAGACTAAGACTCAAGGGGAATACATGAGCAGACATGAGGTCTTGCTGCTGACCACATTGGTCACCGATAAGGAGAAGTGGGAGAAAAACTGCAATGAAGTTGTGAGCTAAGTCCAACCACGTTCAATAGACTCTTGTCAACCTAGGTTAAGACATGGTTGGCCAGCAGTAGGGCGAGACCTGGGGACTCCTGGGCCCAAGGACAGTGACATGGCCACAGAGGACTAGAGCAGAGAGTGAAGTGTCCGGCTGATATGAAGTGAGAGGAGATGCAAAAGAACATCCATACTTACAGATAGTACCCATTTGACCTGGCTTCAATGTCTGGATGACCAGAACTTGGCTACAAGAAGAAAGAAGAGGAAAAAAAGAGTAATCCGCTACATTTTTATGAACCTGACCTATGCTTGTGGATATAGTAGCTCAAAGGAGGGAATGAATCTTTACAGCGAGGATCATTCCCACCTCCTCGGTAAACAGGGTTGACAGGGATGGGCAACTTAGACATTGGTTACCCAAAATGAAGAGACTGGGGAGCTACAAAGGCCAGAAGTGCCTGGCTTACAAGCTTTCAAGAGGGAGCCTCGTTTCAGAGGGTACTGGGGAAGATAGAATCTTCACTGAGTGGTTTCCAATCTTTCTGGATGGGGCTGGTTAAAGGAGATAGGGATAAGACTCTTATGGTTCAAACGCAAGGGTAGACGTTTTGTAACAAAAGGAGGGAGTAGTTGATCTTGCAGTCCAGGAGCAGAGGACCCTGGAAACATCAAGAGAGAAGAGTGGAGTACGGGACTCTACCCAGCAAAGCAGTGGCACCAGAGATGGAGGCAGAGATGATGACGTGGACAGATGAAGTGGCTAGGGACTCTGGACTCTGGGAGGGAGAGGGTCTGTGTGTTGATGGCCAGGAGGCAGGCTTGCAGGGTGTACCCTTTGGCTGTTTGATGATGTATGCAAGGAATTATAATCATTGCAATGAAATGAAGTAAGATAAGATAAATGTAAAGCTAATGTTCTCCCATGTAAACTATCACATAATTTATAATAAAAACTTAAAAAAATTTTTTTGCTAAAAATGAATCTGACTATAATATAAAGTAACTAAAAGATTATAATTTCAAAGATCAGATATTGTTAAATTGGATTAAAAAAAGCAAGGTCGGTGGTTCAAACTCACCAGCCGCTCCTTGAAAACCCTATATAAAGGGTAATAACAATAACTATATGCTTCAAGTATGAATACCTGAATAGGTTAAAAGTAAAAGGAACAGAAAAGATATGCTTTATTGGCTTCATCCATGAGAAAACGTAGATTTTAGAGTAAAGAATATTACATGGGATAAAGAAGTTCATTTCATAATGTTAAAGGAGTAAATTCATTATCTTATCTGTTTATACAGATAAGAACAGAGATTCAAAATACATGAAACACAAACTAATAAAACCATGAAGATAAACAAATCAATCTATAATTATAGTGGGAGATTTCAGTAAACTCTCTCAATAATAGAACAGATAGGTAAGAAATAATGAGTACAGATCTAACTGATATTTATAGAACAAGCCATCCAACAAAACACACATTCACTTCAAATATATATTTGACAATCATAAAAAGAAATCATTAAAATAAAATTCAATTAATTTAGAAGAATTCCAGTCATACAAAGTATATTCTCTGACCATAATAAAACGAAATTAGACATCAATTTTTTAATTTCTGGAAAAATCTTTAGTTATTGAAACCAATTAACACACAAATAACCCATGAATCAAGAAAAATAAATCACACATAAATTCGAAAGTATTTTAAACTGAATGATATGAAAACACAACACATCAAAATGTGGGGGTGACAACTGAATTTTGTCAAGTTAAGCGTTTTCCCAATCCTCTTAGGACCTTTCTCCTAAGACTGAAAATTCCTGGACACAACACAACAAATAACCATAGGAAGGTTCTGAAAGGTGAAAAGGAGGAGGAGGATATAAAAACATGACACTGAGTTCCTTTGGTTTCCTTATTAACTGTCATATATCCCAGACAGGGCACTGAATAAGTTTCCAACCCAGAATCACCAACAGGCACAGACCAAAAAAAAATTTTTCTTTGCAATAGAAGGTTGGTCTTTCAGTCAATCAGAAAAGGATGGACCATCAACAAAATTTGGCAAGATCTACCTTTATTCCAGCCAAACAAAGCTTTAATCTACCTTTAGTAATTGTGTTGTTGTTAAGTGCTGTCAAGTAGGTTCCAACTCATAGCAATCCTGTCTAGAGTTTCCAAGGCTATAAATCTTTATAGGAACAGAAAATCTCATCTTTCTCCTGCGGAACAGCTGGTTTGCTTGAACTGCTGACTTTGTGGTTAGCAATCTAGTGCTTATCCACTATCTTTCTAACTCCCACTAAATGACTCTTTTCCTTGATAGGTCAGATTAAGAGAAAGTGGGAGAAGATACTGATAGAATGACATGACTCAGCTGTGAAAGTTAACAGAGTTCATTTGTAATTGTGAAAACTTGAAACTTTAGCATGGGTATAAAATGAGCCACATCTCAGAAGTAAGAGAGGGGATCTCACTACCATCAAAGAAAAAGATCTAGGAGTGGAAAGCACTCTTTGGACCCTGAGATGGCTGAACATTTAACCACTTCAACGCAGAGGCAGAAAACTATGACATAGGAGGAGTGTCAGAGAAGCAGCAGTCCTATAAAATAGGAGACAGGTGGGCTTCTCAGCCACAGAGCAAGTAAAGCTAAGTGACTTTGGGCAAGAGTGTTGCTTGCAGAATAAGGTGCCTCCAAGCACTGATTTTGGAGAACTAGGCTTGCTGACCCACAGATAGTCAAGTGCTTTTAGGTAGAGGCTGTCCTGCAGGTATGAATCAGCAGCCCTAAAAGATCTTTGCTACTCATGAGCGGTCATCTAAAGGGCAACCAACAGCCTCTCTAGTGCAAAAGAAAGACAAGTGATAAAAATGGATGATGCTTGGAATTAATTAGTCCATTGGACTAGTGAAACCTGTGAAGACCAGTCTTCAAGGCCCTGAGATCAGATGGCGCCTGGCTATCACTACCAACTGCTCTGAGAGAGATCATATTAGAAGGTTCCAGATTGCGTGGGAGAAAATATGGAACAAAACTCTAAATCATAACCACCACCACCACCCCAAAAAAAAGACCAGGCTTACTGGTCAGATAAGAGACTGGAGAAACCTCAGGCTATGATCCTCAATCACCCTTCAGCTCTGGAAAGGAACTCACCTTCATGGCCCAATTTTTAGCCAAGCAGTAGGATAGGTATATGGGGACAACAACACTAGTAAGGTATGCTCACCAAGGAACAGTAAATCTTTCAAGATCAAAAGGGCAACATTTATCTAAAGACAAAGTTGAGAATGGATGGAAAGGGGGAATGTGAATAAGAAGCACAGGGAGGAAGTGGGATAACTTGTTGCATGGAGGGGATTACAATCCTTGCGATGAAACAAAATGTATGACTTGCTGGATATGAAACTAATGATCTTTTTTGGCAAACCTCTACTCAATTTACAATCCAAAGTTTTTTTAAAAATAAAGTGTCCATGCTTACTGGTCAGACTGAAGGAATCCAAGACTATGTCCTTCAGCCACCCTTCAGATAGTGACCCAATTTTAAATCAAATGGTGGATAGGTATATAGTGGGGGCAATACTAGTAAGGTATGCTCACCATGGAATGTTAAACCATTCAAGATTTTTAAAAAGGCAACATTTTCCTGGGGACCATGGAATGTTAAACCATTCAAGATTTTTAAAAAGGCAACATTTACCTGGGGACCATGGAATGTTAAACCATTCAAGATTTTTAAAAAGGCAACATTTACCTGGGGACAAGTTTCAAAGAGTTCGGAAAGGAGGGGAGAACGGAAATAGGAACCACAGGGGGAGAGAGCAGGATGACTATTATTACATGGAGGGAATTGCAATCAGAAATATAAAACAAAGTATGTGATTTCTTGGATGTGCAACTGATTCTCTGCTCTGTAAACCTTCACTCAATATACAACAAAAATTTAACAACAACAACAAAAAAGCTTTGTAACACTGATAGAGCAGGACAGAGGCCAGGCCAAGGGACCAAGGAACCAAAGGCCAGAGAGACCCCTCACTGTGGGCATAGCAGAGGAGAGGCCATCCTGACTAAAAGAACTATACCCTGAGCAGTTCTGACCCTGAATCCGTTAACTTCCCTAATAAACCCCATAACTCTGAGTATGGTGTTTGAGTTCTGTTTGGCCACTGCAATTAATTCTCAAACCCAGCTGAATAGAGGGGGCTGTGGGAGGAATGTTTGATGCATATTTTTGTAGCCACATCTCTTCCCAATGAGGAATTAATCTTTCATCCATTCTACCCTCACCAGGTAGACTACTGTTGTTGTCATTAGCCACCTGCTGTTGTTAAGTGCCATCAAGTCAGTTCCGACCCATGGCAACCCTGTAGGGTTTCCAACAAAGAGGTGGGTGAGCCTGAACCGCCGACCTTACAGTTCAAAAAGGCTTTGTTGTCTGGCATTAACCCACAGTGCCACACCAGGGCTCCATCATTAGCCCACACCATCCTCACGATTATTGCTATGCTTGAACCCATTGTTACAACCACTGTGTCAATCCCTCTCATTGAGGGTCTCTCTCTTTTTCACTTATCCTTTACTTTGCCAAGCGTGGCCTTCTCCAGCAACTGGTTCTTCCTGATAATAAGTTCAAAGTAAGTGAAACAAATCTTATCAGCAGTTGGCAGTTCAAACCCACCCACTGCTCCTCAGAAACCCTCTTAACAACAACAGCACTCAACCTGTATGCTGATCAAATAATCTGTGAAGCTAGACTGTATGAAGATCTATCATCAGAACATGAGGAAGAACAATTAAGAACCAGTGATATACAGAATTTTCATCCTCTGCCCAATAAAAGTACTATTTTGACTGCTCAACTAGGCAGTATTAGTGGAGTATGTTGTTAAGTGCCATGGAGTTGGTTCCAACTCATAGTGACCCTGTATAGGGTTTCTGAGGAGTGACTGGTGGGTTTTTGAACCGCTGACCTTGTAGTTAGCAGTCCAGTTCTTATCCTTTAGCATCACACCAGGACTTAGTGGAGGATAATGATAAATTAAACCTTCACCCCAACCAGCAGCAAAAATGCTAATATACAAGTGGTGCAAATCAAGGTTAGTCAAAAATACCGTCCCCTTTGGCTCTATTTTGTTAGTGGGGTCTATTACAAGCTAAGCCTCTACTCATACCCACAACAAGGTAGAACAAATTGATGCAGGGAGGGGTAGTTGGAGCCCTGACTTCTATTCCACCCATCTGTGAGGTGATATAACTTAGTATCTCCACTTCTACGAGGGCCCAGCAAGAAAATGAAGACACTTAAGAATCTGGTCCTAGAGCTATAACATAACAGAGGGACTGCTTGTTATAAAAATATAAATAGCCTCAAATCAATGACTTTACTTTCCACCGTAAGAAAGAAGAAAAAGAAGAGCAAATGAAACTCAAAGTAAGCACAGGAAAGGAAAATTTAAAAATCAAAGCACAAATAAAAAGAACATAGAAAAACATTACAGAAAAGGAACCAAAAGTTGGCTCATTGTACAAATCAATAAAATAAAAATAAACCTGTAACCAGACATATAAGAACAAAGAGAAGAGACAAATTATCATTTTATACATATCCAAAGTCTACCAGCAAATCAATGTGGGTTTTCATAATGGTTACTAATTACTAAAGAAACAACATACTCTATTTGGTTATAAATATTTCACTTACCGGAATGTTTAAATAAATGTAATTGGTATTAATATAGATAGTAATGAACCAAGAATTAAGGATACATTCTTATAGCACCTGTTCTTGTCCCAATAGCCAAGATTTTCTGAACTGGATCAAAGGCTAATGCGGTAGGCTGATAAGGAAAACCATGCCGAACTGTCTGAAAGAGAGCAAATGGTACAAATAGTCTTCAGGGAATAAAATTTTTAAATCACAAAATATCACTCAACAACCACTAGAATGACTAAATTTAAAGTAATTTTTTTTAATGTGTTAACAAATATTGGCAAGGATATGGAGTAAGCCAAATTATCATATACTTGTTGGTAAGCGTTTAAAATTATATAATCACTTTGGAAAATGGCTTGGAGTTCCATACACCACCATCCTAGGATGCAGTAACTCTATTCCTCTGAATGTACTTGACCAAATAAAAAACATCTCCACAAAATGATTCTACAAATATATTACTGGCATTTTCATTCATGTTGTTTTTGGTTCCAAGTCATAGAGACCCTGCCTAGGGTTTCTCAGGCTGTAAACCTTTATGGAAACAACAAGACTCATCTTTCTCCCAAGGAGTGGCAGGTGGGCTCAAACCACCTACCTTGTAGTTAGCAATTCAGTGTTTACCCAATAGAGTCACCATGCTCCCTTTGCTATTATTATTCCACATGTAACAACATGGATGGTTCTCAAAAGCTTACACTGGAAAAAACAAACAAACAAGGAGTCCTGGTGTGGAGCATGTAGGATCCCTGGGCTGCTAAACACAAGGTTGGTGGACCAAACCCACCGGATGCTTTCAGCAACCAAGTCAGAACTGACTTGACAGCACTTAACAACAAACAAGTAAAATTAACAGTCATAAGCAAAGGAGTGCATATGATACAATCCCATTCCTAATTAAGTTCTGAACAAGCAAAACTAATTTATGGTTAAAAACAAAAGAACAATGGGAAAGGGTATGAAGGAATTTATTGGGTGAATATTCTATATTTTGACATATTTGGATTACGTAAGTGTACAGATTACTCAAAACTCATCAAGTGGTTAAATAAAATTTGTGATTTCATTGTATTAAAGTTAAACTTGTGTTTCAGAAAAATTGTTTAAAGTATTATATGCAAATATTGAACTCTAGTTAATGATATGCATACTAAAGTGTCAAGGAATGTAGTGTACTGATATCTGCAACTTATTTCAAAATGCATTTTAAAAAGTAGCATGGTTAGAGGGAAGAACATATGAATGAATAGATATATGATAAGGTAAATAAAGCAAAAGGAAGTCTGGTGTCACAATGATTAAGTGCTCAGATGCTAACTGAAGGTTAGCAGTTCACACCCACTCAGCTGCTTCTCTGATGATCTGCTCCTTTAAAGACTGGCAGTGGCTGTGTGCTGCTGATTCCTTTCTGATTCATGATGACCCTGTCTGTATAGGGTTTCTAAGGCTGTAAATCTTTATGGGAGCAGAAAGCTTCATCTTTCTCCCATGGAGCGACTGGTAGATTCCAACTGATTACATTGCGGTTAGCAGCTCAGCTCATAGTCAACTATTCTACCAGGGCTCCTTCGGTAAACATTACAGCCTAGAAAACCCTATGGGGCAGTTTCTACTTTGTCACATGAGGACACTGTAAAATCACAAACTAACTTGACAGCACCTAACAACAAAATAACAAATATAACAAAATGTTAATTTCAAATCTAGGTGGTATATATATATATTAGCACTGATAGTATAATCCTTTCAATTTTTCTGTATGTTTGAAATATTTCATAACAATATAATGGGAAGCAAACAGGAAAAATAAATAGTTCATATTTAATTAGGGAGATTAAGGCTAACATATGGGAAAAGGGAATATGTAACACGAGACAGGAGTTCATTTCAATATGGAATGTAGTATATATAATTTTTCAAAGATAAAGGATTCAGGTAGGTCAGAAAAAAAGATTCTAACATCAGGTTCAGTCAAATATTAAATACTTAAATAACTGTTTTTATTTATTTAGTGAAAATATAATTATAATAAAATGCTACATTTATAAATATTCAAAGATGAAAAATGATACACCCACTTCTCACTTAGCTACATGAATAGGTTCCAAAGACCAGGTCATTATGTAAAAATCGGCATTATGCAAAAATGGAGGATGACCATATCAGATCACAAAATGGAGGATGACTGCATCATTATACAACGCCAAAGCAATGAGAATCATGACCCAGCAAGGTTGAAATATAACCTTAACCATAAGATTCTCACACTTCAGCATTCATTACTGTCAGATGTACAACACTAATATGTAGATGTTTTACTACTGTCATAATGCAAAGTGCAGGATGAAAGACAGGAAGTGAGGAGTTGGTGTGTATAAACTGTAGCATGTAATTCATCCAGTGATCATATTCCTCAAAGAAAACTATTACGACTTCAATGCATAGCTTTCTTATTTTTCTTTAAAGCATGTATAAGTATACTTGCATATGCATATTATATATGTACATCTAGAACTATAATATGCTTTTTTCATTCAACAATATTTCATGGAAACATTGCCATAAAAATTATGTAGATATGCATCAATCTGTTTTAAGACTGTTAAAAATTGAACTACTATTCATCAATTTTCAATGAATGCTCAACTGGATTAGTATTTCTCTATCTAAGTCATTTTCTAGTCATGATTCTTAACTGTGATGTTTTCCCTCTTAATTCTAACCTATTGTCTTCCTCATTTAGACAGCAACATTGAGCTGTCAAGAGGAAGAGACTGGTAATCTTCCTTTGGAAAATGTGGTTAACATGAATCAGAATATAGCTACTCTGTAAAGATTAGAAGAGATGAAAACACTTTTAAAGTTATTCTATGAGGGTAGTATTAATAGATGTATAAAAATGATGTGACTAAGACTAAAACCCACAGTTAAATCATACTTAAAAATGAAAGATTGTATGTTTCTTCTTAAGAGCAGGAAAAGGTGAGGATGTTCTCTTTCAATTCTATTTGGCATTGTTCCAAGAGGTTTAAGTAAGAGCAATCAAGCAAGCAAAAGATATGCAAGGCAACCAGATGGGAAAGGAGAAACTAAAACTATTTACAGATGGCATGATTATGTACATTGTTGTTGTTGTTAGGTGCCATCAAGTCGGTACCGACCCTATGCACAACCAAACGAAACACTGCCTGGTCCTGGGTCAACCTCACTATTGTTGCCACGCTTGAGCCTATTGATGCTGCCACTTTGCCAATCCATCTTGCTGGGGGTCTTTCTCTTTTTCTCTGACTCTCACCTTACCAAACATGGTATTGTTCTCCAGCAACAATATGTCCGAAGTATGAGAGACAAAGCTTGGCCATCCTGGCCTCCAAGGAGCACTCTGACTGCACTTCTTCCAACACAAATCTGTTGGTTCTTTTGGCAGCCCATCCCACGGTACTTTCAATATTCTTCTCCAACACCATAACTCAAAATCATCAATTCTTCTACAGTCTTCCTTATTCACTGTTCAGCTTTCACATTCATATGAGGTTATTGAAAATACCATGGCTTGGGTCAGGCGCACCTTAGTCTGACATCTTTTGCTCTTCAACACTTTAAAAAAGTCTTGTGCAGCAGATTTGCCTAATACAATATGTCGTTTGATTTCTTGACTGCTGCTTCCATGAGTGTTGATGGTTGATCCAAGAAGAATGAAGTCATTGACAACTTCAATCTTTTCACCGTTGATATTGGTCCAATGGTGAGGATTTTTATTTTCTTTACATTGAGATGCAATCCATACTGAAGGCTCTGATCTTTAATCGTCATCAATAAGTATTTTAAGTCCTCTTCACTTTCAGCAAGTAAGGTTGTGTCATCTGCATATCACAGGTTGTTAATGAGTTAATGAGTCCAGGTGTGGCACTGCAGGCTAATACACTAGACCATAAAGTCAGTTTGATCCCCAAGGTCAGTGGTTCAAGTTCACCAGCCACTCCTCAGAAACCCTACATAGGGTCACTATGGGTCAGAAGCAACTCAACAGCACTTAACAACATTATGTACATTAAGCATATACAATTCCACTAAAAGAAATAGACTAAGAAATTAAACAAGTTTAGCAAGGCAATTTGTTGATGCTGTTTTTAGGAACTGGTATGTCAGTTCAAACTCAAGCCAGTCTATGTACAACAGAACAAAACACTGCCCGGTCCTGAGCCATTCTCACAATCATTACTACACCTGAGCCAATTGTTGCTACCACTGTGCCAATGCATCTCATTATGGATCTTCCTCTTTTTTACTAACCCTCCAACTTACCAAGAAAGATTTCCTTCTCCAGAGACTGCTCCTTCCTGATACTATGTATGAAGTATGAGAGAAGTCTTGCCATGTTGGTTTCTAAGGAGCATTCTGGATGTACTTCTTTGTTCTTCTGGAAGTCCATGATTCTTTTACTATTCTCCTCCAACACCGTAACTCAAATGCATCACTTCTTCTACGGTCTTCCTTATTCATTGTCCAACTTTCACATGCACATAAGACTACTAGATACCATGGCTTGGGTCAGGCACTTCATAGTCCTCAAGCTGACATCTTTGCTCTTGAACAATTTAAAAAGGTCTTCTTGTACAGCACATCTACCTAATGTAGTAAGTCATGTGATTTCTTGACCACTGTTTTCATTAGTGTTAATAGTGGATCCAAATGAAATGAAGCCTTTGGCAATTCCAATCTTTTCTCCATTTATCATGATGTTATTTACTGATACAGGAGTGAGGATTTTTGTTTTATTTACACTGTTGTGTAACCCATACTGAAGACTGTGGTCTCTGATCTTCATCAGTAAATATTTTTAGTCCTCTTTGCTTTCAGTAAGCAAGGTAGCATCCTCTGAATATCAAAGGTTATTAATGAGTCTTCATCTAATCCTTATGCCATATTCTTCATATAATTCAGCATCTTGAATAATTATTTGCTTAGCATACAGAGTGAATAAATAAGGTGGCACACACCTTTCCTGAGTTTAAGCCATTCAGTGTCACCTTGTTCTGTATGAATGACTGACTTTATGTACAGCTTCCTCATAAGCAAGATGAAGTGTTCTGTAATACCCATTTTTCTCAATGTTATTCACAGCTTGTCTTAATCCACACAGTTGGAAGCCTTTGCATAGTCAATAAAACACAGATAAACATCTTTTTGGTATTCTCTGCTCTCAGCCAAGATCCATCTGATGTCAGAAATTGTATCCCTCATTCCACATCCTTGTCTGAATCAAGTTTAAACCTCTGGCAGTTCCATGCCAATGTACTATTGCAGCCGTTTTTAAAACTATCTTTAGAAAAATTTTACTTAAAAGTAATATTAATGATTTCCTTATTCTGTTGGGTCACCTCTCTTTGGAATGAACTCAAATATGGATCTCTTCCAATCAGTTGGCAAGGTAACTGTCTTCCAAATTTCCTGGCATAGTTAAGAGAGTGGCCCCAGAGCTGCATCAGTTTGTTTAAAGATGTCAATTTGTATTCCATCATTTCCCAGAAACTTGTTATTTGCCCATGCCTTCAGTTCACCTTGGACTTCTTTCTTCAGTACCAGTAGCTTTTGATCAGAAACTACCTCTTGAATTGGTTGAACATTGAGCATTTCTTTTCCATACAATGACTCTGTATATTCCTTCCATCTTCTTTTGATGCTTTAAGCATCATTCAGTATTTTACCCATAGAGCCATTCAATATTATAAGTGGAGGTTTGAATATTTTTCTTCAGTTCTTTCACCTGGAGAATTTTTTCATCAGTTCTAAGTGTGTTCGTTCTTCCCTTTTGGTTTTCTAACTCCAGATTTTTTAACATTTCATTATAATACTTGACTTTGTCTTGTCAAGCTAACCTTTCAGATTTCCTATTTAGCTCTCTTACCTCTTCATTTTTTCCCCATTTGCTTTATCATATCTATGGTGGAAAGCAAGTTTCAGAGTCTCTTCTGACATCCATTTTGGTCTTTTCCTTATTTCTTGTCTTCTTAATGACGTTTTTTTCCCCCCAATAAGACTATCACAACGATATGTTGTTTTATTTGAAAACAAAATGTACTTAGCACTAAAAGTATATACTAGATAACTCAGATTTTGTTTTTAAACAAAACATAAATGCTTATTTAAATGTCCAAAGGGCACATTCTGCAAGCTAGCCTCCTGCTAGCACAGCCTTATTCAGTCCATGGGCCTGCTTTGTCTCGCCATGCCACAGCCTCTGGCACCATCTCTGCCATCACCACTTTTCTAGGTAATGATCTCATGCTCTACTCATGCTCTTCCTTCTTAATGGTCCTGGGATCATCTGTTCCTGAAATGAAAATTTAACTACTCCACCTTGAATAGTTATACATCTTCTACAATTTCAGTTTTTACAATCACAATTAATTCTGCTAATAATTACTCACAATTCAATCATAAAATCCTATAAGCGGAGGTGGGGCTTGCTGGCGGATAGGATAGAGGTGCAATGAAGATCTCTGTCAGCAATAACACAGAATACCAGATGAAGCAGGTTCAGGGGAGCACTCCAATACTCTGAACCATATAGGTAGGAATATTTTTAAAGTTTGAAGGCTTACAGACAGTGGAATTTGTAGTGGAAGTAACAAATCTTGTACTTTAGAATCTGCTGGGCTCAGCAACCCGGAGTCAACAACTTGGGTGAGACCAAACGGCAAGACCAAGTGGGGCAGCAAACAGACCCACCATGGAATAATGGCATGGTAATCGTACGAATTGGACTGTGAACCACAAGGTTAGCAGTTCGAAACTACCAGCTGTTCCACGGGAGAAAGATGAGGCTTTCTGCTCCCGTAAAGATTTACAGCCTCAGAAACCATGTTCAGGGTCGCTATGGGTCGGAACAAACTCGACGGCACTTAACAACAACAACAATTGTGGAGCAAAGGTGGACAATACACATGTTGGTTTTGCTTTGCCTTTTTTTTTTTTTTTTTGTATCTGTTCATTGGTCATTCACTGTCTGCACACCTCCATTCTGGTGACTAGAAGGGGTGCCTGAGCGATTGGAAACCCCCCACACCTATCACTGGTGGGTCCTTCTGCCACGCATGCACACAGATACCCTAAGCATTTAAAGGGCCAGGCAGCTCAAAACAGCCACACCCAGCCCTACACTGTTTACTCATAGGGAAAAGGCCAGATGAGCAGAGGGAGACAGTTTGAAATAAAATAGGCTGAAAATTAAATCCTGAGGTATAGCATAACAAAGTGGCATATTGAAACTTATCAGATAGCCCTGAAGGCAAGAAGCTGAAAGAGATCATTAAAGTCATACTCATATTAGGCTACAGATTTTTTTATTCCCCCTTTCTCTCCTCTCCTTTTTCCGTGATTATAGACTAGAGTATCCAATCTGGTATTTTGTTTTGTTTTGTTTTGTTTTGTTTTGTGAGGGTTCTTTTTTTTTCCTTGCTGTTTTGCTGTTGCTGTTGTTTTTTTATTTTTGTTTTTTTGTTCTGTTGCATTTTGTTTTTCTCCCCCCTTTTAGCTACAGGGGGCTCTTTATCTCCCTGTACTACCCAAAAAGAGATAGCCATTGCTGCCATGTTGTCAAGCTACAATCACAACAAACAAAGCCCCACAATCCAGCCAAGAACTAATACCAACTGCCATACACCAGGAAAGCAGACAAAACCTGCAAAAGTTACTCTCAGTTAAGCAATAAGAAGAGTGAAAAGGGAAGCCCACCCCCTGATTGCATCTACCTGGAGACAATAAGAAAGCATAAAAATACCAAAATACAACTCAATTAAGTATTGAGGCCACAGCTAAACATGTCCAAAAAGCAAAAACAGATGACCATATCAGCACATATCCAGAAACAAGATAAAATGTCTCAGAGAAATGACCTACAGGTGGACCTGAACTCCATTCTGGAAAGAGACAGACCTTGGAAATGCCTGAGAAGGAATGAAGAAAAATGATTATAAAATATATAAAACACTGTACAATGGAGTTGAGAAAAATGAGGAATCAGGAAAGTGCTACAGAAGCAATCAAATAAGATAGATACAGCATTGGAAACAATTCAAAACCTACAGAAAAAGGGCCAAACGATCAAAAATAGAATATCAGAAACAGACAATACACAGAAAGGGCAAACGAGTAGAATAGACGAGATGGAAGGCAGAACTAGTGAGCTGGAAGACAAATCTTTCAATACCACTAAGATAGAAGAGCAAACAGAAAAAAAGGATTAAAAATTCTGAAGAAGATCTAAGATTCATGTTGGACAACATGAAGAGGAATAACTTAAGAATTATCAACATTCCAGAACAGGAAGAATGACACAATCCACAGAAGAGATAGTTAAAGAGCTTCTGGGAGAAAATTGTTCTAATATCCTGAAAAGTAAAACGATAAGCAATCAAGAAGCTCAACGAAGACCAGGAAGGATAGACCCCAAAAGAAAATGGCCATGACATATAATCAAGCTCTCTAAAATCAAAGATAAGGAGACACTCCTGAAAGCAGCTAGGGAAAAGAGAAGCATTACATATAAAGGCAAGCAAGTCAGATTAAGCTCTAATCTTTCAGCAGAAACTATGCAAGCAAGAATAAAACCCTGAAAGAAAAAAAAAACTGCCAACCAAGGATACTCTACCAAGCAAAGCTATCAATCAAATACAATGGTGTAATCAAAACATTCCAGGATTTTTCCAAAGCCAACCATGCACTACAAAACATCGTAAAGGGATTTCTGTGGACTGAGAACCAACAAAAACAGACAACAGAGACTGACATATGTGGCAGCACCTCCCAGAACTAAATAGACAGATGGAAGAGTCGAAAACAGAACAAAACTATAAGAACAAACTCAGAGAATCTGGGAAGTCAGTCTATGTTCAAAACAATTACAATATGAAAGAAGGTAAATACGTAGGAACAGAGGTCCAGATGGTGAGAAGGTCAGGTACACTATAATATAAAATAGCCTGTACTAAATGGAAGGAAAAGTTAATAGAATATAAGGTAACCTCAAAAAAAACCAGAACACTTCACAACATAACAAGAAAATGAAAATCCAAAAAGAACACAGAAATATTAAAACTATGAGGAAACTCGCAGTAAGAACACAAAAACCATGAACTCAGCACAGGAAGAGACGCAGAACAAAGAAATCAGCAACACCACAAAAAAGCAACTATAATGGTAGCAATTAATCCATACCTATCAATAATTACACTGAATGTAAATGGATTAAATGCACCAGTTAAGAAATGGAGGGTGGCAGAATAGATAAGAAGACAAGATCCTTCAATATACTGTCTGCAAGACACACATCTTACACACAGAGACAAAAACAGATTAAAAGACAAAAGATGGAAAAAAATATACCAAGCTAATTGCAATAAAAATGTACAGGAGTGGCAGTACTAATCTCAGATAAAATAAACTTTAAGGAAAAAAACAACAGATAAAGATGGACATTATCTTATGATTATAGGGACCACTGAACAAGATGATATCTATGCTCCCAATGAAAGAGCTCCAAAATATGTAAAACAAACTCTACTACATTTGAAGAAAGAAACAGACAAATCTACAATAATAGTGGGCGGTTTTAATACAATGCTTTCAAAAATGTATAGAACAACCAGAAAGAAACTTGACAAAGTTACAGAGGAACTATGTTGTTGTTGTTAGGTGCCATCGAGTCGGTTCCGACCCATAGCGACCCTGTACAGGGTTTCCGAGGGTGTAAATCCTTACGGGAGTAGAAAGCCTCATCTTTCTCCCGCGGAGCAGCTGGTAGTTTCGAACCACTGACCTTTAGGTTCGCAGCCCAATTCGTAACCACTACGCTACCAGAGCTCCTACAGAGGAACTATACAACACAATAAAAAAACTGGACCTCATAGATGTGTACAGAGCATTCAACCCAACAACAGCACAAAACATATTCTTTTCCAGTGCACATGGAACATTCTCCAGAATAGACCATGTCTTAGGCCACAAAACAAACCTCCATAAATTTACAAATATCAAAATACTACAAAGCATCTTCTCAGACAACAAGGCTATCAAATTAGAAATCAACAACAGGTAGACCAAGGAGAAATCAAGTCAAATCGGGATAAGTTCAATTCCAGACCAAATGTGTGACTAAGCGCCCTAGTAGTGGTGTTCCACCCGTCTCAATCTGACAAAAACTCTGTTTTTTTTTAAGATTTTGAGTTTTAGTCCACCTTTTTCTCCCACTCTATCTAGGGCCTTCTAATGTGATCCACTTCAGAGCAGTTGACAGCAAGGCACTATGTATTTCTGGTGTCAGGGTCATGGATACTGATATTCATGTGGTCCATTTGTACACTGAATTAATTGTTTTCAGGAATCTTTAATTTTCATCATTCTTCTTTCCTCCAGACTGGGAGAGTTAAACAGTTGTACCTTAGATGGCCACTCATGAGCTTTTAAGACCCTAGTCACTACTCTTGATGAAATCTTTTGATACACATAAATGTCTAATTTTTAGGAGCTCCTAGTTCTGGTGTAGCACTGTAGAATAAACACTGGACTTTAAATTCACCAGATGCTCCTAGGAAATCCTCTACAGAGTTGTCAAAACCAACTCAACAGCACTTAACAGCACCAGTCATCTAGTTTGTCTTCTGATGTTTGTATGATTTTAGTTATGTTTGATGGTGTATTTAGGCCACATTTTTGGGCCGCTAAGTTTATTCCTATTTCTTCTTTGATGGTTTTATAGCCTTGGGTTTTAAATTTAGGTCTTTGATCAATCTTGAGTTCATTTTTGTATAAGATGTGAGTTATGTGTCCTGTTTCATTTTTCTGCAAACAGACATCCAGTTTTGCCAGAATCATTTGTTAGGCGATCTCTTCCCCATTTAATGATTTTCAGGTCTTTGCCAAAGATCAGCTGTCCATAGGTTGATGGATTTACTTCTGAGATCTCAACTCTACTCTATCATTCTAGGTATCTGTTGTTGTACCAATATGAGGCTATCTTGACTACTGCGGCTGTGTAGTAGGTTTTGAGATCAGGAAATGTGAGGTTTCCTTAGTTCTGCTTCTTTGGTTCTTCCATGCAAATATTTATCACATCTTATGTTAAAGCTTTATTTTCTATAATCTATTCAAAGAATTCTTAGAATCATTGCACCAGGTTTTTACATAATAATGTGAACGTAACCACCACTCATCTGTCAGTTTGTTGTGCTGTGGTGACTTGTTGTAATGCTGGAAACTTTGCCACTGGTATTTTAAATACCACACATGGTGGGCAGGTTTCAGTTGAGCTTCCAGACTAAGACAATAAATAAAGAGATGTAGACTACTTCTGAATGCTTAGCAATAAAAACCGTATGAATTGCAGTGGAACACAGTCAGATACAATGCTGGAAGATGAGCCTTTCACGTTGGAAGGCACTCCAAGTATGGCTGGAGAAGAGCTGTTCTCAAAGTAGTGTTAACTGTGATGATGCAAATGTAGAGTAAAAGCTTTCATTTGTTTATAGGGCACAACTCAAAATGAGGAGAAACTATCCATTAATAGTTGGAACATGGAATGCATGAAGTATGGATCTTGGAGAAGTGGAAGTTGTCAAAAACAAAATGAAACACATAAATATCAATACCTTAGGCATTAGTGAGCTAAAATGGACTGATATTGGCCATTTTGAATTTGACAAAAATATGGTTTACCATGCTTGGAATAACAAATTCAAGAGCAATAACATCGATTTTATCATCAAAAAGAACATTTCAAGATCTATCTTGAAATATAATGCTGCCTGTGATAGGATAATATCCATAAGCTTACAAGTTTGTTGTTAAGTATCGTCGAGTCAATTCTGACTCATAGGAACCCTGCATAGGGTTTCCAAGGAGCAGGTGGTGAGTTTGAACTTCCAACATTGTGGTTCAAATCAACCTTGTAGTCCAGTGCTTCATCACACTGTGCCATACCAGAACTTCAAGCCAACAAGAAGACCAGTTATTACCATTATTATTCAAATTTATGCAATAGCCACTAAAGCCAGTGATTATAAAATTTAAGAATTATATCAACTTCTCCAGTCCAAAATTAATCAAACACATAATCAAGATGTATTGATAATTACTGGTGAGTGGAATGTGAAGGTTAGAAACAAAGAATGGATCAGTAGTTGGAAAATATAGGCTTGGTGACAGAAATGATGCTGGAAATCACATGATAGAATTTTCCAAGACCAATGACTTCTGCACTACAAATACCATTTTTAAGACAACATAAAACTATACACATGGACTTCAAAACACAAGAATCAAATGGATTACATCTGTGGGTAAAAAAAAAAAAAAGTGGTAGAAAAGTTCAGTATCATCAGCCAAAACAAGGTGAGGGGTTGGCTGTACAACAAACCATCAAAAGCTCATATGCAAGATCAGGCTGAAGCTGAAGAAAACAAGTCCATGAGAGCTAAAATACGATCTTGAACATATCCCACCTGAATTCAGAAACCATCTAAAGAACAGATTTGACACATAAGACATTAGTGACCAAAGACCAGAAGAGTTGAAGGATAACATCAAGAACATCATACAGAAAGCAACCAAAAAGTCATTTAAAAGACAGGAAAAAAAGAAAAGTCAAAATGGATGTCAAAACAGACTCTGAAACTTATTCTCCAACATAGAGATGCTAAAGCAAATGGAAGAAATGAGAAAGTAAAACAGCTAAACGGAAATTTCAAAGGGCATCTCAAGAAGGCAAATCAAAGTATTGTAATGAAATATGCAAGGACCTGATGTTGGAAAACCAAAAGCTGAAAGAAATAAAATCTTGAAGCCTCAACTAGGTGTGCTATTGTAGGATAAGCACCGGACTGCTCAGCACAAGGTCTGTGGTTCAATCCCACCAGTCCCTTCTTGGAAACCCTAAGCAGGGTCACTATGGGTCAGAACTGACTGGATGGCACGTAACAACAACAAAAAGGGCAAAATATTAAATGATGCAGAAAGCATCAAAAGAAGATAGAAAGAATACATAAAGTCACTGTATCAAAATGAAATGATCATTTCAAGAGGTAGCATGTAATCAGTAACTGATGATACTGAGAAGAAGTCCAAGCTGCACTGAAGGCATAAGCAAACAAAAAGGGGGTGGGAGTGAGGATACAGAACATATGGAATACAAATTGAAATCTTTCAACTAACTGATGAAGCACTGGAAATGCAAAGAAATTGGAAGACAGGTTAGAAGACTGGCAACCGATTAGAAGAGACCCATACTGATGTCTGTTACATGACAGTAAAATTTTACTGAAGATCATTCAAAAATGGCTGCAACAATACTTTAACAGAGAACTGCCAGAAATTCAAGCCAAATTCAGAGGAAGGCAGGAACAAAGGAGATCACTGTTGATTTCAGATAGCTGAAAGGAGAGAACACCCAAAATATATTTAGTTTTGCTTTATTTACTATGCAAAGTCTTTTGACTGTGTGGCCCACAACAAATTATGGATAGCACTATAAAGAATGGCTATTATAGAACACTTTATTGTACTCATGAAGAACCTGTACACAGACCAAGAGGTAGTTGTTAGAAAAGAACAAGGGGATATTGTTGTTGCTGTTGTTAAGTACTGTGGAGTCGATTCCGACTCATAGTGACCCTGCACAGGGTTTCTGAGGCTGTAAATCTTTACAGGAGCAGAAAGCTTTATCTTTCTCCTACAGAAGGACTGGTAGTTTTGAACTGCTGAACTTGAGATTAGCAGCCTGATTCGTAACCACTATGCTACCAAAGCTCCTTGATTTAAAATCAGGAAAGCTAGGGTTGTCTTCTTTCACCAATCTGTATACTGAGCTGAACAAATTAATCTAAGAAATTAGATTATATTAAGAATGTAGCATCAGGAGTGGAGGAAGACTCATCAACAACCTGTGATATTCAGATGATGCAACCTTGCTTCTGGAAGCAAAGAAGACTTAAAATACTGATTAAGATCAAAGATTACAATCTTAAGTATGGATTGCACCTTAATGTAAAGAAAACAAAGATCCTCACAACTAGACCAATAAATACCCTGTGATAAATGGAGAAAACAGTGAAGATGTCAAAGACTTAGTATTGCTTGGCTCTACTATCGACACTATGGAAGCAATAGTCAAGAACCCAAACAACATAGTGCATTAGGAAAATCTGCTACAATCTTTAAAGCAAATATAACAGTTTGAGGACTAAGTTGTGCATGACCCAAACTATGATATTTTAAATCACCTCATATGCATGTGAAAGTTGGACAATGAATAAGGAAGACCACAGAATTGATTCATTTGAAGTATGGTCTTGGATAACAATATTAAAAGTACCATGTATTAACGAAAGAACAGACAAATCTGTGTTAGAATAAGTACAGCCAGAATTATCCTTAGAAGCCAGGATGGTGAGACTTTATCTCTCATAAATCAGACATGTTAACAGTAGGGAACAGTCCCTGGAGAAGGATGTCATGCTCAGTAAAGTGGATGGTTAGCAAAAAAGAGTCAGTCCCCTAATGAGATGGACTGACACTTTGGCAACAACAATGGGCCCAAATGTACCAACAATTTCAAGGATGGCACAGGACCATGCAGAGTTTCGATCTGTTTGGATAGGGTTGCTATTAGTCAGAACTGACTCAAGGTTGCCTAACAACAGCAACATACGTATCATATGCCCTATGAGATATAGAACCTCTTTTTTGAGGATGCTTTGAATTTTGGTCCTGTTCTAAGAGTGAAATCACATTTCTAGCTAATGAATTATTGCTAACTCAACTAAGAGAAATTACCTAGGCCAGATGCTGATTAAGCCTCAACAGACTACATGGTAAGGCCCACAAAAGTGTTAGGAAATGACCTTCCAGGTTGGAGAGAATGAACATTCTGTTCTAGGAAGAAGAGTGAACAGGTTTCTTAGGGACACTGAAGCTTTATACCCAAGTACACCTCTCTTATCATATTTATCACTGAGTGGAGATGTCAGCCTACGAGGATAAGAAATTGAAAAGTCATATGAATAGACTGGCACCACTAACAAAAAAAAACCATAGACCTGACAGAAGGCAGAGTTGAAAGAAACAGAAGCAGAGGTCAGAAGAAAGGCCAAGATAAGGGTAATTAAGTCTCGTGAAAAGGTGGTGAAGATTTTGGCCTCCACAACTCCTGAAGAGATCCTGGGCAAACTACAAAAGGAAGCCAAAAATAAATAGAGGCAAGAAGTGAAAATTAGATCCTCGAGATACATTTTTTATTGCTAAGAATAAGGAGACTGTTAAATAGGAAAACACATTTAAATGCACAAAAAGCATGGAAATATTTTTAAAATAAATATTCAAGAAACCCAAAAGAGAAAGAGACTTCCAAAAAGCACTATTGAATATTGAATACAGGTTTGTAAATTCTGATCCAAGACAGCTTGGAGCATGTTCGTCTGATTTCACTGCATTACAAATAACAGCCGGAAAGTTAGTCTCAACAGCCTGATTAAGCCCTTTCATTTTATGGCAGGACTTCTGCCACACAAGGCTCACACTGTACAAGACAGGATTAGAACCTTAATTCCTAACTGAATATAGTCTATCCTGATTGTACATTAAAATGACATCAAAAAAAATTTTTTTAAAGATGGAGGAATACAGAGTCACTATACCAAAAGGAAATGGTTGATGTTCAACTTTTTTCAAGAGGTAGCATATGGTCAAGAGCCAATGATACTGAAGGAAGAAGTCCAAAGTGCAATGAAGGAATTGGCAAAGAACAAGGCACCAGGAACTGATGGAATAAAAACTGAAATCTTTCAAGAAAGTCAGGCAGAATGGATGAACAAATTGTGGTACATACACACAATGGAATACTATGCTACACTGAATAATAGCAAGGAAGCGGTAAACTACCGCATAACATGGATGAACCTTGAGGAAATTATGCTGAGTGAAGTTAGTCAGACACGAAAAGAGAAATACGGCATAGGACCACTATTGTAAAGGACTAAGAAAAAGAAATTATACCGAAAGGGTCAGGGGGAGGCCTTTGTTAGGGATTAGGAAGTTGATGAGGGGGGGTAGGAAGGGAGGACAAAGCGCAGGGTGGGGTTTGGGCACAGGAGAGCCTGGGTGCGAGGGAGGGGGGCAATATACAGGGAGGGAGAGGGAAAGGG
>NW_006408579.1:874225-876406 GCF_000296735.1 Chrysochloris asiatica
GACAGGGTTGTATTCTTTCACCATACTTATTCAACCTGTACGCTGACCAAATAATTTGAGAAGCTAGATTATATGAAGAAAAATGTGGCATCAGGATTTGAGGAAGACTCATTAACAACCTGCGATATGCAGATGATACAACCTTGCTTGCTGAAAGTGAAGAGGACTTAAAATATTTACTGATGAAGATCAACGACCACTACCTTCAGTATGGATTGCATCTCAATGTCAAGAAAACAAAAATCCTCACTACTGGACCAATAAACAACATTCTTACCAATAGAAAAAAGATTGAAGTTGTCAAGGACTTCATTCTTCTTGGATCAACCATCAACACTCATGGAAGCAGCAATCAAGAAATCAAACAACGTATTGCATTAGGCAAATCTGCTACACAAGACTTTTTTTAAGTGTTTAAGAGCAAAGATGTCAGCTTGAGGACTAAGGTGCACCTGATCCAAGCCATGGTATTTTCAATAACCTCATATGCATGTGAATGCTGGACAGTGAATAAGGAAGACCCTAGATGAATTGTTGCATTTGAGTTGTGGTGTTGTAGGAGAATATTGACAGTACCATTGACTGCCCAAAGAACAAACAGATTTGTGTTGTAATAAGTGCAGTTAGAGTGCTCCTTGGAGGCAAGGATGGTCAAACTTCACATCTCCTACTTCAGACATATTGTCAGGAGGGACCAGTCACTGGAGAAGGACATCATGTTTGGTAAGGTGCAAGGTCAGAGAAAAAGAGGAAGACGCCCAGTGAGATGGATTGGCAAAGTGGCAGCATCAGTGGGCTCAAGCATGGCAATGAGTGTGAGGTTGGCCCAGGACTGGGCAGTGTTTCGTTTTGTTGTGCAAAGTGTTGCTATGAGTCAGTACCAACTCAATGGCACCTAACAATAACAAAAATACAGCTTAAAGGTGCAGAGTACCATATTTCTCTTGTTACTAGCGTATGTCACCCTTTTCCTTTCCTTACTTTCAATTTTTTAGTTTTTCAGATCTCAGCCTTAAACTGTGGGTACTTCCTTAAAAACAACCCTTCACATGATATGTTATTGTTGTTAGGTGCCACTGAATCATTTCTGACTCATATAGACCCCATGTACAGCAAAACAAAACACTGCCTGGCCCTACAGCATCCTCACAATATTTGCTATATTTGAATCCATTGTTAGAGCCACTATGTCAATCCATCTTAATGACTATACTTACCTTTCTCATATATTTTACCAAGGATAATGTTCATCTTCAAGGACTAAATCCTGATAACTAATAGCAACCCTATGAACAACAGAAGGAAATACTGCCCTGTCCTGTGCCATCTTCACAATTGTTACTTTATATTTTAGCCCACTGTTGCAGCCACTGTGTCAGTGCATCTTGTTGAAGATCTTCCTTTTTGTTGTGAACACTCTAATTTACCAAGCAAGGTATTCTTTTCCAGGGCTAGTCCCTCTTGATATCTCCAAAATATGTAAGCATTGCCATCATTTCTAAGGAACAATCTGGCTGTACTTTATATATTAATAATAGCTAATTACAAATTAGTTATTATTAGCTAATTGTGGGGAGATCCCAAATTATATTTTGAGTTGTGAAGTCTGTTGAATTTTTTAAGTCTCAAAACAAGTCATTTTTCAGTGACATTAAATGGACATTTTTAGTATATAAAATGGTTAGGGGAAAAAAATGTTTTTCACTATACTGGAACTTAATCCATTTTCATTATCTTAATTATTAGTAGGATTATATTCAAATATCTCAAAGTGTATTTAATACTATAGAAGTTAAGACACACTGATTGAATTCAATTAGAAATAGAGTTGATGTCATTTTTTTTCTGTTGTAGCTATGATAACAAAATCCCATCAGAATCAGTATTCAAGAAGCAATTTATTTGTATAACTCAAAACTTTTTCGTTAATCTTCTGTGATTCAAACTGTTCAAAGCACCTAGACTCTTTATAATATCTAGAAAACCTAAAAGTGGAAAAACTGTACTTATACGTTGTTGTTGTTGTCAGGTGCCATCAAGTCGGAACCGACTCATAGCGACCCCATGCAAAGAACGAAACAATGTCCGATCCTAGGCCAACCTCATTACCACTGCCACACTTGATGCCATCAATAATGCCACCTGGCCCATCCATCTCGTTGGGGGGCTTCCTCTTTTTCT
>NW_006408579.1:876991-883180 GCF_000296735.1 Chrysochloris asiatica
CAGCAAATAATGAATTAAGTCCTAATTATCAGCATATATCAAAAATAAAATTCACCTATTTCAAAGTGAAAATTTACTTAATGAAAATGTATCCCTTAAACCCAAGCCAATGACTCATTGCTGACATAAACATGAACTATTTACCTAAGAAAACATCATAGTTTAGCATTTATTCAAAATTATTAAAGAATGAGTATGGTACTTGTTCTCCACAAAGAAATCCTTTGTAAACAGGAACCATGCTTTAAATTTTCTTAATATAATTTGTGCATATAAGTATTATTTCCTTCAGAAACTATTTTCCAGTACTTTAAGAAAGATGAATAAATAAAATCAACTGTTCTGTGAATGCTGAAAAATGCCTTTAGAAAATGTTAAGAATATATAATTATCTCTGTATTTGGATCAGTTTCTGTACTTTCCACAGTAACGAAAGCATATTTTATATACAAATAAATAATTCAATAGCTATCATTTTCACCTGTTTCCCTCTGAGCATCTTTGTGATTGCTATCACCATATGCAACTGAATTACATAATGTAGAATCAGCACTGGACTGAAAACCACAAAGTCAGCAGTTCAAAATCACCAGCTGCTCCTCGGATACCTTATACAGAGTCGTTATGAGTTGGAACTGACTCAATGACACTTAACAAGAACAATAGGTTGCTAGAACAGGACAAACATCCATACACTCCTAATGTAGCACTGTAGAATCAGCGCTGGACTGCAAACCACAAGGTCTGCAGATCAAACTTACCAGATGCTCTTCAGAAACCATATACAGGGTCACTATAAGTCAGAACCAACTGGACGACACTTAACTACAACAACAATGATATAATTGAGAATGTAGTATGGATATTTTTTGTTGTTAAGTGCTGTCAGTTCCGACTCACAGAGACCCTGTGCAGTTTCCAAGCAGTGGCTGGTGAATTTGTACCACTGACCTTGTGGATCAAATCAACCTTAGATCCACTCCTTATCCTATAGTACTACACCAGAACTCCAAAATGATGTGATTGTTGTTAAGTGCCATGAGGTTGCTTCCAACTCATAGTGGCCCTGTATAGGGTTTCTAAGAAGCATCTGGTGCGTTTGAACTGCTGACTTTAAGGTTAGCAGATTAGTGCTTATCCTACAGCACCACTCCAGGACTCATTTATGGATACTAATGTATCACAAACTTTAGTAAAAATTGGGTTATTCTTTACTACTTAACTGTATTTCTTCCCTACCATATCAGATTATAAATCACTTGCAGTCAGAGATGTTGTTGTTGGCCATTTTGAATTGGACAAACATGGTTTACTATGCTGCGAATGACAAATTGAGGAGGAATAGCATCACATTCATCATTAAAAAGAACATTTCAAAATCTGTCTTGAAGTACAACAATGTCTGTGATAGAGTAATATCCACACACCTACAAAGAAAACCAGCAAATACAAATACTATTCAAATTTACACACCAACCACTAAAGACAGTGAAGTTCCAATGGAAGAATTCTACCAACTTCTTCAGTCTGAAATTAATCCAACATGCAATCAAGATGTATTGATAATTACTAATGATTAGAATGCAAAGGTTGGAGGAAAAAAGAGGAAGGATCAGTAGTTGGAAAATATGGTCTTGGTGATAGAAATGCTACAGATCACATGATAGAATTTTGCAAGACCAATGACTTCTTCATTGCAAATACCTTTTTAAACAACATAAAAGATATTTATCCACATGAACCTCACCAGATGGAAAACAAAAATCACACTGACTACATCTGTGGAAACAGACCAGGTAACAGCTCCATATCATCAGCCAAAACAAGGTCAAGGGTAGACTGTAGAACAGATCATCAGTTGCTCATATGTAAGTTCAGACTGAAGCTGAAGCTAATTAAAATAAGCCCACGAGAGCCAAAATATTACCTTGAACATATCCTACCTGAATTTAGAAATCAGCTGAAGAACAGATAAGATGCAGTAGGCACTAAATACTGAAGACCAGGAGAGTTGTGGATAATATCAAGAACATCATACAGAAAGAAAGCAAAAGTTCACTAAAAAGACAAAGAAGGAAAAGACAACAATGGATGTCTGAAGAGACTCTGAAACTTTCTTCCCAGCAGAGATACTAAAGCAAATGGGAGAAATGAGGAGGTAAAAGAGCTGAATAGAAAATTTCAAACAGCAGCACGAAAAGACAGTCAAATGTTATACTGAAATGTGCATAGACCAGGAGTTAGAAAACCAAAAGGGAGGAACACACTCAGCATTTCTTAAACTGAGGGAACTGAGTAAAAAATTCAAACCTTGACTTGTGATACTGTATAATTCTATGGGGAAAAACACTGAATGATGCAGAAAGCATCAAAAGAAGATGGAAGGAATACAGAGTCACTGTACCTAGAAGAAATGGTCAATGTTCAACCATTTCAAGAGGTAGCATATAATCATGGTGCACTGAAGGCATCTGCAAAGAACAAGGCACCAGGAATTGATGGAATATAAATTGAGATCTTCCAACAAACTGACGAAGCACTGGAGGTACTCATTAATCTATACCAAGCAATTTGGAAGAAAACTACCTGGCCAACTGACTGGAAGAAGATTCATATTTGTGCCCACTCCAAAAGGAAGTAACACAACAGAAAGCTGTCATCAGACAGTATCATTAATATTCTTTGTTGTTGTTAAGTGCTGTCGAGTCGGTTCCAACCCATAGCGACAGGGTTTCCGAGGGTGTAAATCTTTACGAGAGTAGAAAGCCTGATCTTTCTCCCGCGGAGCAGCTGGTAGTTTCGAACCGCTAACCTTAAGGTTCACAGCCCGATTCATAACCACTACGCTACCAGAGCTCATTAATATTCTAGGCAAACAAAATTTTGCTAAAGTTAATTCAAAAACAGCTGCAACCATACATTGACAGTGAACTTCGAGAGGTTCAAGCCAGATTCAGAAGAGGACATGGAACAAGCGATATCATTGCTGATGTCAGATGAATCTTGGCTGAAAGCAGAGAATATGAGAAAGATGTTTGTCTGTGCTTGACTGACTATGCAAAGGCTTTCAATTTTTGTGGATCATGACAAAATATGGACAGCATTGTGGAAAATGAGTATTCCAGAACACACGGAACCGGTACATAAACCAAGAGGCAGTTGTTTGAACACAACAAGGGAACAATGAATGGTTTAAAATTAGGAAAGGTGTGCACCAGGGTTGTACTCTTTCACCGTACTTATTCAATCTGTATGCTGAGCAAATAATCCAAGAAGCTAGAGTATATGAAGAAAAGCGTAGCATTGGGATTGGAGGAAAACTCATTGACAACCTGCTACAGATGATACAACCTTGTTTGCTGAAAGTGAAGAGGACTTAAAATACTTACTGAAGAAGATCAAAGACCACAGTCTTCCATATGGGTTGCATATCAATGTAAAGAAAACAAAACTCCTCACCACTGGACCAGTAAATAACATCACAATAAATTAGAGAAAAGACTGAATTAGTCAAAGACTTCAGTTTGCTTGGATCAACCATCAACACTCATACACACAGCAGTCAAGAAATCAAATGATATATTACATTAGCAAATCTACTGCACAAGACCTCTTTAAAGTGTTGAAGCACAGAGATGTCAGTTTCAGGACTAAGGTGCGCCTGACCCAAGTCCTGGTATTTTCAATAACCTCATATACATGTGAAAGTTAGGCAGTGAGTAAGAAAAGCCATAAAAGAACTGATGCACTTGAGCTATGTGGTGTTGTAGAAGAATGTTAAAAGCACCATGGACTGCCAAAAGAACAAATGTGTGCTGGATATAGTACAGCCAAAATGTTCTGTTGAAGCCTGGATGGCCAGAATCATCTCTCATACTTCAGACACATTATCAGGAGGTACCAGTCCCTGGAGAAGGATATCATGTTAGGTAAATAGAAGAGTCGGAGAAAAAGAGGAATATCCCCAACAAGATAGATTGGCACAGTGGCAGTCATGACGGACTCAAAAGTAGCCAACGATTGTGAGGTTGGCACAGGACTGAACAGTGTTTGTGCATAGTGTCACTATGAGTCGGTACCAACTCATTGACACCTAACAACAACAACAATGTATTCTCAGAAATAATATGTATACTAGCACACTCATAACATGAATTAATCACAGATATACCTGAAAGATCTGGTCAATGTTTAACCTTTTCAGGAGGTTGTTATTTTTAAATACCATGGAGTCAGTTCCCACTCATAGCGACCCTGTACAGGGTTTCCTAGGCTGTAAATCTTTACAGGAGCAGAAAGCCTCATCTTTCTCCCACAGAACAGCTGGTAGTTTCAAACTGCCAACCTTGAGGTTAGTAGCCCAATTCATAACCACTACACCACCAGTGCTCCTTAAGGAAGACTATAGAAAAATAGATGCTTTTGAGTTACGGTGGTGAAGGAGAAAATTGAAGTGTCAAGGCTGCCAAAAGAACCAATAAATCCATTTTGGAAGAAGTGCAGCCAGAGTGCTCCTTGGAGGCCAGGATGGCCAAACTTCATCTCTCATACTTGGGACATATTGTCAGAAGGGACCAGTCACTGGTGAAGGATATCACGTTTGGTAAGGTCAGAGAAAAAGAGGAAGACCCCCAGTGAGATGGATTGAACAAGTGGCAGCATCAATAAGCTCAAGCATGACAGTAGTGAGGTTGGCCCAGGATCGGGCAGTGTTTCGTTCTGCTGTGCATAGGGTTGCTATGAGTCAGTACCGACTCGGCACCTAACAACAACATACCTGATTCTATCATCTTATTATGCAATAATGGTGTGGTGCTATAGGATAAGCACTCAACTGCAAGGTTGGTTTGAACCACAAGGTCAACAGTTCAAATTCATGAGTCACTCCTCAGAAACCCTACACCGGGTCACTATGGGCACTTGGCAACACCAACATTGTACAAAAGAGACACAGAACGGAAGGACAGAAAGCCTCTAACATGACCTGATTGTTCTCTCCTAACTATTTCCTTCCACTGTTTTGGGGTTTTGTTGTTCTTGTTATTGTTTTCCACCCCTAAGACACATTTTCATCTTCTTAGGTGATTTTACCACATTAATCATAATATTTTCTCTCTACTATGGGTCCTAGTAACCTTAAGGTTTTCAATATCCTCTGGTAGTGTAGTGGTTACGAATCGGGCTGCGAACCGCAAGGTCAGCAGTTCGAAACTACTAGCTGTTCCGCGGGAGAAAGATGAGGTTTTCTGCTCCCGTAAAGATTTACAGCCTCGGAAACCCTGTACAGGGTAGCTATGAGTCAGAAACTGACTCCACAGCACTTTACAACAATAATGTACCATACACTTTGACTATATAATTCTTTCCTCTTTTTCAACTCAGTTGACCATTACCAATTGACTATTTGCAATATCTTCTTTAAAAGCCTAATCATCATATGCATCTAGTCTCCTTTCAAGAATTCAAATATTGCATTCTCTATATTACTCAGAATGTTTTCTTGTCATTCCTCATATTCTATCTTTCCGGCTACCTTGGTACTTCCACTTATTTGACTGAAGCTTTTATTACCTTCCAGGTCACCTCTCTCACCTGCATATTTAACATCTCACCACTCTGCAATTTAATTCTGTATCATGTTTGAAATTAATTGAATCTATTCTGTGTGTTTATATAGCTATCATTTCTGTAAAAATATAAATCTTTTCTCATTGGTATATAATAAAAATGGAAATCAGTAGCTATAGAAAAATAGTTTGGCCCTGGGGTAAAATAAAAATCACTTTTTAAAGAAAGTGAAAACCTTGTGGAGCAAAATTATAAAGGCAGAATATGTGGAGTAACATAGGAGTCAGAAAATCTCGTTCAGGTTCCAGTTCTATCACTGCCATCTAATTTGGACACATTATAGTTTCTTCAACAGTAAAATAAGGTGATGAACTAAGTCGTTTTAAGATCCCATCCAATGCTAAACTGTACTACAATTCAAATGTTCGTACCAGAAATTATGGTAGAGTTAGAGATGTATTGGTTGTTAGTGGCAGCTGTGGAGTCAGTTCCAAATTATAGCGACCCTGTAGGGCTTCCAAAACCGTAAATCTTTGTGGGAGCAGAAAGCTTCATCTTTCTCCCAAGGAGCACCTGGTATATTTGAACTGCTGACTGTTGTTTGCAGCCCAACTTGTAACC
>NW_006408579.1:883450-887311 GCF_000296735.1 Chrysochloris asiatica
GGACTCAGAGACACATTGGTGGCAGTGGTGGCGTGCTGTGGAGTCGATTCTGACTCATAGTGACCCTGCATAGGATTTCCGAGGCTGTAAATCTTTACAGGAGCAGAAAGCCTCATCTTTCTCCCATGGAAACACTGGTAGTTTCGAGTTGCTGACCTTGAGGTTAGCAGCCAGACTCGTAACAACTACACTATCAGAGCTCCTTAAAGACACATTAATGGGAGGTATTATCTGTGTTTCTTAAAAGAATGTATTTCCTTTAAAAGTACAAACAATGTGCTTAAACATTTAGCTCTATATTCTCTGATTCAAAGGAACTAATTGTCTAACTAGTGATGGTGTTAGCCTATTAAAGTTGATTTGCTGTTTATTTAGTCTGGCTCCCTTGTGAGCTACACACTTGTATTTCAAACAGTCCACTGAGATATCTGGTACTGTTATTTCTATGCATATAAATAGCTGTTAAGTAATATATGGTTACCTCTCTTCCTCAAATGATATTTTCTTACATCTCTAGTAATAAATAGGAGAAAACATTGTGTGAACTTCATTTACAAATAAGATTTAAATTACTATTTACAGAAATAGCATTATTGTCCTCTAACAAAAAAGTAAGTACAGAGCACACATTTTTCTTATCCCAGTTGCAAAGAACTTAAAATCTCTGCTTTTATCTTGCTACATTAGAAACAATGAAGACTGTATGCATACAATCAGTACTCCAAAAGCAGCCTCCACCATTTGCTTACTATACCAGGCACAGTGAAAATCATTTAGATAAATTATCTCATTTAGTTTTCATTTATTTCTATAACCCCATGAGATAGCTAGTGTCATTTCAGATGAGGAAATTGAAGCTTAGAAAGGTTAATCAATTTGTACAAGGTCACTAAGCCAGTAAATAGAGTTTAATTGATAGCTTTGGAAATAAGAGCTCAGTATGTAGATCCTTTAATCCTATCACAGCATGAACGAATGTAACTAACAAATTTGTTACATCTGTTACTTAAATTTACAAATTTAAGATCTGAGTCAGAAATGGTTTTGAAATGGATTATAAGAAATACCAGAACTTCAATTTGAATTAGAGCCAAGATCAGCGATTGGGTTAAAGCAACCATAAGGAAAATTAGCAAACATTTTGTGCTACTAACTTTACTAAGGAATGTAAATAAAATCAAGTAATCCCTATGCTTAATGCTTCAATCATGAAAATAGTGAAATGATATCAAGAAAGGAGAAACAATAACCCTCTTTGATCTTTGGGGGATAGCAAGGGCAGAAAGGGAACTAGAGACCAGTAAAATGTTTTTTGACCTCCTGCTTCCCAACAAAATGCTTTTATTTTCATGTTCTGGAAGAAACAATGTCATGATAAGGAAGGAAGAACCTCTGACTCATGTTCCTATGGTCCTTCATAAATCTTCTGAGCTTATAACTTTATAATTCAAGACACTTGCACCATTTTTAAATGTCAGTTTATTAATTTTCCTGGAATGCTTAAAGACAGTTTATTTTGCAAATGCAGAGCAGAAAAAGGCAAGATCAGGCACAATGGCAAAAGTATGGGTGGTCCAGGGTCCAGTAAAAATAGACACAAGATCTCTGAAACCTATGATTAAGAATGGGAAAATAGGTCTGTAATCCGAGGGAAAAGGAAGAAGACTGGCAGGGATTATTAAAGGTTAAAAATTATAGACTAATGCCACTGAGAAGGAGCTCTGGTAGCATAATGGTTACGAATTGGGCTGCTAATCTCACAGTCAGCAGTTCGAAACTACCAGCTGTTCTGCGGGAGAAAGATGAGGCTTTCTGCTCCCATAAAAATTTACAGCCTCGGAAACCCTGTACAGGGTCACTATGAGTCAGAACAGACTCCACGGCACATAACAACAACAAATGCCCCTGAGCTCTATTAAGGTCACCTCTACTTCATGTTGTTGTTGGTAATAGGCCTCTAATAATTATAGCCAGCACAGTTCACAGGTTAAAAGTTGAAAAATGGATATTTAAAGGGGGAAAAAACGTGTTAAGTTATCTCTTCTGACTATGAAAATCTTAGTCATCAATGTGCCATGAAACGAAAAATCTGAAAGAATTTCAAGAGAAATAGAAATATTTGTGGCCCCATATAGCCACCAAATTTTTCTTATTTTACTTAATCTATTGCCCAATTCTCAAGTGACAGCAAAAGTTTGTACATTGGGACTTCCAGTTTGGGAACAGGAGAAGCAGAGGCAGGCAGGAACGGCTCCTTGGTGGGGGGGAGGAGGGCGGGTACAAACAGACAAGGCACTTTGCCATAATAGTTCCATGACTTACGATCTAATACAAATTGTGGGGCATCAATTTTTGGCACCCACCAGTGGAGAAATCTTGACTGTGGCAGCACAGCAATTTCTGAATTAATCGGGATGCTGTCTGAGACCCCTCAGCCCGGGCTGAGATCAGAGTGTGGGGCCATAGCCAAGCTGATACAGCGTGGAAACCATGGTGTGGCTTCTGGAAAAAGAGGTGTGACATCTTTTTACACTTTTCTTTCCTTCTCTCTGTCCCACCCTCTCTGCCCAGCCTGGACATCTTCAGCCAGGTGGGAGCACACCTCCAAAAGGGTCCAGCACTGCGCCCACAGGGTACACTTTTTCCACGGCACAAAAAGGAAATCCCTAATAACGGTTCTACAAGCTAATCCTTTGCTTCTTATGACGTCTGCCTATGTGACTCAGCCCTAAAGCTGAACTGGGCAAGACCCTTTATTCCTCCCTAACAAGAGACAGCAGACCTGGCCATACAGCCAAAACTTATCTGCAACTTGTAAAACTCCAATATAAAAGGCAAGAGCCAACATCAACTACTATATACAAGGACACAGCTACTTTGAGAATTATGCTGTGCATATGCAGATACCTAATTGACCTTCAGAGTTAAAAATAGTGGACAATCTTTTTTCCATTCATTTCTCATATCTATCTGTTCGCCCCCACGGTGGTAACTAGAGGAAGGGCCTGAGTGAATGGACACTCCCACACACCGCTGGAGGTTTCTACTGTGCATGCTCACAGGACTGTGTAGCAAAGGATACCAGACAGTCAGCTACGGGTTTATTTTTCTTTTTGTGTGGTGGGTTTTGTCTCTGTCTTTATACTGCTTCTCGTTTTTCAGTCCTGTTGTGTTCACTTTTTTAATGGGGTGGTAGCTTTCTCTCCCTATGTTACTGAAGAAGAGGCAGCAATCGTGGCCATATAGCCAAGCTACAAGCATGCCCATAATATTCCACCATCCAGACAGGAGCCAATAACAGCTGCTAGGCATTACATAGATAGCCAACACTTGCTAAGATAGCCTGCAGCTGAGTAATAACAGACGTGAAAAGGGAAGCCTATCTCCAGATCACATCCACCAGGAGACACTCAGTAACCTTACCAACACAACAACATACATTAAATTAATCACTGAAAATACATATAACTATTGAAAATGTCCAAGAAAAAAAAAAAAAAAAAACCCAACAAAAGGCCAAAAAAACAGAAAAGAGTAACTGAGACAAACATGCTGGAGGCAGATATAGACTTCCCATTAGAAGACAAGCAGCTTTGGATCTTTCTGAGAAGCAATTCAGAAGAATGATATGGAGACAAATCCAAATGCTCCACAGAGGGGTGGAGGAAAATAAGGAAGAAGTCAGGAAGAGTAATCAAACAAAATATAGCACTGGAAACAATTCAAAACCTGCAAACAGAGGTCCAGATGACTAATTTTTAAAAAAATCATAAATGGACAATACACTGAAAGGGCAAAGGAGTAGAATTGAAGAGATGGAAGCCAGAACCAGCAAGTTGGAAGACAAATCTCTCAATACTG
>NW_006408579.1:888541-890431 GCF_000296735.1 Chrysochloris asiatica
TCCAGTGCACATGGAACATTCTCCAGAATTGACCATGTGTTAGGTCACAAAGCAAGCCTCCATAAATTTATAAACATCAAAATACTACAAAGCATCTTTTCAGATCACAATACTATAAAACTAGAAATAATAATAATAAAAAACACACCAAGGAAATAAAGTTGAATACATGGAAACTGAATAACACCCTGCTGAAAAGCGACTCGGTAGTAGAAGAAATTAAACATGAACTCAAAAAGGTCCTAGATATAAATGAGAAAGAAAACACAACATATCAAAATCTTTGGAACATGGTAAAAGCAGTGCTGAGAGGACAACTTATTGCAATAAATGCACACATCCAAAAAGAAGAAAGAACCAAAATTAACACAGCATATCCAACAATTAGAAACAGACCAACGGAGGGAACCTACAGTCACCAAAAGAAAAGAAATAATAAAGATTAGAGCAGAAATAAATGAGAAAGAAAACAGAAAAACTATAGAAAGAATCAAGACAAGAAGCTGGTTCTTTGAAAGGATTAGTAAAATTGACAAACCATCAGCAAATGTAACAAAAAAAAAGAGGGAGAAGACACAAACAATATGCATTAGAAACCAAATGGGCTATGTTACAACGGAAACAAAGGCAATCAAAAGGATATTAAGAGAATACTATGAAGAGTTGTACTCCAACAAATTTAAAAACTTAAGACAAGATGGATACATTTTTAGAAAAACACGACCTACTTAAACTTACACAGAGTGAAGTAGAAAACCTGTACGGATACATAACAAAAGAAGAAATTGATGAGGTCATCACAAAACTTCCAACCAAAAGATGTCCAGGCCCAGATGGCTTCACTGGTGAGTTCTACCAAACATTCAATTCTATTCAAATTATTCCAGAATATAGAATAGGATGTTAAACTTCCTAATACATTTTATGAAGCAAGCAAAACCCTCATACCAAAACCAGGGAAGGACGTCACTAAGAAAGAAAATTATAGACCAATATACCTCATGAACATAGATGCAAAAATTTGCAACAAAATCCTAAACAACAGAATCCAAAACCACATCATAAAAATAATACATCATAACCAACTGGGATTCATATCAGAGATGCAAGGATGGTTCAACTTTAGAAAAACAATCAATATAATCCATCATATAAATAAGAAAAAATAAAAGAACCACATAATCATATCGATTGATGCAGAAAAGGCATTTGACAAAATCCAACATCCATTCCTGATTAAAACACTCAACAAAATAGGAATAGAAAGGAAAGTCCTAAACATAATTAAGAACATATATACAAAACCAACAGCCTACATTACTCTCAATGGACAGAAATGGAAAGCCTTCCCTCTGCAAACAGGAACCAGACAAGGATGCCCTTTGTCACCACTCCTATTCAACATTGTGCTTAAATCTTAACAAAAGCTATACAGCAAGATAGGGAAATTAAAGTCATCCAAATTGGCAGAGGAAGTAAAACTCTATTTGCAGATGATACATTCCTATACATAGAAAACCCCAAAGAGTCAGTAAAAACTACTAGACCTCATTGGAAGATTTAGCAAAGAGGCAGTGTATAAAGTCAACATACAAAAATCAGTTGGATTCCTACATACCAATAATGACAGCACTGAAAAGTACATTAGGAAAGCAATACTATTTACAATAGTCGCCCAAAGAATGAAATATCTAGGAATAAATGTAACCAGAGAAACAAAGGACCTATACAAAATAAACCACAAAACACTACTACAAGAAACCAAAAGAGACTTACAAAAATGGAAGAATATACCATGCTCCTGGATAGGAAGACTTAACATTGTGAAAATGTCAATACTGCTCAAAGCAATTTACATATATAATGCAATCCCAATCCAGAGTCCAACGA
>NW_006408579.1:892481-896479 GCF_000296735.1 Chrysochloris asiatica
AAAAAAAAATTACTTGTTCATTACCATGGTGTAGGGGATGGGGTGAGGGGAGGGAGGGGAAGGTGGAGCACAAAGTAGGGAATAGACACAAGATAGTTTGGGTGCTGGAGTCGGGGGACAATACACTTGGGCGGGGATGGAAGAACAAGGCAAATGGAAGAACATTTAGGCGGATTTGCATGGACTAAGCAGGACAGAGGTAAATAGAGATGTACGCTCAACCTTGGAACAACAGTGCTCTAGGATACAGGGATTGAGGCATGGTTAAAATGAGTAAAAGAAGGGAAATAATGTTAAGATGCTTGGCTATCTTTCAAATTTTGGTTTCCCTTGCCTACTACTGTAAAATAGACACTTGAAAGTGGGAGAAAGGAATAGCCAGAAACATCATCACAGGAAGCTTCTAAGTCCACCTTTGAATCTTGGTTTCCCTTGCCTACTACTGTAAAATAGACATTTGAAGTGGAGAGAAAGGAATAGCCAGAAACATCATCATAGGAAGCTTGTAAGTCTGCCTTCATCCTATAACTGATTGTTGTTGTTGTTGTTAGGTGTCATCGAGTCAGTACCAACTCATAGGGACCCTATGCACAACAGAACGAAACACTACCCAATCCTGGGCCAACCTCACAATTCACTATTCTCTGCTATTCATAAGGTCTTCAGTGACTAAATATTCGGAAGTAGTTCATCACTCCTTCCTACTTTGTCTTCGTGGAAGCTAATCTGTCTGCCATGGCTGACCCTGCTGGTATTTAAAATACCTGTGGTAGATCTTCCAGAATCATAGCAATTTACAAGCCACCACAGCATGACAAACTGACAGATGAGTGGTTGGAATACCTAAAATGGGGCTAGAACTTGCCCAGGGAAGCAGGCTTCCTGCAGAGCCTTTGTATTTCATAAGACCATAAGTGGAATCCAGATCCCCATCCAGAATTTTGTGAGGTGGGAAATTTCCACTTGAAAGGGCAAGGACAAGCAGACCAGCCTGAGCTGCTAGAAGAACAGAAGATATTTCTTTAAAGAAAAACCATCAGGAAAAATAAAAAACAATCATGGCAGTCTGACTGACAAGAACAAGCAAATTGTTCGCAAGCGGTCAGGTCCCCTCAGAGCAAACCCCCTTCCAAGACTGAGACTCAAGGGGAATACACAAGCAGGCATGTGGTCTTACCGGTGATCACATTGGTTTACCAATAAGAGAAAGTGGGAGGAAAAAAGCAATGAAGTTGTGAGCTAACTCAGACCACATTCAACTGACTCTTGTCCACCTAGATTGAGACCTGGTTGGCCAACAGTATGGTGAGAGCTGGGGACTCCTGGACCAAGGGACAAGGATATGGTCACAAAGAACTAGAGCAGAGAGTGAAGCATCCAACTGATATAAAGTGAGGAAAGATGCACAAGAACACCCATTACTTGCAGATAGCACCCATTTGACCTGACTTCAATGGCTGGATGATAAGAACTCGACTACAAGAAGAAAGATGAAAAAAAGAGTAATCTGCTACAATTTGATGAACTTGACCTATATTTATGGATGTAATAGCTCAAAAGGGGGAACAAATCTTTACAGCAAGGATGATTCCCACCCTCCCTGTACACAGGGTTGACAGGAATGGGCAAGTTAGACATGGGCTACCCAATATGGGGTGGGCTGCGAACCTTAAGGTCAGCAGTTCGAAACTACCAGCCGCTCCGCGGGAGAAAGATGAGGCTTTCTACTCCCGTAAAGATTTACACCCTCGGAAACCCTGTACAGGGTCGCTATGGGTCGGAACCGACTCGACGGCACTTAACAACAACAACAAAAAGGCCAAGAAGTGACTGGCTTACAAGCTTTCAAGAGGGAGCCTAGTTTCAGAGGGTATGGGGAAGGTAGAATCTCCACTGAGTGGTTTCCAACCTGTCAGGATGTAGCTGGTGAAAGGAGATGGGGATCAGACTCCTGTGGTTCAATAGTGAATAATTGCTATCAGGACTCATTGTGAGTGTTGCATATGTAAAGGTAGACCTTTTGTTAACAAAAGGAGGGGAGTGGTTGATCTTGCAGCCCAGAAGCAAAGGACCCTGGGACCATCAGGGGAGAAGAGTAGAGTGTGGGAACCTATCCAGAGAAGCAGTGACACCAGAGTTGGAGGCAGAGACAATGATGTGGAGAGATGGAGCAGCTGGGGACCCTGCTCTCAGGGAGGGAGAGGGGCCTTTTGTGCTGAAGGCTGGGGGGTAGGTTTGCAAGGTGTGCCCTTTGGTTGTTTAAATGGTTGTATATTCCTGAGTGCTTTGGTGCACATCCAAAAACAAAAAAAGAGGGAATGGAAGCAAATGCTGTTGAATGATGCATGGAGGGGACTGTAATCATTGCAACGAAACAAAATACTACAGGATGAATGTAAAGCTGATGTTCTCTCATGTACCAAAAAAAAAAAAAAGTTTGTACATTGCAGCAACAAATACTTAAATATAGTGACCACCTACCTTTTCTGTTTCTGAGATTTAGTGGGAAACTCTTACTCCACTTTTAATCTGTGCTACCATCTGGTGAAGCCTATGTAACTGCAGATTATTTGCTCAGCATACAGATTAAATAAGTATGGTGAAAGAATACAGCCCTGACACATATATTACCTACTTCAAACCACACAGTATTCCCTTACTGTTTGAATAGCTGTCTCTTGGTCTATGTACAGGTTTTGCAAGAGCAAAATTTAGTATTCTGAATTCCCATTCTTCACAGCGTTATTCATAATTCCTTATGATCTACACAATCAAATGACTTTGCAATATCAACAAAACACATGTAAACACCTTTCTGGTATTCTCTGCTTTCAGTCAAGATCCATCTACTATCAGCAATGATATCCTTCAGTCAACATCCTCTCCTGAATCCTGTTTGAATATCTATGTACTGTTGCTACCAGTTTTTAATATTTTTTAATTCCCTCATTATATACTGCTGCAACCATTTTTTAACATTGTTCAATATTTTACTTGTGATATTAATGATATTCCTCAGTTACCTCCACATTCTGTTGGATCACCATTTTTGGTATGGGCATGAATTCAGACAGTTGGTCAGGTAGCTGTCTTCCAAATTTCTTAGCAAAACAAGTACATCCAGTACTGCATTTGTTTGTTGAAACATTTCAATTTGTATTCTGTCAATTCCTGGCACCTTATTTTTCACCAATGCCTTCAGTAACATTTGAATTCTTCCTTTAGTCCTATCAGTTCTTGATCATATGGTACTTCTTGAAATTATTGAATTATCTACCAACTCTCTTAAGTATTTCTTCCATATTCCTTTTTAAAAGAACTTTTTATTGTGAATTGAGTAAAGGTTTACAGAGCAGATCCATTTTCCATTCAACAATTCATACATATTTATCTCAAATGGTTGATTATTCTAAGATATGTGCACCTCACTAGTGTTGTTTCCCTGTCTTTTAGCTGAAAATGGAGCCATGGGGGCGAGTTCATTTCCAGATACAAAGGATGACTAAGGGTCATGTCTTTGGGGTTCCACTAGTCTCTGTTCGACCAGTAAATCTGCCCTTTTTAATTTTATAATTTTTGAGTTTTGTTCCACACTTTTCTCCCGCTCTGTCTAGGACCTTCTAATGTGATCCCTTTTCAGGGCAGTTGATAGCAATTAGTTATACTCGTCTCAGGGTCACAGAGACTGTTTCTTTCCTGGTACAGTAACATGCCTCCTGCATTGTTAAGTGCCATCAAGTCAATTATGACTCATAGTGATCCTGAGCAGTAGTAGACCTGGTGGGTTGGTGGTTAGCAGTTCAGTTCTTGTCCTAAAGTGCCACACTAGGACTTCATCTTGCCTATGTTGTTGTTGTTGTTAAGTGCCATCAAGTCGGTTCCGACCCATAGCGACCCTATACAGGGTTTCCGAGGGTGTAAATCTTTACGGGAGTAGAAAGCCTCATCTTTCTCCCGCGGAGTGGCTGGTAGTTTCGAACCGCTGACCTTAAGGTTCA
>NW_006408579.1:897624-898780 GCF_000296735.1 Chrysochloris asiatica
AGGAGCAGCTGGTGAGCTTGAACCACTGACATTGTGGTTCAAAGTGTCTTTGCAGTATAGTGTATTAACCCACAATGCCACACCAGACTAAGGAGCTCTGATAGCGTAGTGGTTACGAATCAAGCTGCGAACCACATGGTCAGCAGTTTGAAACTACCAGCCATTCCGTGGGAGAAAGATGAGGCATTCTGCTCCTGTAAAGATTTATAGTCTCGGAAACCCTGTACAGGATCGCTATGAGTCAGAACCAACTCCACACCACATAATAACAACAATATATAGATATTATCCTATCACTGACAGTGTTGTACTTTAGGATAGATAGATCTTGAAATTTCTTTTTGATGACACATGCAATGCCATTTCTGGTATAGTAGACCATATGATCATCTGATTAAAAATGGAAAATATCAGCCAGCTTCAGCTCACTAGTAGCTCAAACATAACAATAGTCTTTTTTTATAATCAGTACTGACAGATTAGAATGGTAAATAAAATAACTCCTCAAGAATACTGATTCCAGAAAAAATATGATTTTCAAAGCTTTAAGGAACAAATGTACTTTACTTCTGATAGGAAAAAAAAGTGTAAAGCTTCACAAATCATTTTACAAGGAAATTCTAATCAGGAACCTGACAGCGACTATATACACAATCTATATGTTCATATACATACTACACACACACTGTACACAAAAGAACACTACTGATACACACACACATGAAAATTACAGAGCAACTATACTTAAAAATATATTCAGCCCATGTAAACTATCACACAATTCACAATAAAACATGATTAAGTAATTTAATCCTTATATCTAAATTATTACAATCTCTTAAATATCTCCCTAATACACTGAGAGGTCTCTCTATCCCAACCTAACTTCAGGAAGGTTATTAAAAATATTACAATATAAATATGCCAAAAAATTATCTTTCTTCCACATTACTACAAAACTGAAAATACATCAAAAAGTCTTTATTCAAAATAGCAAACAAAACAAATGAAATATCTAGGACAAAACCTAGCCAGGAATATGTCACCTGTTTGAAGAAAAAAATCTTCATAAAACATTCCTAATCAATTTAGAAGGTATAATTTTTAAACAGGAGTAATTAGATAGGCATCTCTCTCTTAAAAAAAAAAAAAAAAA
>NW_006408579.1:899795-906735 GCF_000296735.1 Chrysochloris asiatica
ACAGTAGTGAGGTTGGCCCAGGATCGGGCAGTGTTTTGTTCTACTGTGCATATGGTCGCTATGGGTCGGTACCAACTTGATGGCACCTAACAACAACAACAGAGAGGCATACTATAAAACCGGAGAATGATTCAATATTAAAAATATATCAAGCTTCCTCCAAACTCATATTAAAATTGAACTTGATTTTTAATAGCTTTTTACTATGAAATGAGACAAGGTTTACAGAAACGGTTTTACATTCAACAAAACATACGTTTCATCTCAAAGACTGCAATCCCCCCCATGCATTCATAGTTATCCCACTTCCTCTTTGAGGTTCCTATTTCTATGCTACCCTCCTTTCCATCCCTTTTCAACTTTGTCCTTAAGTAAATATTGCCCTTTTGAGCATGAATGATTTACTATTCCATGGTGAGTACACCTTACTAGTGTTGTTGTCCCTCCTATATACCTAACTACTAGTTGTCTGAAAATTGGGTCACTAGAGTAAGTTCCTTTCCAGACCTGAAAGGTGGTGGAGAATCATAGCCTTGGGTTCCTTCAGTCTCTTTCTGACCAATCAGCCCCGTCTTCTATTATAATATTGAATTTTGTTCCACATTTTATCCCACTCTATCCAGGACCTTCTAAACTTATTCCTTTCAGAGCAGTTGGTACGAGTGTTGGGAACCATTTAGTTTTTCTGGACTCAGAGTCATGATGGCTGATGTTCACCTGCTCCATTAATCCATTGGACTAGGTCATTCCAATCATCTTCAATTTTCATCATTCTTTTCTTCTGCACATGGAGAAACCAACAGTGGGATCTTAGATGGCCAGTCATGAGCTTTTAAATTCCTAGACATTACTCACCCAAGTAGGATGTCGAACATTGACTTTGTGGATTATGCTATGCCAATTGACCATAGTGTCCCCTTAGACTATTGTACTGAGCTCCAGGCTCAGCAACTCATGTCCTTAAGATATGTGATAATATATAAGCAGCTTTGTACAAATATACTCTTTCAAACCCTTACATAATTGTGGGTATATTCCCCTTTACCTCTCATAACTGTTTAGTCTGTGTATCTGTCCATCCACCCACAGAACACTTTTTGGTTCCAGGGTTGTATATATAACCTATGTTGTGTACCTCCCTATACCTTGATCTGTCTTCATCATTCTTCTGCCAACCTCACTCTTATTGCATATTGCCCTCCCTGTCACCTAAGTTAACATGTGTCTGCTCTAGTCAGTCAATTGCGATCCCATCCCTCCCATCTGCGGCAACAATCAAAGAATGTTTCTTTTAGCATGAAAATCTTTTGCTTTTTTTTTATAATAGTAATCTCATATACTATTTGTCCTCTTGTGATTTACAAATTTCACTCAGCATCATAATGTCTTACAGCTTCATCTGTGTTATGAAATGTTTTACAAATTCACTGTTATTTTTCACCATTGCATAGTATTCCATTGTGTGTATGTACCAAAGTGTATTTATGCAGTCTTCCACTGATGGGTACCTAGGCCATACCTATCTTTTATGCTATTGGAAACAGTGCTGCAATGAAAATCTGGTTGCATATATATATACTTGTATCATGGCTCTTATTTCATGTGGCTATATACCATGTAGAGGGGTTGCTAGGTCATATGATATTTCTATTTCCAACTTTTTAAGGAAACACCATATAGCTTTCCACAGTGGCTGCACCATTTTACAGTCCCACCAGCAATGTAAGAGAGTCCCAGCCTCTCCAGCATTCGGTGTTTTCTGTTTTTTCTTAACTTTGCTAATAATGCCAGGGTGATATAATAGCTCATTGTTGTTTTGATAATGGCGAAGGATCATGAACATTTCTTCATACATTTGTTAGATGCCTAAAATTCTTCTATGGTGAAGTATCTGTTCATGTCCTCTGCTCACTTTTAAACTGGGTTTTGTTTTTCTTATAGAAGTATTTTTCAATAAATTTTAGAGATCAGCCCATTGTTCGATAGGTCACTGAAAAATTATTATTCCTAGTCTGTAGGCTCTATTTTTAATTTTTGGCAAAATCTTCTGATTTTTTATGAATAATAAAGTTTATATACATATATAAATCTGAGACTAAATAAGAAATGGTGAAAAAGTAAATAGAACAAATAATAAAACTATAATTATTTGTAAATGCGGCATTGATATAAGAAGAGATAAAATAATAAAACAAAATGCTCCAAAATAGAAAATAGACCATGTGGCTAAAATAATTGAGTATTTCCTCATATGAGAAAATAAGGGTTATTCCAATATGTAAAACTGAGGCAACTGGCTAATAACTTGACAATGTTATACCTCTCTCTCACATCAAATGGCAATACAATTCAAATGGATTACTACAAACAAAACTTTTACAACACAACAAAGTGACTTTGGAGATATTTTTTGAGTTGTGATTCTTAAGAGTGAAAAATCCTTAAAGTATTTTTACATAACATAATATATAAAGTGTCATAAGAATGTTTTATGTATAATACAGTAGTTGTTGTTGCTATTGTCAGGTGCCATCAAGTCAATTCCAACTCATAGTAACCTTATGCACAACAGAACATAGTTTGTTCCCATTGCTACTGCCACTATGCCAATCCATCTTGTTGAGGGTCTTCTTTTTTGCTGACCCTCCACTTTACCAATCATGATATCATTCTCTAGGGACTACTCCCTCCTGATAAGTATGTCCAAAGTATGAGAGAGAAAGATTCATCGTTCTGGCTTCTAAGAAGTACGCTGGCTGTATTTCTTCCAACATAGATAGATTTGTTTGTTCTTCTAGCAGTCCATGATACTTTTAATATTCTTCTCCAATACCTTAACTCAAATGCATCAATTCTTCTACTGTCTTGCTTATTCAATGTCTAACTTTCACATTCCTATGAGGTTACTGAAAATACCATGGCTTGGTTCAAAAGCACCTTAATCCTTAAACTGGTATCTTTGCTCTTGAACACTTTAGAGGTCTTGTGCAGCAGATTTGCCTGACGCAGTATGTTGTTTGTTTCTTGACTGCTATTTCCATAAGTGTTAATAGTGAATTCAAGCAAAATGAAGTCTTTTAGAACTTCAATCTTTTCTCCATTCATGTTACTTATTGGTCCATTGGTGAAGATTTTGTTTTCCTTACATTGAAGTACAACCCATACCGAAGCCTGTGGTCTTTGATCTTCATCAGTAAATATTTTAAGTCCTCTTAGTTTTTCCTGGTGTGGTGCTATGGGCTAATGCATCAGACTGCAAAGTCATTTGAACTACAAGGTTGGTGGTTCAAGTTCACCAGCTGCTCCTTGGAAACCTTATACAGGGTCACTATGATTTGCAATTGACTCAACAGCACTTAACGGTTTTCAGAAAGCAAGGTTGTATCACCTGCATATCTCATGTTGTTAAAGAGTCTTCATCCAATCCTGATGACACATTCTTCTTCATACAACACAGCTTCTCAGAATATTTGCTCAGCATACAGAATAAATAAGTATGGTAAAAGAATACAACCCTAATACACACCTTTCGAGATTTTAAACCATTCAGTGTCCTTTTGTTCTGTTCAAACAACTGTCTCTTGGTGTAGGTACAAGTCTGTCATGAACACAACTAAGCGTTCGGAATTCTCTACAGTGTTGTTGATAACTTATCATGATTTACATAGTTGAAAGCCCTTACATAGTCAATAAAGCAGAGGTAAATAAACATCTCTCAGGTGTTCTTTACTTTCAGCCAAGCTCAATCTGACATTAGCAATGATACCTTTTGTTCAATGTCGCCATCTAAATCCAGCTTGAACCTCTGGTATCTCTCTGTCAACATATTACTGCAACCGTTTTTAATTATCTTGAACAAAATTTTATTTGTATATGATATTGCCCGATAATTTCTGCATTCAGTTTGGTGACCTCTCTTTGGAATAGGCACAAATATGATCTCTCCCAGCTACGGCCAGAAATTCTTCTCCCAAATTTCTTGGAATAGGTGAGTGAGTGTCTCCAGCGCTACATCAGTTTGTTGAACAATTTCAATTTGTGTTTCATCAATTCCCAGAACCTTGTTTTTTTGTCAATGCCTTCAGTGCACTTTGGACTTCTTCCTTCAGTAGCGTTGGCTCTTGGTCACATACTATCTCTTGAAATGGTTGAACATCAACCATTTCTTTTTGATATAATGACTGTGTATTCCTTCCATCTTCTTTTTATACTTTCAGGATTATTCAACATTTTGTCCTTTAATATTGCACGTCACAGCTTGAATTTTTTGTTCAGTTCTTTCAACTGGAGAAATGCTGAATATGTTCTCCCCTTTTGATTTTCTAACTCCAGGTCTTTGCACATATCTCAATATAATAACTTGACTTTGTCTTCTTGAGCTGCCCTTTGAAATTTTCTGTTCAGCTCTTTTATCTTATCATTTCTACCACTTGCTTCAGCATCTCTACACTGCAGAGCAAGTTTCAGAGTCTCTTCTGACATCCAATTTTTGTCTTTTCATTCTTTGTCTTCTTTAATGACCTTTTACTTTCTCCCTGTATGATGTTCTTGATGTTATCCCATAACTCTTCTGGTCTTTGTTCATTAGTGTCTAATGAATCAAATCTGGTCTTCAGATGATGTCTAAATTCAGGTGAGATATGTCCAAGGTCATATTTTTGTTCTTGTGCACTTGTTTTAATTTTCTTTAGCTTCAGACTGAATTTCCATATGACCAATTGATGGTCTGTTCCACAATCTGCCCTGGCTTAGTTTTGGCTGAGGATATGGAGCTTTTCTATCATCTCTTCCCAGAGTCGTAGTTAGTTCAACTTCTGTGTATCCCATTTGGTGAGGTACACGTGCATAGGAACACTTAATTGTGCTCATGAGGAACCTGGACCTGGACCAAGAAGCAGTTTTCCGAACAGAACATGCGAACACTGAATGGTTTAAAATTTAAAAAGATGTGTGACAAGGTTGTATTCTTTCACCATACTTATTCAACCTGTATGCTGAGCAAATAATACGAGAAACTGGGTAATATGAAGAAAAACATGGCATCAGGATTGGAGGAAGATTCATTAACAACCTGCAATATGCAGATAATACAACCTTGCTTGCTGAAAGTGAAGAGGACTTAAAGCATTTACTTATGAAGATCAAAGAGCAAGCCTTCCATATGGATTACATCTCAATGTCAAGAAAACTAAAATCCTCACCACTGGACCAACAAACAACATTCTTACCAATGGAGAAAGATTGAAGTTGTCAAGGACTTCATTCTTCTTGGATCAGCTATCAACACGGAAGCAGCAGTCAAGAGATCAAATGACATACTGCATTAGGCAAATCTGCTGCACAAGACCTTTTTAAAGTGTTGAAGAGCAAAGATGTCAACTTGAGGACGAAGGTGCACCTGACCCAAGCCATGGTATTTTCAATAACCTCATATACATGCGAAAGCTGGACAGTAAATAAGGAAGACCGTAGAAGAACTGATGCCTTTGAGTTATGGGGTTGGAGGAGAATATTGAAAGTGCCATGCGCTGACAAAAGAACCAACAGATCCGTTTTGGAAGAAGTGCAGCCAGAGTGCTCCTTAGAGGTCAAGATGGCCAAACTTCGTCTCTCATACTTTGGACATATTGTAAGAAAAGCACAGTCGCTGGAGAAGGATATCATGTTTGGTAAGGTGGAGGGTCAGAGAAAAAGAGGAAGCCCCCCAATGAGATGGATTGGCCAAGTGGCAGCATTGATGGACTCAAGCGTGACAACAGTAGTGAGGTTGGCCCATGATCGGGTAATGTTTCATCCTGCAGTGCATAAGGTTGCTATGGGTTGGTACCAACTCGTTGGCACCTAACAACAACAACAACAATGTGCATAGTCATTTTTTATGCTGTTTAAATAAGATATTTGTAATGAAGTACTCATTGGTCTTGCAAAATTCTGTCATGCAATCTCCAGCGTCATTTCTATCACCAAGGCCATGATTTCTCAATACTGATCCTTCCTCTTTGTTTTCAATCCTTGCATTCCAATCACCAGTAATTACATGTTTGCTCTATTTCAGACTGAAGAACTTAGTTGCTGTTTTTGTTGTTTTATGCCATGTATTTGATTACAATTCATAGTGACTCTGTATAGGGTTTCTGAGGAGCAATTGGTGAGTTTGAACCACCGTCTTTTGGAATTCAAACTGGAACTTACAGTCCAGTGCTTATCCTACAGCAACACACATCAATTTCATCACCATAGGCTATAGTGGTTAGTGCATAAATTTGGTTATTAGTGGTATTAACTGGTTTTCCTTGTACACATATGTATATTAGCCTATCACCGACTGCATTATACTTCCAGATAGATTTTGAAATGTTCTTTTTGATCTTTTTGAAAATGAATGCAATATCATTCCTCTTCAATTTGCCATTCCCTGCATAGTAAACCACGTGACTGTCAGATTCAAAATGGTCAATAACAGTCCATTTCAGCACACTAATGCCCAAGATATATCAATCTTTATGCATTCCATTTAATTTTTCACAACTTTCGATTTTCCTAGATTCATATCTCACATATTCCATGTTCTGATTATTAGTGGATGCTTACATCTATTTCTCCTCATTTTGAGTTGTGCCTCATTAGCAAATGAAGGTCCTGAAAGCTTTTACTCCAGTCGCATCATCACGGTCAACTGTACTTTGAGGAGGAAGCTCTTCCCCACTTGTATTTTGAGTGCCTTCCAAGCTGAAGGGCTCATCTTCCTAAACTATATCTTACAATATTCTGGTGCTATTCATCAAATCTAATAGTCAATATTCTGATAGTATCTGACAGCATTCCACTATTATTCATAAGTTTTTCTCTGGTAGCGTAGTGGTTACGAATCGGGCTGCAAACCTTAAGGTCAGCGGTTCGAAACTATCAGCTGCTCCGCGGGAGAAAGATGAGGCTTTCT
>NW_006408579.1:906835-909348 GCF_000296735.1 Chrysochloris asiatica
CCCCCCAGCTGCCAACACACAGCCCCTCTCCCTCCTTGAGTCCAGAGTCCTCAGCCGCTCCGTCTCTCAGTCTCATCTCTGCCTCCATCTCTGGCATCTCTGCTTCTCTGGATAGGGTACCGCACTCTGCTCTTCTCCTGGACTGCAAGATCAACCACTCCCTTCTTTTTGTTACAAAGCATCTACCTTTACATTTTCAACATTCACAATCAGTCCTGATAGCAGTTATTCACTACTGAACCACAAGAGTCATATCCCCATCTCCTTTCATCAGCCCCATCCAGACAGGTTGGAAACCACTCAGTGGCGAGTCTACCTTCCTCCACACCCTCTGAAACTAAGCTCCCTCCTGAAAACTTGTAAGCCAGTCACTTTGTGCCTTTGTTGCCCTCCTTCCCCCGGCCCCACCATTTTGGGTAGCCAATGTCTAAGTTGCCCGTCCCTGTCAACCCTATGTACAGAGGGCTTGGGAATGATCCTTGCTGTAAGGATTTGTTCCCTCTTTTAAGCTACTACATCTATAAGTACAGGTCAAGTTCATCAAATTGTAGTGTATTACACTCTTTTTCCTCTTCTTTCTTCCTCTAGTCAAGTTCTTCTGATCATCCATCCATTGAAGCCAGGTCAAATGCGTACTATCTGCAAGTATGGGCAATCTTGTGCACTCCCCTCACTTCACATCAGCTGGACGCTTTACTCTCCACTCTAGTCCTCTGTGACTATGACCCTGTCATGGGCTCAGGAGTCCCCAGGCTGTCGTGCAGGGTATACCTTTTGGTTGTTTGAATGGTTATATATTCCTGAGTGCTTCGTTAAACATTAAAAAAAAAAAAAACACACACACAGAGGGATTGGAAGCAAATGCTGTTGAATGATGACACATGGAGGGGACTGTAATCATTGCAATGAAACGAAATAGAATGAATGTAAAGTTGATGCCATCCCATATAAACTATCACTAAATTCACAATAAAAACTTATTTTAAAAAATTAGTTGAGAAACGAAATTAAAACACACAAGAAAAGAAAAGATAATGGAAATATATGACATCTTGTTTTGACTGATGGTTACAAGGATGTATGTTACTTTCAAATTTCATTAAACTAAGCATTTAAAATCTGCTACCTTTACTACTGGTGTGGTATTGTACACTGTACAGTCAGCATTAGACTGCAAACCACAGGGTTAGCAGTTCAAACCCATCAGCTGCTCCTTGGAAACCCTATACATGGTCACTAACTTGGCCACAACTTGATAGCACTTAATAGCAACAACCTTTATTGTATGTAAATTATACTTCAAAATTTAATATGTAATAGTTATGATACCAGTCTTCCCTATTTTGTTTTCAGGTAGTAATGCCTTAGCATCCCATCCTCCCAATATTTATCTTTGCCACTAAATTTTCAAGTCTATAGTTCTCCTCAGAAAAAATACATATGCATTGTAAAAAAAAGTTAAAATTAAATAAAATGGTTTATAGTGAATATATAATCCTGCTTTGTATAAAATTAGAGTATTACTTACACAGAGATTTGAGTATTACTTATCAGGGAACAAAGAAATATGATTTTAGGATAATTATTAGATTATTACATTGAGATTAAATACTTTTCAATCCTTTAAAGAAGAAACTGGTGAATAAAAGAAAAACTGTGACTTAAAGAATTATTTTAGTCAACTCCACGGCACTTAACAACAACAACAACAACATTAACAATCCCAGTGAAGTATTAGATTTGTTCAGGGAATAAAATCAGTAAATGGGACTGTAACAAGAAAAAATATGTTGTAATCATTTTCTAGATACTTTCATTTTAGAAGAAAAGTGCCTTAAGCCCAGAGAACACAAATGAAAATTAAATTTAAGAAAAGGCCAAAGAGCAAATTAGCAAACACATTCATTATGAAGGGATTTAAAAACAATAGAAATATAAGGCAGAAAGGAGCAGGGATGCAAAGGAATTGATCCATTAAAAACAAAAAAAGGATAGAACAGAAAACTACATATAAATTATAAAAATTGAATTAAAGTACACATATGATATGAATCACTTAAAAATACAAATAGCTCATATAGTATATAGGCTTGCCTTTGAAATCCAGTACTAAAAACTGATGGCCCAATTAAAAAGTACCTAATGTAAATGGTTTCTCTGTTATTCATAAGCTTTTCAGTAACTAAATATTTAGAAGTAGTTCGTCACTCTCTCTTCCTACTATGTCTTCATCTGGAAGCTCATCTGAAACCTATCCACCATGCGTGACCCTGCTGGTATTTAAAATACTGGTGGCATAGCCCTCAGAATCACAGCAACTCACAAGCCACCACAGTACGATAAACTGACAGATGAGTGGTGGCTTTCTGTCACCATACTCATTCAACCTGTATGCTGAGCAAATAATCCTTGAAGCTGGGTTCTATGAAGAAAAACATGGCAACAGGATTGGAGGAAGACTCATTAACAACCTGCGATATGAAGATGACACAACCTTGCTTGCTGAAAGTGAA
>NW_006408579.1:909448-914610 GCF_000296735.1 Chrysochloris asiatica
GTAAAGATTTACACCCTCGGAAACCCTGTACAGGGTCGCTATGGGTCAGAACCGACTCGACGGCACTTAACAACAACAACAACAAATGTTCAGAAGTAGTCCACTTCTCCTTCTTCCTAGTCTGTCTTAGTCTGGAAGATTAGTTGAAACCTGTACACTAAGGGTGACTGACCCTGCTGATATTTAAAAGCTTTCAAAATCACAGCAACAAACAAGCTACCACAGTACGTCAAACTGACAGATCAGTGGCAGTACAGGGGTTTGAATTCCAAAACATACTTTTCAAATACAAACTTAAAACCATAGCATTCTGGGTTGAGTGGTTGCCTACAATCACATTTGTGCATCCTGACTTTTTTTTTTAATCAATTCCCAATTATTTATAGTATTCAATTTTCATGAAAATACTACAGTAAATAACTTTGAATGTGCATCATTTTATACTCAGAATTTTTCCTTAGGATAAGTTTCCAGAAGAACAATTAATCAGCTAAAGAGTGGTGTACTTTAAAAAAAAAATTTCTAATATGTATCATCTAATGGCCCAATGAAAGATTTATATAAATTTAGATTTCTAGCACAAGCTTCTGAAAGTACTTATGTCCTTATAGTCTTGGGAACCTGTAAATTACCAGTATTTTTTAAAATCTCTGACCATATAATGGCAAGAGATGGTTAATGAAGGTTATTTTAATTGATATATTACTACCTCACAGTGAATTTTGCATATTAAAAATATTTATTGCCCATGTGGTTATGAGTCGGGCTTCTAACCTCAAGGTCAGCAGTTTGAAATTAACAGCAGTTCCACTGGGCAAAGATGAGGCTTTCTGCTCCTCTCAAGATTTACAGCCTTAGAAACCCTATACAGGGTCACTATGAGTAGGAACCGACTCCACAGCACACAACCACCACCACCATAGTTAATTAGACATTAATGTCTCTTAGATACTTAAATACTTCATTTTAAGTGGTTGTACTTTTTCTTATTACTTATATTTTTATCTACTAAAGATGTTAACACTTTGTCTACTATATTACCACCACTCATCTGTCAATTTGTCATATTGTGGTGGCTTGCATGTTGCTGAGATGTTAGAAGCTCTGCTACCAGTATTTTAAATAACAGCAGGGTACACCCAAGGTCAACAAGTTTCAGTTAAGCTTCCAAACTAAGATTAGAAAGAGGGAGAGGTGGATTACTTCCAAATGTTTAGCCACTGAAAAGTTTATGAATAGTAGTGAAATGCTGGCAACTACCATCAGCATATTGAATACTGAAACATGATGAAGAGCACCAAAATACTGCTAGATATAGTGGTGGAAGATGAGACCCTCAGGTTGGCAGGCACTTAAAATGGGGAGGCACTGCCTCCGCACAGTCAAGTTGACTGAGATGATGCGAATGGAGTAGAGCTTTCAAGACCTTCATTTGCTGATGGGGCACAACTCAAAATGAGGGGAAACAGCTATGAACACCCATTAACAATCAGAACATGAAATATACAAAGTATGAATCTAAGAAAACTAGAAGTTGTCAAAAATGAAATGGAATGTATAACATCAATATCCTAGGCATTAGTGAGCTGAAATGGGGTGTTATTGGCCATTTTGAGCCTGACAGGCACATGGTTTACTATGCTAAGACAAATTGAAGAGGAATAGCATTGCATTCATCAGCAAAGATCATTTCAAGATCTTGAAGTACAACACTTCCTTTTATAGAATAATATCAATACACCTACAAGGAAAACAAGTTAATACCACTATTTTCACAAATTTACACACTAACCACTAAAGTCAGTGATGATGAAATTGAAGAATTCTACCAACTTATTCAGTCTGAAATTGATCAAACATGCAATCAAAATGTACTGATAATTACTGGCAATTGAAATGCAAAGGTTGGAAACAAAGAGGAAGGATCAGTATTGAGAAAATACGGCTGTCATATTCTAAACAATGTTGGGGATTGCATGATAGAATTTTGCAAGACCAATGACTACTTCATTACAAATATCTTTTTAAAACAAAATAAAAGATGACTATACACATGGACCTCACCTAATGGAAGGCACAGAAATCAAACTGACTACATTTGTGGAAAGAGATGGTAGAAAAGCTCCACTCATCAGTCAAACAGGGTCAGGGGCAGATTGGGGGACAGAGCATCAATTGCTCATATAGAAGTTCAGTCTGAAGCTGAAAAAAAATTACAACAAGTCCACAAGAGCAAAAATATGACTCTGAACACAGTTCATCTGAATTTTGACATCATCTGAAAAACTGATTTGATGCATTAGGTACTAATGACCAAAAACCAGAAGAATTGTTGGATGACATCAAGAACATCATACATGAAGAAATCAAAAGGTCATTAAGCTGACAAGAAAGAATGAAAAGACAAAAAGGGATGTCATAAGAGACTCTGAAACTTGCTTTTCAGTGTAGAGATGCTAAAAAAAAAAAAAAAATGGAAAAAATGAGATTAAAGAACTGAACAGAAAATTATAAGGGGCAGTTCAAGAAGACAAAGTCAAATATTATAATGAAATGTACAAAGACCTGGATGTAGAATACCAAAAGTAAAGAACACACTAAGAATTTCTTAATCTGAAAAAAACTGAAGAAAAGAGTCAAGCCTTGATTTGCAATACTGAAGGATTCTATGGGGAAAATACTGAATGATGCAGAAAGCATCAAAGAAGATGGAAGTAATACAAAGCATCAAAGAAGATGGAAGTAATAACAGAGTCACTGTATCAAAAAGAAATGGTCAATGTTCAATCAAACACAATGCAATTCTCAAAACATATATTTGCTAAGGATATTTTATTTAGCATAGTCCTCTTTTATCAAATCATTAGTTTGCCAATATAGAAGAGTGGCTGAAAGGAAAAGTTGAAACATGAGAGTGAAACTGCTCCATTCGGGTAAAATGCTTGCAGTCATGCAGACTCGAGAAAAATAAACTAGCTATGTCACATAGATCAGGTGGAAAATCAGACTATTACAAGGAGCTTGCCTCACTCAAACTATCACATACATGACAGGCCCTCTTGTAGGATTTTTGTAAATTAAATTTAAAGAATTCACCTTTTACACCAAAATACTCAATTGATTTGCTGGTTGAACTACTTTCAGAAAAACAGGAGTTACTACAAATGCTCTATTTATCTGAAGAGTTACATATGGCTGCCACTAAGAAATATAATATGTAAGAAATAAATGTGTATTATTTTCACAAAATGGAGAGGGAAAAAAATGTAAATAGAGAAAAAGTGTAAGTAAAAATTGTGCATGAAATTTTTATATTTACGTGAGTTGCTTTCAAGTATATGATTTCAAGTATGTAATTACACTAAACAATAGTTTTCATCCAGTAATTATGAAAAAAATGCTTATCAACCAATATGGATTGTTGGCTGTCAATCAATAAAATCATTTTTCTTAACTACTTATTATAGCCAGCCTATTTAGCAGCATATTGTAGCAACTTAACTATAGAGTTACTACTACTAAGCAATAAACTACTAAGAAAGAAAGCACTGCTACCAGCTAGACCATACTACTCTCCTATTGAACATTCACAATTTCATAGAAAACCAACTTCAAACAGGCAACTCTACTACTGTGATTAAGCAAAACAAAAAGAAGACCACTTTGTACAAACCACAAAAGTGATCAAAAGTTCCCTTCATCCAGCTAACATAAGCAACTGCTGTTTCTTTACTGATTATAGGTTTAGCCCCACACCATTCTCCCCACTTCCTGGATAAAAAGTCCTAGGATTCAAAAGGAGAGAACTGTCTTACTTTTGTATATATATCCCTTCATACTTCTTTGAACTTTCCCCCAAATCACCTAACACAAGTCCAATCCTGTAATAAGCCCCTCCTGATATTCTTACTAAGGTGCCTCATGGTTCTCTATGGTATGCAGTCTCCCTTAAAAGGAACCTAAGTTGGATCCTATGGATGCAGTCTTTGGCTAATGGGCATAGACACTACGTTTTCTTGTAAATTATGCTACAACCCAGTCTTTACTTGATCTCAGCCAAAAGGTACAAAAGGAATAATACCACAACCTAGTCTACAAATTCTTTTGAGTCAGTCTTTAGCTTGAAAAGTAAATCCATATGATGCTGGCAAAAGTACAGACAGAAAGATAGATGACTATAGCTATCCAGGATGCAAATCTTATTACATATCACAAGTTAATATATGGAAGGAGTACCACACATCAGTGAAAAGGCAAAGAATCAGTTAGTAAATGGTGTAAAACTACTGACTGGCTAATGGACAGAAAAACACCATACACCAAAACAAATTCTAGTGACCAAAACATTAAAAAGAAAAAATAGAAATAAATATTTAATCAAAACTCAAGATTGTAGAGTAATATCCTTGCTTCAGAGATATAAGAATTCACTATCAAAGAGATCAAAAGATTTAACTACACACAAAAAATGTAAATTAGTGTAAATGAGGAAAATTACAAACAACATACAAATAATGAGCTGGGGAATATATTCACAAAAACATAACAGACAAAAGATTAATATATTTAACACATTAAGATTTTATACAAAATAAAAAATATCACTAAAAGATAAAATTAAAAACCCAACTGGTTAATAAGTAAATAGAAATAAATCAAGATCACTAACAATCAAAATATGTAAGCTAAAACAACTGCTAAATTCTGTATTTCACATTGGAAAAAATATCCTTAAATAGCTAAAACTGGTGACTGTACTGTTAAACTTTGTTGTTGTTAGGTGCCATCAAGTAGGTACCGATTCATAGTGACCTTATGCACAGCAGAACGAAACACTGCCCGATCCTGTGCCAACCTCACTACTGTTGCCACTCTTGAGTCCATCAATGCTGCCACTTGGCGAATGCAGTTAGATATTACTGGAGCAAGTTTAGATTGGTGAGTCCTTTTGAAAAGTAATTTGGCAAGATAAAAAAAAAATTATGACCAAACTATATATCTAGTAATTTAGCATGAGGAAAGAATACTAAATATACTGAAAGTTGGAGTCCTGGTATGGTGCTGTAGGATAAGCACTAGACTGCTAAGAACAAGGTTGGTTGGTTGGTTCAAACCCACCAGCCAATCCTTAGAAACCTATATAGGGTCACTGTGAGCAGGAA
>NW_006408579.1:915919-918011 GCF_000296735.1 Chrysochloris asiatica
AATGTTAGATTGTTAAGAAAAACTATGAAAATATTTTAAAAGTTGTTCCTGTGAATCATTATGTCCTGTTTTGAATGATTAATCACATTTCAGTTCCATATCCTGTCTTATCTAAAGAATTACATCCTCCCTTTGTGAATTACATCCTTCCTTTGTAACAAATCCCTACCTAAAAAAGAGAATAAAAGACTGAGGTGGAGTGAGTTCTGTGTGCAATGCTAGGCAATATGTTTGCAGATCTGCCTACCTGCCAGCTTGCATCATATCTGTGTGTCTGTCTTTTTTGTATATATTTCGTCTCTCTCTTTCTCTACCCCTTTCGCCGCCAGATCTCCTCCCTTCTTCGTGACACCCACACTTCCTTGTCGAGGCTGGACCCCGACATATGACCTCGACATTAGTCCAGGAAGCCAAACCACAACCTCTCCAGCAAATGGCTCAGGAATTGTGGAGACTTGGCTGATGACTGCCACCTTTTCTATTTGTTGCCCTCGCTCCCAACTTAGAACCAACCACCAAAAATCTCAAACAAAATTCACTGACACTGAGTCAATTATGACCAATGGTGACCCAATATAGGGTTTCCAAGGTTATAAATCTTTGTAAGAGCAGGAAGTCTTGTCTTTCTCCCAAAGAGAGTTGGTGGGTTTGAAATGCTGACCATGCAGTTAGCAGTCCAGTGCTTATATCACCACACTAGGGGGCTCCAGAACCAACCAGAGAAAACCAAGTATGCTACCTAAACCAATCAAATATAATGCCCTAATTAACACTGTGCCTCTAGTTTTCCCATACCAACAACCTCCAATCATTATATCTGACACATTCCCATTTGTTCACTATAAACCTTCCTACTCCCTTCCTGCCCTTGAGTCTCTACCAAATGTGAAACTTGCAGATCCTTTAGCAAGATCTCAATATACATCTCTGATAGTGTTCATTTGGGTGTTCTTAGAACATTTTCACATAACAACAACGAAAATATATATAGTAATGAAATATACCCCCAAATTAATTACTATCTGCCTTTGAGTGCTCAGACTGTGGAAAATTTATATAAGTTTTTTTCCTCTCTACTCTTTTGTACTATTTATTAAGCATATGGATATTTGTAATGGAAACACTGTTTTTCAATAAAACTACCTGATGAGTTACTACTCAGCAATAAAAGGAATGAATAACTAGTATACTCAACAAAGATGAATCTCAAAAACATAATGTTGAGTGAAAGAAGCCAGGTACACACACATACACACATACATACCACACAATACATATTTTATGATTCTTTTTATATAAAACTCAAGAATAGCATTAACAGAAGTCAGAAATATAGTTGCCTCTAGAAAGGAGTATTGATGGTGGTTGTGTGCCATGGGATTGGTTGTGACCCATAGCAACCAATAGACTCAAAAAAGTCTATCAAGATGGAGGATCCAGTAGATGTGCAGTGAGGAGCTCTGTCACCAACAACACAGAACCGGGCCAAGCAGGTTCAGGGAATGGTGCTAGAACTCTGAACCACATATAAAGGAATATTTACAAGACTGGAAGGCTTACAGCTAGGGGAATTTGTAGCAGAATCAAAAAATCCATTGCTTTCTAAATTCAAGACACTCAGCTGTTCCCGGAGCCACCATTTTGGGAGAGACCGAGTGGGGGAAGGATCAGAACAGCCATAAACGCCTGACAGAAATGCGGAGATACAGGTGTGAACACTCTTTTTTTGGTATCTGTTCATTGGTCTCTCGCTGTCTGTACACTTCCATTCTAGTGACTAGAAGGGATGCCTGAGCAAATGGATACCACACCCCCACCCCTGAAGGGTTCTACTATTCATGCACAAAGATCTGCTCAAAATTTAAAATGACAGTTTCCACTTAAAACCAAACAGCCACCACTCAATCTGTCAGTTTGTTGAATTGTGGTGGCTTGTGAGTTCCTATGATTCTGAAAGCTATGCCACCGGTATTTTAAATAACCAACAGGGTCACCCATGGTGGACAGGATTCAGATGAGCTTCCAGACAAAGACAGACTGGGAAGAAAGAGTGACAAACTACTTCTGAATCTTTAGTCACTGAAAACCTTAT
>NW_006408579.1:924856-938407 GCF_000296735.1 Chrysochloris asiatica
CAGTCACTGGAGAAGGATATCATGTTTGGTAAGGTGAAGGGTCAGAGAAAAAGAGGAAGACCCCCAACGAGATGGATTGGCCAAGTGGCAGTGTCGATGGACTCAAGCGTGGCAACAGTAGTGAGGTTGGCCCAGGATCAGGCAGTGCTTCATTCTGCTGCGCATAAGATTGCTATGAGTCGGTACTGACTAGATGGCACGTAACAACAACTACAACTATATAAAAGGTTATACAGACTAGCCTTCATATTAGGCTAATCAATGAATGTTTACAAAATAATTAAATTCACTAATAGTTGTGGCAAAACACAAGACTATTGGATGTTATCTCAATAGCAAAGGAATTTTCATAAAGATGAAACTGAAAAAAGTAAAGAAAGGTCCAGAAATATTCTACCATGGAATGTCCAAGAATCAAAATAGAAACCTTCTGAGTTATATAATAAATAACCATACTATACAGATTATTCATAGGTAAATCAAACCATATTCCTCATCAGTATTGTGATCCTCCTCTTGTTGTTAAGTACCATCGAATCGGTTCTGACCATAGCAACCCTATCTAAGGTTTCCTAAGAGCAGCTGGTGGGTTTGAACTAACAACCTTGTGGGGCAAAATGACCTTGCTATTCAATACATTATCCTGATCCTCCTCTTACTACACTCTAATTCAGTTCTTCAAGTACATTTATCCTACTAGCATAGCGTGTCTCTGTCTCTGATACCCATCTCAAAATTTTCAAACACTGCCATTGAGTCAGTTCTGACACATAGAAACCCTACAGGACAGAGCAGAACTGCTCCATAGGGTTTCTGAGGTTGTAAATCTTTATGGAAGGAGTCAGCCTCATCTTTCTCCCATGAAGTGGCTGGTGAATCTGAACTACTGACCTTGTGGTTAGCAGCCCAACACTTGACCCACTCTATTATCAAGGCCCCTGTGATACTGTATAGCTTAAAATGGGAGGAACACACAGTCACTGTACCAAAAATAAATGGTCACGGTTAAACAATTTCAAGAAATAGCATATGATCAAGAGTCAATGGTACTGAAACAAGAAGCCCAAACTGCACTGAAGGCATTGGCAAAGAAGGCGGCTCTGGGAATTGATGGAATACAAATTAAAACCTCTCAGCAAACTGATACAGCATGGAAGGCACTCACTCATCTATGCCAAGACATTTGGAAGACAGCTAGCTGGCCAACTGATTGGAAAAGATCCATATTTGTGCACATTACAAAAAGAAGTGATCCAAAGGAATGCAGAAATCCCTGGACAATATCATTAATATTACATGCAAGTAAAATTTTACTCAAGATAATTTAAAAACCACTGCAACAGTAATACTGACAGGGAGTTATCAGAGGTTCAGGCTAGATTCAGAAGAGGACATGGAATAAAAGATGCCATTGCTGACATCAGATGGATCTTGGTTGAAAGCAGAGTATACCAGAAAGATGTTTACCTGTGCTTTACTGACTATGCAAAGGCTTTTGGTTGTGTGGATATGGGAAGATATGGACAACATTGGAAAGAATTAGTATTCTGGAACACTTATTTGTGCTCTCATGGAAATTGTACACAGAGCAAGAGGCGATTATTTTAACAGAACAAGGGAACACTGAATGGTTTAAAATTAGGAAATGTGTGTCAGCGTTGGATTCTTTTACCATACTTAATTCAATCTGTATACTGAACATATAATTCAAGAAACTAGATTATATGAAGAACATGGCATCAAGATTGGAGGAAGACTCATTAACAACCTGTGATGTGAAGATGATACAACCTTACTTGCTGAAAGCACAGAGAGCTTAAAATATTTACTAACAAATCAAAGACCATAACCTTGGATATGGATTGCATATCAATGTAAAGAAAACAAAAATCCTCACCATTAGACTAAAAAATACCATCAAGACAAATGGAGAAAAGATTGAAGTTGAAAGACTTAATTTTGCTCAGATCAACCATCAACATTAATGGAACCAGCAGTCAAGAAATCAAATGACTTATTTCGGTAGGCAAATCTGCTGCACAAGACCTCTTTAAAGTGTTTGAGAACAAAGATCTCAGTGTGAGGACTAAGGTACACCTGACCCAAGCATGGTATTTTCAATAACCTCATATGTAAGTGAAAGTCAGACAATGAATAAAGACCATAGAACTGATGCATTTGAGTTATGGTATTATTATATATTAAAAGTACCATGGACTTTTAATAACAAGCAAATAACAAGCCAAATAACAAGCAAATCTGTGTTAGAAGTACAGCCAGAATGCTCCTTAGAAGGCAGGATGGCCAGACTTCATCTCTCAAATTTCAGACATATTATCTGGAGGGACCAGTCCCTGGAGAAGGACATCATGTTTGGTAGAGTGGAGAGTCAGTGAAAAAGAGGAAGACTCCCAACGAAATGGATTAACATAGCAGCAGCAGCAATGGACTGCAATGTAGTAATGATTGTGAGGTTGGTGGAGGACTGGGCAGTGCTCCATTCTGTTGTATGTAAGTTCGTTATGGGTTGGTACCAACTCAACAGCAGCTAACAACAACTAACCGGGCTTCTTCTAATACCGTATTAACTTAAAACATATTTAATTTATAGATAAAACAAACACTGCTAAATGTTTCATATTTTCACATTTTTTCTAAATAATCACTTGAGATGTGAAACTGGACACCATCTTATCCCTTTTATAATGTATTTCATAAATTAAAATGCAAACTAAAGAATCCAACCCACTTTTCTTCACTTTAACATTATCTTGTGTCCTTCATGATATTTTTCTCTTTTCTAACACTCTCAGGTAAACATTAACTGCAACAGCATCACAAAGCAGAAATAGTAAAGGATGATTTATTTTGTCACGTTCCTAATAGGATATGACCATCTCTGAAACACAACTTTTAAAAGTCCTCTATATGCTTTCCTCAGCAATAGTCTTCTGGTTCAGAAAGGAATCAGCCAGAGTTTTATTTTCATCAGCACATACACATTCATTAGCATAGTGATAATGGTGGCGGTGGTGGTGATGTGCTGTGGAGTCTGTTAAGACTCATAGTGACCCTGCATAGGATTTACAAGGCTGTAGATCTTTATAGGAGCAGAAAGCCTCATCTTCCTCCAGTGGAACAACTAGTACTTTTGAATTGCTGACCCTGAGGTTAGCAGCCTAAGCTATGCTACCAGAGCTCCCTCAGGACAGTGATAGCAGGTATTATAAAAAGAAAAAGAAAAAAAAAAACCTTGTAATTTTAACACAAATTGATTTAAAGATAACCTCAAGCCAATAAAAAATACAGCATGGACCAATTTTGGATCCCAATACAACTAAATCAACTCAAAAAATATAATATGGGACAAGTTATAATACTTAAACATTAGCTAGATATTTTATAAAGAAATTGCAAATTTTTATGATAGTGATGTGAGGTTATGTGTTTAAAAAGAGGTGGGTGAAAACGTCCTTATGTGATCTCTCAAATTTATAGATGAAATGGCATAACATCTAAGATTTTCTCTAAAATAATGAAGTGGGAAGGTGGCAAATAGGAGGATGAGAATTAGCAAAACTTGTATGTTGTTGTTGTTGTTGCATGCCATGGAGTCAGTTCCGACTCATAGCGATCCTGTACAGGGTTTCTGAGGCTGCAAATCTTTATGGGAGCAGAAAGCCTCATCTTTCTCCTGCAGAGCAGCTGTAGTTTCGAACTGCGGACCGTGAGATTAGCAGCCCTAGTAGTAATAACCACTACGCTACCAGAGCTCCTTAAAATTTATATAGTATAATATATATAACATTGTTGAAACTAGGAGCTCATTGTACTATTCTCTTTTCTTGTTTAAATTTTTCTGTAAAATAACAGTAACAATAAAAACCAGAAGAGAATGATGAGCATCTTTGTGGTAAACAGAGCAATGCCTCCCCAAAACCCTGCCAATGTGTTAAGTTACACGGCAGAGGGGCCTTAAAGTTGCAGATTAAATTAAGGTTTCTAAACAACTGACTTTTGGGGATGAGATTATCCTGTATTATCTGTAATGAGCCAATATAATCATAACCTAACTCATAGCAACCCTACATAGGGCTTCACAGAGTATAAATCTTTACTGGAACAAAGAACCTCATCTTTCTCCTGAGGAGTGGTTGGTGGGTTGTACCACCAACCTTGTGGTTAGCATCCAATGCCTAACCTACATTGCCATCAGAGTTCCTTAATGTAATTACAATTCATTAACATGGAAAAGATGAAGGCAGAAAAGTTACTGTTAGAGTGATGTGATATGAGAAAGGTTCAACCAGCCACTTCTGGCTTTAAAAATGAAATGGAGCTATCAATCAAGGAATGCCAATTAATATCTAGAAGCTGATAAAGGCAAGAAAACAGATTCTCCCCTAGAGCCTCCAGAAAGGAATACAGCCCTTTCAGCACCTTGATTTTAGCCCAGTGAGTCCATTTCAGACTTCTGACCTCCAGAACTGAAAAATAATAATTCTGTTGTTGTTTTAAGACATTAAGTTTTGGTGACTTGTTACAGCAGCAATAAGAAACTAATACAATCTACCAGCAGAATCGCATATTTTTATATTTAAAACTGAAAGGCAATAAAGCTCAGATTTTATTGAAGCTTCAAATGAAATACTATTTTTAACCATCAAAACATATTTTCCCAAATCAGATACCTTTCTACTTTGTAAATCTTATCACTGTTATCCACCCTTCCCTTTCTGATGATAGTTTGTTTCTCATCTGTGGAGTTTCATTACTGTTACAATATGCCAAAATGGTATCACAATCCACCATCTCTGCTATTTTCCCACTACTTTTCTCTTACGTAAAACCAAATCTTTTTCATATGGACTCTCAAAAGTACTGATTCTATCAATCACTTTAATTATATTCATTATATTCATATCTGACTAAAAATACTGTTACCAATTTAAGCCTACCAGCTGCTCCTTATAAGCCCTATACAGAGTCACTATGAGTCAGAACCAACTCAACAGCACTTAACAACAACAAAACCATCAACTTCCTCTTGGATTTACTCAGCTATCTCTTAGCAGTTCTATGCTATTTATTGTTTGAATTGATTTCTTTCATTTTTATCACCCTCAGTCTCTCTGTGATGATGAGACATTATGAATTTTTCTTCTTTAAACATCGTTGCCAAAACAGGCTTCATGTAATTTGTCTCTACTCTTGAGTTTCCTCATATCTTTATGGTCTTCTGGGGTTTTGTTTGTTTGTTTGTTTGTTTTTGCTATTCTTACTTTTTCCATCTAGATGTATGCTTACACACTATAAGAATTTCTTCCAGATTCAGTCTGACTTTTCAATTTATTGTGCCACTAACAATTTTTAAACATCCTCAACTTGAAGATATATAGGCAAGTTTTTCAGTCAACTTACAATTAACAAATTAGAACATCAAGTGACCCAATCAAATTTCTTGAGTATTTTGATTTTATTTAATTTGCTTAAGCAAAATATTAGATTTCTAACATGACAAAAATTTTATTAGTGGTTGTTGTTGTTAAGTGCTGTCAAGTCAGATCTGACTCATAGCAATAGGGTTTCTGAGGCTTCAGATTTTGCAGGAGCAGAAAGCCTCATCTTTCTTCCTCAAGCAAGTGGCAGCCTCAAACTGCAGACCTTGGGGTGCACAGTCCAGTACTTATATGGAGCCACTCTGCTCCCTTATCAGTGGTTAACAGAGCATGGAAACAGATGAAACAATTTTCTTTGGTCTACAATCATTTCATCTTCTAAATTCAGCAACTAAATCAGTATATAAAATGACTATGTTGACAGTCAGTTTTACTTATAAAAAAAATGCATGTATCTTAATATAATTATTATTTTATGCCATTGTGAATGAAACACTGCCCTATCCTGTGCCATCCTCTCAATCATTGTTAAGCTTAAGCCCACTGCTACTGTCATTGTATCATTCTATCTTGTTAAGGGGTCTTCTTTTTTCTTGATGCTTACTCTACCAATTGTGATATCCTTCTCCAGAAAGTGGTATCTCCTGATGATATGTTCCAAATATGAAAGACAAAGTCTTGCCGCCCTGGTTTCTAAGGAGCATTCTGTCTGTAAATCTTTACAGGAGCAAAAAGCCTCATCTTTCTCCCTCAGAGTAACTGGGAGATTCGAACTACGGAATTGCAGTTTGTAACCCAGCTCATAATTCCCTTATTAGTATACATCCTCTAATTATAGCACAATAGAAATTAAAATATTAAATTCATTCAAAATCATTCTTTATACTATTAATATCAACTAGTAATTTAGAGTACCCCATCATCTGTTAGTCTGTCCTACAGTGGTGGCTTGCATGTTGCTATGATTCTGGAAGCTATGCACTGGTATTTTAAATACCAACAGGGTCACCCATGGTGGATAGATATCAGCTGAGTTTCCAGAGGAAGACAGACTAGAAAAAAGGAGAGTCTGAATATTTAGCCACTGAAAACTTTATAAATAGCAGTGGAACACTATCAGACAGCACCAGAACATTTATTATTGAAACATGATGAAGACCACCATAATATTGTCTAGATGATGAGCCTCTCAAGTTGGAGGGCACTCAAACTGCAATTGGGGAAGAGCTACCTTCTCAAAGTAGAGGAACTTATACATAAACCAAGAGGTAGTTGTTCAAACAGAACAAGGGAACACAGAATGATTTGAACTTAGGAAAGGTGTGCTCGAGGGTTGTATTCTTTCACCATACTTATTCAATCAGTATGCTAAGCAAATCATCTAAGAAACTGGATTATATGAAGAAGAGCATCAGGATTGGAGGAGAACGCATTAACAACCTGTGATATACAAATGATACAACCTTGCTTGCTGAGAGTGAAAAAATGCTGATAATGTTTACTGATGAAGATCAAAGACCAAAGCCTTCGGTATGAGTTGCACTTCAATGTAAAGAAAACAAAAATCCTCACCACTGAACCAATAAATACCATCAAGACAAGTGGAGAAAAGATTGAAGTTGTCAAGACTTCATTTTGCTGGGATCAACCATCAGTACTCATGGAAGCAACAATCAAGAAAAAAAAAGAGGAAGATCCCAATTTGATGGATTGACACATTGGCAGCATCAATAGGCTTAAGTGCAGTAAAGATTGTGAGGTTGGTGCAGGACCAGGTAGTGTTTAATTCTGTTGTGCACAGGGTTGCTATGTGTTGGTACCAACTCAATGGCACCTAACAACAAGTTGGAGCACCAATAAAATTAAAATCATACTCCTCCTTCTAATATTTTATGTAAGTCCATAAAACATCATAGGTGGTTTTCCTGATAAAACAATCCAAAAGTATTATTTACTCTTTCTGTAGTCAGCTGGCTGAGAATAGTTAATATCCTAATTATTTTTAAAGTTTCAAAATAAAGTCTTTTGAACAATAAACTTATCAGAATATCTTACTGAATTATTTCTTATGAATACAATCTTAGGAATGCTCCAGCTAAACAATCCTCTTCACAAGTATTAAGTGGACCTATTTATGTGCTTTTTGGAAGTCATACATATCCTTGTTAGTTACCATCTAGTGAATCCCGTGTGTGTCACCGTAGGACAGTGCCCTTATAAGGTTTTTTGGGGGTTTTTTTTATCACTTTTTATTATGATTTGAGCGAAAGTACATAGAACAAATTGATATTCCATTCAAAATTCAAACACATTTTACTTTAAGACATTGCTTATATTATTCACAAAGTAATAGCACTCTTCCCAGTTCCTTCCTATGTTTACCATTTTCATGTGTTATTTTTCCCTATTAATTCCTGCCTTTGAGATTTCTCCCAGGGCAAATGTTGCCCTTCTGATTTCATATGGCTGGTTATTCTAAGAAGTATATACCTCCCTAGTGTGACTATACATCCTATGTTGTTGTTAAGTGCCATAGAGTCGGTTACAACTCAGGGTTTTCGAGAAGGAGATGGTGGGTTTGGACTGCCGACCTTGTGGTTTGCAGTTCAGTGCTGATGCTACAGTACCACACCAGAGTGCCTACATCCTATAGGCCTGACTATTGTTTGGCTAAACATTAGTGATAGGGCCAAGTTTAGTTCCAGGACTAAAATTTAGTTCCAGGACTATGAGTTACCAAAATCATAGCTTGGGGAGTTTCGCCAGTCTCTGTCAGCCTGACCTTTTTCTTATTATTATTATTTTGAGTTTTCAATGGATGCTTTTTCCAGAAGGACATCACCAGGTCATTCTTACAGGGTGGCTCTGGGTAGACTTGAACAGCCAGCCTTTCAGTTAGCATTTGATGGCTTTATTGTTTGTACCACTCACAGACTCCTTTACATTTTACCGACTCTAAATTCTCTAAATATGATTTTGTCTTTGTAAAACTTTTAATCACTGATTAAATTCATTGATTTTAATCACCGATCTTAATCATTCAGTTCACTTGTCGTTAAGTGCCCTTGAGTCAACTCCAACTTACAGTGATCCTGTATAGGGTTTCCAAGGAGCAGCTGGTAGGTTTGAACTACTGACCTTGTGGTTCACAGTCCAGTGCTAATCCTACAGCACCAAACCAGGAAACCATCAGTTTACTAGGAGTCCTTACAAATAAATTTTAGTATTAACTACCAAAAAAACACCAAACCCACTGCTGCCAAGTTAATTTCAACTCTTAACAACTGTACAAGACAAAGCAGAGCTGCCCCATAGGGTTTTCAATGCTGTAAATCCTTAGGGAAGCACACTGCCATAACATTCTACCATGGAGCAACTGGTTGGTCCAAACTGTTGACCTTTCTTTAACAGCTAATTAGTACTTAACCATGGTACCACCAGCACTCCTTTGCATTACCTAGAAAACTAGAAATGACTTCCCAGTATACTTAAGATACATTTTAAATAAAAACACTAGTGTACTATATGCTTTAGAAAGTTAGTTTTCAAAAATTAAAAGGAATATTTAAATATTATTTTCTTATTGAAAATAAGAAAGGAACTGTCACTAAAACCAAGAGTTTTTATAAAGATCCTCATTTTGACAAGGAAGTAGAAATAAAAAGCTCAGTTTTATTTTATGGGGGAAAATTTCAATTAAAAAAATTAAAGTGGGTCTTCTATTTTAAACTTTAATACTAGAGTCAAAGTTATTGCTATTAAACTAATAAGTAAAACATTTTACAGAACTATATTGTAGAGAATCAATACCATCACGCTGTTATTAAAAGTAAACTTTGGAACTTAATCCTAGGGTTTCTCCTGTGCAAAACCACATCGTCAACCGAAGTCAGAAAGGGGTCTACAGAAATGCAATAATCTTTAAGAAAAAGGAATTTGGTTTAATCACTAATAATAATACTATAAGCAAACAATTCAGAAATTGTATAGATTTCAAATTAGTTTTTTATTGAGACATACAGAGAGAATGATAATGTTGCTTGCTTTTACGAACAGAAGAAATGGGACCGATAGCATGATCAACTTGCTGACAATATACTAACACCCAAGGGCTCTTTATGAGAAAACATGACTTCTCTAGAGTAACCAAAAATTTATAAACATACTTGCTATATATCTATAATCCCTTACTCCAGTCTGATCTTGTACTTTCATGCAATCAGACTAAGAAGGCAGAAAATCCAGTGGAATGAATAACCTGACACTGGTTTCTGATTCATAAAAATTCTTTTAAGAGGGTGGGGGCTTGGTGGTGGATAGGGTAGAGGTGCAGTGAAGTTAGACATCAGCAATACCACAGAATACCAGGTGAAGAGCATTCAGGGCAGAGCTCCAAACCTCAAAACCACATAAGTAGGAATATTTAAAAAGTTTGAAGGCTTATAGCTAGTTGAACTTGCAGCAGAAGTAAGAAATCATGTATTTTTAAATCTGTTGGGCTCCGAGTCCCAGAGCTAACAACTTGGGCAAGATCAAACAGCAAGACCAAGCAGAGGAGCAGATCCATCAAAGAAAAACGCCATGGGAACATCAGAGCAAAGGTAGACAATACACTTTTGTCGGCTTTGCTTGGTTCTGATGTGTTTTTTTTTCCTTTTTGGTATCTGTTCATTGGTCCCCCACTGTTTGTGTATCTCTGGTGACTAGAGGGGGAACCTGAGCAAGTGGACATCCTCCAACACCAACCACTGGTGGATTCTTCTGCCATGCATACACACAGACACTCTCTCAGCCCAAGAGCCAGCCCTGAACTGTTTTTCAATAGCAGAAAGGCCAGAACAAGGGTGTGGAGAGGAAAAGAGAGTTTGAAAACAAAACAGGCCAAAATTTTAATTAAATCCTGAGGTACACAATAACAACCAACCGTGGAATCATGAAATTAATCAGGCAGCTTTGAAGGCAGGAAGTTGAAAGAAGACATTAAAGTCATACTCATATTAGGCTACAGATTTTTTTTTTCTTCTTGTCTCTTTCCTCTCCCTTTTCTGTGATTATGGATTACAGTATCCAATCCAGTTTTTGTAGTTGTTTTTGTTTTTTGGTGGTTTATTTTCTTTTCCTTCTTTTGTTGCTACTGCTGTTTTATGCACCCCCTTTTACTTTTGGGGGACTCTTTCTCTCCCTATATTACCCAAGAAGAGGCAGCAACTGCTGCCATATAGTCAAGCTACAACCACACTCTATAAAACACCAATATCCATGCAATAACCAATACCAACTGCCATACACCAGGGAGGCAGACTACACCTGTGAAAGTTACTCTGAGTCAACCAATAAGAAGAGTGAAAAGGGAAGCCCACATCCTGATCACATCTACCTGGAGGCAATCAAAAAGCATAAAAAATACCAAAACACATTCAATTAGATAAACACTAAACATGTCCAAGAAGCAAAAGTAGATGACCATATCATTACATGTACCAAAACAAGATAAAATGCCTGAGACAAATGACCTAGAGGTAGACCTACACTACATTGTGGAAGGAGGGCAGCCCTTGGAAATGCCTGAGAAGGAATTCAGAAAAATGATTATAAAATGTTTCAAAACACTATAAAATGGAGTCGAGAAAATAAGGAAGAAGTCAGGAAAGCGCTACAGGAACAATCAACTAAGATAGATACAGCATTGGAAACAATTCAAAACTTATAGAAAGAGGTTCAAACGATCAATATTAGAATCCACTGAAAGATCAAAGGAAGGCAGAACCAGTGCGCTGGAAGACAAATCTCTCAATCACTAAGATAGAAAAGCAAACAGAGAAAAGAGTAAAAAAAAATCTGAAGAAGGTCTAAGATTCATGTTGGACAAAATTAAGAGGAATAACTTAAGAATTATTGGCATTCCAAAACAGAAGAATCACAGAAGTCCACAGAGCAAATAGTTGAAGAACTGAGGGAAGAAAATTTATCTAAAATCCTGAAAAGTGAAAAGATAAACATTCAAGAAGCTCAACAAACCCCGGGAAGGATAGACCCCAAAAGAAAATCACTGAGATATATCATAATCAAGCTCTCCTAAATCAAAGGAGACACTGCTGAAAGCAGCTAGAGAAAACAGAAGTGTTACATACAAAGGCAAGCAAGTCAGATTAAGCTTGAATCTCTCAGCAGAAACCAGACAAGCAAGAAGGCAATGGGGAGACATACATAAAACTCTGAAAGAAAAAAAACTGTCAACCAAGAATCCTTTATCCAGCAAAGCTATCAATCAAATATGAAGGTGTAATCAAAACACTCCAAGATAAACAAAAGCTAAGGGATTTTGTCAAAGCCAACCCTGCACTACAAAACATCCTAAAGGGAGTTCTGTGGACTGAGAACCAACAAGAACAGACAACAACCAGAGATTGACACATGTGGCAGCACTTCCCAGAACTAAATCAACAGATGAAGAGTCAAGAACAGAACAAAACTGTAAGAACAAACTCAGAGAATCTGGGAAGTCAGGTTGTGAGAAGGTCAGGTAGATTACAAAATAAAATGATTGTGTGCCATAGAGTCGGTTCCAACTCATAGCGACCATGTACAGGGTTTCTGAGGCTGTAAATCTTTATGGGAGCAGAATGCCTCATCTTTTTCCTGTGGAAGAGCTGGTAGTTTCGAACAGCTAACCTTGCAGTTCACAGCCTGATTCATAACCACTACACTACCAGAGCTCCTTACAGGATAAAATAGACTGCACTAAATGGAGGGAAAAGTTAATGGAATATGAGGTAATCTCAAAGAAAATTAACACTATACAACATACCAAGAAAATGAAAATCCAAGAAGAACATGTAAATATTAAAACTATGAGGAAACTAGACTTTTGGTTGGGGCTATAGCAGTGAAAACCAGATAGGGTACACTCCGGTGAGAAGGGAGGGGATCTCATGAAGGAAGTGCTCATAGATCAACTCTAGAGCTCCGGATCTACCATAAGATCCAGGACATCATTTTCCTGTACTCGCAAGTGAAAAAAATCACAATATTAAGGAAAATACAGCGAATTAGGAATATGGAGACAGACTCCCTTGGCAACTACCCCACCCTGGCAGAGTTTAGAGGGCAGGGCTAAGATTCATGCTGGATAACATGAAGAGGAACAACTTAAGAATTACTGGCATTCCAAAACAGGAAGAATCAGAGAAATCCACAGAGGAAATGGTTGAAGAGCTTCTGAAAGAAAATTTCCCTAACATCTTAAAAGATGAGAAGATAAACATTCAAGAAGCTGAAAGTACCCCAGGAAGAATAGATCCCCAAAGAAAGTCACCAAGACATGTAATAATCAAGCTCCCAAAATCAAAGACAAGGAAAGAATATTAAAAGCAGCCAGGGAGAAGAGAAATGTCACTTATAAAAGCAAGCAAATTAAATTAAGCTCTGACTATTCAGAACCATGCAGGCAAGATGCAACAGGGAGACATATACAAAGCCCTACAAGAAAAAAACTGTCAACCAAGAACCATCTATCCAGCAAAACTATCGATCAAATATGATGGTGCAATCAATACATTCCAAGATAAACAGAATCTAAGAGATTTTATCAAAACCAACCCAGCACTTCAAAACATCCTAAAGGGAGTTCTGTGGACTGAAAACCAACAAGAACAGACAATAAACAGAGATTAACAGGCATGGCAACACCACGTGGAATTCAGTCAACAGAGAGTAGAGTCCAGAAAAGAACAAGAATAAAACAAACTCATAGGAGCTGGGAGGTCAGCTAAAGATCAAAATTTTATCAATGTCAAAGAAGGGGAAAACATAGCAACAGAGACCCAGGTGGTGAGGATGCCAGGTAAATTACAGGATACAATGGATTATCTTAAATGGAGAGAAAAGCTAGAAGACTACCAGATAACCCCAAAGAAAGTTAATACTTCACAACTTATCATAAAAATGAATTTCCAAGCAGAGCAAGCAAACATGAAATCTAAAAAGAAACAGCACAAAAAACACAAACCCAACACAAAAAGGCATGCATAACAAAAGAACAGCACCACCAAAAAAGTAACATACTGGCAGCAATTAATTCATACCTATTGATAATTACACTGAATGTCAATGGACTGAATGCACCAGTGAAGAGACAAAGAGTGGCAGAATG
>NW_006408579.1:939697-941302 GCF_000296735.1 Chrysochloris asiatica
AAAAGGGGGAAAATAATGTTAAGATGCTTGGCTGTCTTTTGAATCTTGGTTTCCCTTGTATACCTTTATAAAATAGACACTGGAGGAGGAGAGAAAGGAATAGCCAGAAATATCACCATAGAAAGCTTGTAAGTCCATCTTCTGCCTATAACTGATTGGAATACCTAAAATGGGGATACAATGTGCCCAGCGAAAGAGGCTTCTTGCAGAGCCTCTGCATTACATAAGACCATAGGTGGAATCCTGAACAGCATTCAGAATCTTCTGAGGGGAATGTCCACTTGAAAGGACAAACAGACCAGCCTGGAGTGGCCAGAAGAACAGAAGATACTTCCTGAAAGAAAGACTGACAGGAAAAATACAAATCAAGGCAGGCTGACTGATCACTACAAGAACAAATAAGTGGCTCGCCCAGGAGACATCAAGGCAAGTGGTCAGGTCCCCCTCAAGGCAAACCCCTTTCTAAGACTAAGGCTCAATGGGAATGCATGCTCTGATTGGTGACCACGTTCGTCACCAATAAGGGGAATTGAGGGAAAAACAGCAATGAAGCTGCGAGCAAAGCCCTACAGTGCTCAATAGACTCCTGTGAACCCGGATGGAGATGTGGTTGGCCAGCAGTGTGGCAAGTCCAGGGGACTCTTGGACCCAGAGTCAGTGACAGAGCCACAGAGGAATAGAGTGGAGAGTGAAGCGTCCAACTGGTAAGGAGAGGGCACATGCATAAGTACACCTACACTTGCAGATAATACCCTCTTGACCTGGTGCCAATGGCTGGATGATCAGAGCTCAACCAGAAGAAGAAAGAAGAGGGAAAAAAGGATAATGATACAATTTGATGACCTTGACACACACCTATGGAAGCAATAGCTCAAAAGAGTGAACAAATCTTCACAGCGAGGATCATTCCCACCTCATCCGCACATGGAGAGGACAGGGATGGGCAACTTGGACACTGGCTACCCAGAATGGGGGACTAGAGAAGCAAGAAGTGACTGGCTTACAAGCTTTTAAGAGGGAACCTAGAGCCAGAGGGCGTGGAGCAAGGTAGGATCTCCAGTGAGTAGTGTCTATTCTGCCTAGTCAGGGCTGATGAAAGGAGATGCAGATAGGTCTCTTGCAGTACAATATTTGTTATCAGGACTGATTGTGAGGCCTGGAAATGTAAAGACAGACATTTGGGGGCAACAGGAGGGGAGTGATTAACCTTGCAGTCTAGGAGTGAAGGTCTCTGGGACCATCAAAGAAGAAGAGCAGAGAACGGAACCCTACCCAGAGAAGCAGTGATGCCAGGGATGGAGGCGGAGATGATGACGTGGGGAGATGGAGCAGCTGGAGACTTTGGACCCAGAGAGAGAGAGGAGGGGTATGCGGATGACCGGGGGGCAGGCTTGTGGTTGATGGATGATGCATGGAAGGGATTGTAACCATAGCAAAGGAAACAATATACGACGGGATCAATGTGGAGCTGATGTCCTCCCATGTAAGCTATCACATAATTCACAATAAAGCATTAAAAAAAAAAAAAAAACTATGAAGAAACCCATAAGAAAGACCACAAAAAGCAAGACACAAAGAACAAAGAAAGCAGCAACAGCATAAAAA
>NW_006408579.1:944267-952897 GCF_000296735.1 Chrysochloris asiatica
GTAATCTGATATAATTTGATGAACTTAACCTACACCTATGGATGCAGTAGCTCAAAAAAGAGAACAAATCTTCACAGCGAGGATCATTCCCATCCCCTCCATACACAGAGAAGACAGATATGGACTACTTGGACATTGGCTATCCAAAATCGGGGGGACTACAAAGGCAAGAAGTGACTGGCTTACAAGCTTTCAAGAGGGCGCCTAGATCCAGAGGGTACAGAGGAAGGTAGAATCTCCACTGAGTTGTATCCAATCTGTCTGGGTGGGGCTAATGAAATGAGATGGGGATAGGTCCCTTATGGTACAATGGTGAAGAACTGTTATCAGGACTGACTGTTAGGGTTGGAAATGTAAAGGTGGATGTTATGTAGCAAAAGGAAGGGAATGATTGACTTTGCAGTCCATGAGCAAGGTCCCTGGGACCATCAAGGGAGAAGAGCGGACAGCAGGACCCTACCCAAAGAAGCAGTGATGCCAGAGATGGAGGCAGAGACTGATGTGGCTGCGGACTTTAGACCCAGAGAGGGAGAGGGGCTGTGTGCTGATGACTGGAGGGGTTAGGCTTGCAGGGTATACCCTTTGGTTGGTTGATGATGCATGGAGGAGATTGTAACCATGGCAATGAAATTATATATGATAGGACGAATGTAAAGCTAATGTTCTCCCATGTAAACTACCACATAATTCACAATAAACATTTTAAAAGAAATAAATTATTTTAAATTATTTTTGTTAGTCTACCAATCCTTACAAGTGTAGTTTAGTTCTTCCTGGTTAGCCTCCATTGCCATTCTTAAAGATGCACATCCTCTATTATACTTTCTGCTGGCAGGAATATTAAGTCATTGTCTGATGCTGTACCCGTAAGTTATCCTACTGTGTCAAGTATACTATAAGTGAAACAAGTCTATACATCTCAGAGAATCTCCTATAGTTCATTTTATGGACAAAAATAGCAAGAATGTGGAACTCTGATCCTGGCCTTGGGCCAATCTCAGTTACAGAACCCTCAGTAAAAATAATGTGACATAAGACGGCATGTGGAGACAAAGGAAAGCATGAAGAAGAATACTCAAGAGTGTATTCAAGGATATCTGGGCACTTGGTCTACTTTCAGGAGCAGAGTGGCTCTGAAGGGTAAGCACTGGATTGTGAACCAAAAGGTTGGTGATTTGAGACTACCAGTCAATCCTTGGGAGAAATATAAAGCTTTCTGATCTTGCAAAGATCTACAGCCTCAGAAAACCTATATAGTTCCACTATGAGTTGATGTCATTTAGCAAGAATAGCAACTAAGTGTACTTTCAGCTTTTCAGTACCCTGGAAAGCCTATCTCCCCACAATCCAGACTTATGTTTCTGATTCTATATCTCTTTACCTTAGAATATCTGTATTATATCCAGTACGGAGTCCTGGTGTGGTTCCATAGGATAAGCACTGGATCTCAAAATTGGTTTGAACCGCAAGGTCGGTGGTTCAAACTCACCAACCACTCCTCAGAAACCCTATACAGGGTCACTATGAATCAGAACCAACTTGAGGGCACTTAACAAAAGCATGAGAATATGAATATAAGTCCATTTCCCTGTAAAAGTTACACTAATTATCTTCATGTTGGCTCTCGTACCGTCACCACTTGTAAAAACAATCTTCTAAATGTTGATGAATAGTGAGCTGGCAAATTTAAGAGTTTATTAAGAACTTTAAGGATTATGCCATCTGGTTCTGGGGATGTATTTATTTTTATCTATTTTGTTAATTAGATCTAGAACATCCCATGTGTTTTTCACTGTCAATCTAACACTTCTGAATTGTTTGCCTAAAAAGATTATTTGGAATAAGAATGTTCCTCATTTTGTCCTTAATAAAAATAAGCAAACTTAATAGAATCTTTTCACAATATTCTTTTCCATATCTTTTAAAAGTCATCACGTTACCAAAGTGGTGCCACCTTTTCACTGCACGGCTTTTTTCTCTTTATGTAATATAAAATGCCTTCTATAAAATCCCTGTAACTTTAAAGAGGGTGTTCCAAGTAGCATCTGGTCTGCTTTTAGCACACCACTCCATCATTTTCTTTGCTCTAATTTCCTCATTCAACAAATATTTGAATATCATCTATGTGACATTCTTCTACACATTGGTGATACAGATGTGAACAAAACAAGATCCTACCTTCATGGGTTTACATTCAAATAAGACCTGAAAACAAGAAACTAACTTATAATTTAATGACAGGTAATTTTTTAAGTGTTATATATATAAAACAAAAAGAAAAGGATAATGATAGAGAGTAATGAAGGTAGAGTAACCACTGAACTAAGAATTGAATGATGTGAAGGAAACAATGCAACTGTTTGACCGGGGAAGTGTTCCAAGCAAAGGAAAAAGCAAATTCAAAAGTCTTGATACAGGAATCATGTCTGAGGAAAAAGAAGGCCAAAGTAACTGTTGTAGAGTAAGTAGGAAAAGAAAAGTTTGGTTGGGGGACAAATCACTTAAAGCTTTATAAAACAGAGTATGATTTTATCATTTTATTTTATGAAGTGAGAAGACACTGGAGAATTTTAAATAAGGGAAAGGAATGATATGGTTCAGCTATCAAAAGCATTCATCAACCTGTTATGTGATGAGACTATAGTGAGGCCTGAGTGAAAGCAATGGAAGCATTTAAAGGACAATAGAGTAAGTAATAAGTAGTTCAAACAAGAGATGTAGGTAGCTCAGATCCAACTAGTAGTGGTTGAAGTGAAGAGATGTGGTCAGACTTGGCATATATTTTAAAGAGTCAGTAGAACAGTTTCTAGATTTTCTGAAAAATGTATCATGTTGCTTTTTCTAGAAAGTTGGAAAAATAAAGCAGAAAGAATACTGATTTAAGAACTGATGAACACAGTGTTACACTTAGTTACACCTCTTACCAATTTGGAAATCTAAAGATACCATGAAAATTCCCTAGCCTCAAATGTCTTTTGTGTAAAACAAAAATATTAGTATTTTCCCTGCCTTCCACACAAGACTGTTATGATGGTCAGATGAGATAGTTTACAGATAAGCTAAACAAGTTTTAAGTGGTCTGTTAGATTAACAAAAATGTCATTATCTTTGTAAAGCATATGTAGTGATATTTACCGCACATTAAATGCTTTAAGTTATAGATTGTTCTCTAGTTAGCTAGAATATCAACTCTCCTGATCCCATTTTAATTAGCTATGGGTCAATTAAATATAAATGTGTATAGGTGTGGCACTGTAGGATAATCACAGTGTTGGCAGTTCAAACCCACTAGGTGCTCCTTGGAAACCCTATACTGTGTCGCTGAGAGTCAAAACCGACTCAACAGCACTTAACAACAACAACATTATTAAATAAAAATATGTATGTGTTTGGGATGATTTTGGGGATCCCTGGTGAAGGAACAGTTAAGCATTCAGCTGTTAACTGAAAGGTCAGCAGTTCAAACCCACCAGCCACTATGCAGGAGAAAGATGTGGCAGTCTGCTTCCTTGAAGATTTACAGTCTTGGAAATCCTATCAGGTAGTTCTACTCTGTCTGTAGCATCACTATGAGTCAGAATTGGTTCAGCAGCACTGGACTTAGATGAATTGTGGAAGAAAAGTCCACAACGAAATCCAATCAGAGAACCAATATTCTATTAATAAAAAACAAAAAACTGTGTCATATACCAAGCGATTTGTAAACTGATGTATATTGATGTATATATATTGATACGTTCAGTTCAAATAAAAAGCTTAAAGAATGAATTATGATCAATGACTTTCTTCTGTATTTAAACTCTTTTCAATTAATCAACTAGTTATGTATAAGCTACTTCAATCATTAAAAAGTAAATATCCGGTGCTTAAAAGTTTTCAATACTGACTGGGATCAGAATCTCCTACAGAACTTTTTTAAAAATGCAAGTACCTCGTCCCCATCCCTAGATTTTAGTTCTCTAAGACTGAGACAGAATTCCCTAGGTGGTACAAACAGTTAATCTTTCCACTACTTGCCAAAAGGTTGACAATTCAAACCCATCCAGAGATACCCTGGAAGACAGACTTGGTGATCCGATTCCAAAAGGTCACAGCCATGCAAACCTTATGTAGTAGTTCTACTCTACACACACAGGGTAACCATAAGTTGGAATCAACTCAACAAGACTGAGATAGGTCTGGAAATCTCTCAGACAGCCAGTTAAGAATCACTGGTCTGCTAGATAGTGAGTCTTCATTAATAAAGATAAGAAAACAAATGGACAAGAACATACTTGCTTCTCAAAGAGCTCATAAGTGACAGATAAAAACTGTTTAATCACAAGAAGGCTCTAATTTTACACTATAGATATAAGCCAAATGCTAAGGAAAGCAGAGAAGTGTGGGGGGAAATCTTAACACTGCTGGGCCTGCGGGAAGAAGCAGAATGGGGTTAAGTGAGAAAGGCATTGTGATCTGCGTTCAGAGCTGATCTCTTGGAGGAGGTGGTGTTTGAACTGTGAAGTAAAGGGCAACTGGAAGTTCTCTAATCAGATTTGAGTCATAAGAGATATTCAGTCAGAGGCAATAATAGCATATGAAAAGACACTAAAATACAAGAAAACACAATGCTTTCAGGGAATGCAGTATGCCTGAGGAATCAAGGGAACAAGGATGGAAAGGTAACAGGAATCCCTTCAGAAGAGAACTATAAATCAATCAAACGAAACAGTTTGAAGTTTTTCAACAGAACAGTGGTTTCAAACAGTGTTCCATAAAATTTATGTCCAGGAAAGGCAGTTTATATATTTAATAAATATCTGAGAAACATTAGCATTCAAGTACATACATACTGAACTTAAACAGATTAACAATAAACCAAGGCATTAGCTTGTTTTTTGCTGAACTTCAACCAAAGCTGCTTCTGCCATTTCTGTGTTTTAAAAATTTCTTGTAGATGTGTCCCTAATTATGAAGGGCTTAACTTTATACTTCTTTTATTTAATGCTAGAAAATGCTACTAAAATAGAAAATGCTATGAATTTTTTGTGTGTGATACTACTATTTGTCTTGGATAATATTAAACAACTAAAACCAAATATTAAGTAAGTTTTAAATGATTGGCTATATAGTTTATTATAGCTTATAAAACAAAGGTATCGCAATAAATTACCACATTTATTGGTTTGAGTAGGTATTATTTATTGGGGTTTCACCTAAGTTTTTGTCTGTAGAGCATCAGTACTTTAAGGAAACCAATGTAAAAATTTTAGTGGGGGAATGGTAAAATTAACATGTTACTCAAATTTCAAAAATAACCCTTATTACAATAAAAGAAATTGGGATAGGTAAAACAAGAGGTAAGAAATTTGTTACAAAGTGATTTTAAGAGACTAAGCAAGAAACTATGAGGAAATAAATCAGCAGTAGTAGTAGAGAAAAGGAAGAAATTTCAGAAATACTAAGGAGTTAGAATAGATAGGATTTGATGATTGATCAGCTAGATCATGGAGTGGAGTGTGGTTAAGAGCAGAGTTTCGATTTATACTTTAATTCTGACCATATTAAAAAGGTAGACGTAACCAGGTGCCAACTCCTTAGTACTCAGAATAGAATGTTCTTTGCACATTTAATGAGTGAGTCTAAATAAAGTCTCACTTCAATAACAGTTCTAATTTGGGAATTTCCTTAATTCATTTTTATAAATTTTATTCTAGTTCGGGTAACTTAAAATACAGCCAAATAATCCCGTCTATAATTCCAGTGTAAGATCCCTATCTAAAGATGCCATGGTACTTTATCCATTTGGTAAAATCTCAGTACCATTACTGTGTTGTCGATCCTTAAAATTTCTTTTAAAATTATTGTCTAATTGTTATACAATCCACTGACAATGATCATTCCCCAAGAATAAGGTGATTTTAAAGATTAAAACCATAAAGTAAATCTATATATTAGCCTCCTTTCCAGTTTATGCATTGCCTTCACGTAATATTTTGTCTGATCTTCCCCAAATGATACAAAAATACTTACTCCCATACTTCAGATGAAGAATTCAAAGCTCAAGGGAGGAGATAAATGGCTTGTCAAAGAGTGTATGACTGGCAAGTAGTGTGAATGGGTTACAAGTTGGGCTACTAACCACAAAATCATCAGTTCAGATCTACCAGCCACTGTGTGGGAGAAAGCTGAGGTTTTCTTTTCCCATAAAGATTTACAGCCTCAGAAATTCTATACAACATTACTATGAGTTGGAACCAACTCAACAGCACACAACTACAATGAACCACTCTTCCTACCATGCTCTATGTTTTTGAAGTTGTGCCCTATTTTACTTTTACCACTACCTATGATCATCTCTTCTCTGAAATAAATGACTATATATTCCATTTTCTTCTCATATTCACCCATTCTCCTGATTTCCTCATTGCCATTTACCACCTTCTCTATCAGCTTTATAACCTAGCAGCCCAATGCCATTTTGAATCAGTAGCAGCTTTGTAACCTCAATGCAACTCTCCTGCATCACTATCTTATCAATTACGGTAACTTGGCTCCCCCTACCCCTAGAATCTGGGAAATTAAAATAGCAGTATGTCAAAAAGAATCAAGAGATAATTCCCCTGCCTCGCAGCTCAATCTGACTTCTAGAACCCTTTACACATTTGTCTCATAACCACTACTAAACCCTTCCCTGATCTGACAGAATATTTCATATTGAGGACAAAATGATTACTATATATAATTATCACAAGGTATATTAGAATTGGAGCCCTGTGGTGCTGTGGGCTAAAGCACAGGACTGCAAGGTCGGTTTGAAGCACAAGGTCAGTGGTTCAAATTCACCAGCGCTCCTGGGAAACCCTATACAGGGTCACTATGAGTCAGGACCGACTCAATGGCAGTTAACAAAAACAACATGATGTCAGAATTAAATCTATTTTTCCTAATCTAAGAAAACTTGCTTTTATGCAATTTGTGATATTTAATAACAACATATATAATGCTTTTAAAAATAATAAATCTAGTGAGAATGAAGAGGAATGCAATTATTGAAACTTATCTCATTATATAGCATTTATTTATTATAAAAGTTAATTTTCAATAATTTCAAAAAATAAAATTTTCTTTTGTTGAAGTATCAAAAGACTTTGTACTTCATTTCTATGTAGTCAAAAGTTAATTATTTCTTGTGTATGGAGGGAGACACCGTAAATACAATTATAAAATTTGTATCATGAACGATTGAGTTGCTTTGTTTATTATACATAGCAGGTCAAAAGCACATTCCTAAGCTATCCCCCCCAAAAGATTGTAAAAATTATAAATTGCTTTATATAAAATACATGTCTCTATACATTAATATAATCCTTGTTAATTTGCTTATTCGTTAAAAGTTCAACATCCAAGTACAATTTCCTAAAATGTTTTCTCACTAAAGGAGAAATCTGGCTATTTTTGAGTTTTTACAAGTATTACAGTTCTTCCAAGTATTAAGTCAATGGTGTTATTTATTTATGGATAGTTTAAGAATCTGGGTCTTTAAAAATTAGAATTTAAAATCAATTTATTCATCTAGCTGTTATTTACTTCTTACATCTTAATACCATTAATCATTTAATACTGAAGAGTAAAACAAAATAATTATTTTCTGATTGACAACCCACGATTTATCAGAATGAATCGTTTCTCGTTCAGTTTACTACATATATATATTACATTAAAACTACTGGTCCACTAATGGTCCTTAACATTATCTTATAAATTCTAGTTTTCATGTTTGCTGATTTCTGCCTTAAGCTACCATTTCTGCGTTTGAAGTTCTTGCTGAAATTGATGCCTGAAATACCTTAATTAATTCAAATAGACCATCGCCACAGGGTTCTCCACACCAGAATCTCATTGATTCTGACATCTCAACAATGAGCAGTCTGCGTGTTTTTCTTGCTTTCTCACCTCCAGTTAAATAAGGCGATTGGAAGCTTTGTGCCAATTCACAACTTACCTTGCAAATCTGGAAATACTCTGAAGTCAGGGTTTCCTGAATCTCCTCTCTGAGAACCCCTGCAGTCCCTCCAGGGTGCACGGAACCGCTTCCAGCCCCACCGCCACTGTTACTGCCACTGCTGCTACCACTGCCAGGGGAGGAGGCAGTTAAGCCATCCAAAACTTTTCGGAAATTAAACTTCTTCATTTTAAAAAACTGTTGAGAAATGCAATTGGGGGGGGGGGGGGAAGAGTGACTTAACACATGGCATTGTACCTGGGTAAAAGTCTTGACATTTTCCGTAGTTAAGACGGTAGCCAGTCCCGGTTTTATGAGGATTGGCTGTAACTGACTCCGGGAGGTGGGCTGGGGAAGGGGGAGGGGGGCCAGTTAAGTTTTATTTTGCCCAATTATCATTCTAAAAAGCATATCCTTCCCATAAAACACAACTGTGAAAGCAACAATATTCCCTCCTCGCACATCAGATTTTCAAGGGCTTTTCCCCAGCGGTAGCTACGCTTTCTCAGCACTGAGGTAAAAATAAAAGGCAGTGTCATCATCGTCATTAGCATTATATCATCATTATTATACAATCAAAACCAGAGTCCAACAGACTAGGACTCTCTGTCTCTCTTAACGGTTGGCTTTCCTTCTAAAGGCTCAG
>NW_006408579.1:957587-964438 GCF_000296735.1 Chrysochloris asiatica
AGGAGAATATTGAAAGTGCCATGGGCTGCCAAAAGAACCAATAGATCCATTTTGGAAGAAGTGCAGCCAGAGTGATCCTTAGAGGCCAAGATGGCCAAACTGCGTCTCTCATACTTTGGACATATTGTCAGGAGGGACTAGTCACTGGAGAAGGATATCATGTATGGTAAGGTGGAGGGTCAGAGAAAAAGTGGAAGATCCCCAATGAGACATTTTGGCCAAGTGGCAGCATCAATGCGCTCAAGTTTGGCAACAGTAGTGAGGTTGGCCCAGGATCAGGCAGTGTTTCGTTCTGCTGTGAATAAGGTCGCTATGAGTCGGTTCTGACTCGATAGCACCTAACAACAACAACAACTGCCTTGTATTCTCTCATTGCCATAATCACTGCTAACAACTTAATTTCAACTCATAGCAACACTATAAGACAGAATAGAACCATTCCCTAGAGTTTCCAAGACTAAATCTTTACCGGAGTTGTTGCTGTTGTTGGGTGATGCATAACAGAATGAAACACTGCCTAGTCCTGCACCATCATCATAATTGTTGTTATGTTTGAGCCCAATGTTGTATCAATCCATTTCATTGGGGGTCTTCCTCTTTCTTGCTGCCCCTCCAATTTATCAAGGATGGTGTCCTTTTCCAGGGACTGATCCCTCCTGACAACATGTCCAAAATGAGAGATGAAGTCTAGCCCTCCTGGTTTCTAAGGAAAAATGTGTCAGGAGAACCTTAGTCCTGAAGCTAATATCTTTGCTCTTGAACACTTTAAAGAGGTTTTGTGCAGCAGAGTTGCCTAATGCAATACAGCATTTGATTTCTTGGTTGCTGTGTCCATGAGTGCTGATTGTTAACTCAAATAAAATGAAGTTGTACTGAGATAAATGTTTCTTTTGAAAAAATAGATATCTCTGTATATGCAAAGATTTGGGGGAGAAAGGGATATTTTGACAGCTTCATGTTTTTCTCCATTTATCAAGATGTTATTTATTTGTTCAGTGGTGAAGATTTTTGTTTTCTTTACATTGAGGTACAATCCATACTGAATGCTGTAGTCTTTGATCCCATCAATAGGTATTTTAAGTTCTCTTCACTTTCTGTAAATAAGAGAGTATCATATGTATGTATATCACAGGTTGCTAATGAGTTTTCCTCCAATCCTGATGCTCTGTTCTTCTTCATGCAATCCAGTTTCTCAGATTATTTGCTCAACATGCAGACTGAATAAGTATCATGGAAGAATACAACGCTGGCATACCTTTCCATTCCTTTATTTTTTCCCCAGGAGCACTGGGTGGGTTGGAACTGCTGATCTTGCAGTTAGCAGCCCCACAGATATGGGTAGGCAGAATCCTCTTGAAGGTGGAGCTGGAATAATGCATTTCTCATATCATGCTTAGCCCTTAGCCCAGTAATCGGCATAGAGTTTCACATATAATAGGAATTTAAAAGGTTTAGCCCTGTGTGGCACTGTGGGTTACTGCAATGAAATGTAAAGTCAGTTTGAACTGCAAGGTTGGCAGTTCAAACTCACCAGCCACTTCTTGGAAAACCTGTACATGGTCACTATGGGTTGGAACCGACTCAATGGCACTCAACAAGAACAACAAAACAATGAACAGTTACTTTATTAATTGTTATTAAAGAATTGTGAGATGGTACCCAATTGTATCAAGTATTAGAGGGGACCAGAAGTAAGAATGGAAGCAAATTCCTTCTTTGATATGAACTAGATTTCAGTAGAGTTCTAAATTCTATATTGGATTTCTAACAATGCATGTTTTTGTCTTTATTCCTTCTTTTCCTACTTTCTTCTTTTCTTCCTCATCCATTGCTCACCTCCAATCATGGGTGCCTATTAAGCCTAAAAATATTGCTTTCCTCTTTTCTATTTCTGACATTACTTTTAAAAAATAAAAAAAGGTTTTACTCTTTCTAAGGATTAGCCATTGTTGTTTAGAATAAAACTTCAGATGCTTTTCCTTCATCAGAAAGTCTATCTACAACTCTTTGTCAATTAAAAGAACCAAACAAACCTATGTTGTTGTTGTTGTTAAGTGCCATCGAGTCGGTTCCAACCCATAGTGATTCTGTACAGGTTTTCCAAGAAGTGGCTGGTGAGTTTCAACCAGCAACCTTGCAGTTCAAGGTTGACACATAGCAACCCTGTATAAGGTTTCCAAGGAGCAGAGGGTGAGCTTGAACAGCCAACCTTGCAGTTCAAATGGCTTTGCAGTCTGGCGCATTAACCCATAGCACCACACCAAAACTCCAAACAAATCTACAGCAAGTAGTTATTTGGTTTAGATATTCCAGTTAAACAAAAATGAGATGTGACTTGCAAGCAAAACCCCTTAAACCACCCATCACTAACATGGTAGTATCTTAGAAAACCAGGTTACAGCTTTTGTTCTAAAACTTGGGGGAGCGCTGATTGTGAAAAAACAAATTGACAAAGGCTTTACTTGAGGAACCTGGAGGAAATTCAATGGCCTACTTGAGTTTGAAAAAAGATGACAGAGTAGATATGCTTTCAGATGAGACAACAAATAGATATGAAAAGTACAAGAAAAGCCAAGTTAGAAAATATAAATGTTTCCAAATAAATTTAGTAGTATTTTAAATATTTTTATTCCTCTATAGTGGATAGCAAGGTGCCTTATATATATAGTAAATGTCCAGTAAGTATTCATTTGAATAAATGGCAGCAAGTAAAAATCTTAACACAATTGCAATCTCTGAGACAGAGAGAGAAAGAGAGACCCTGTAAATAGAAGATTTTGTGATGCCAATTCAGAAATTGTGAACAAAGGACAGAAAATGAGCAAGAGTGAAATGCACTATGTATGTTGTTGTTGTTGTTAAGTGCCATCAAGTCAGTCTGAGTCATAGCGACCCTACATAGGGTTTCCAAGGAGCAGCTGGTGAGCTTGACCTGCTGACCTTTTGGTTCAAACTGACCTTGCAGTCCAAGGCATTAACCCACAGCGCCACAGCAGGACCACATTATGTGTGTTGGGAGATAACATTATCTCACTAGATGGAAGAAACACAATGAAATATCTACGACAACAAGTTCTATCAGGAATTAATTAAAACTGTACTCTATAACGGGAGTTTTTCTTTTTCTGGTCAAAGTAATAAGAAAAGATTATAAAATATGCCTTATAAATAAGGTGAAGAACTTCAAAGTCAAGTCCAATAATAATAATGGGAGCTTAAATTATCCTATTTCAAACTGGAAGAATACCACATGGAGAGGAAAGACTGAGTCAGGGTTTCTAAATATTCCAAGATTTCTTCCTAAAAGAACTTTAAGAAAGAAAAATAGTCTAAACTTGATATTTGGAGAAAAATCATCAAATAATTTAGACAAATCTAATACAATAGAAGAATTTTTAGTATAAATGTTGAAAATATATTGCAACTCACTTTAAGAGCTTGCCATTTTGGAGTCCAGTAAGCAATGAAACCATTGGAATGAAATCCATTTCCAACTTGCCTTTCCACACCAAAAAACTAATGAATTTATTGTGAAAAAGTATGTAAGTGTGTGACACTTAACCTAAAGAAGGACTGCTAAACTAAATATCGTTGGAAAAAAAATAAGCCAAGTTGACCAGACACATGTCAATTGTTGGTGTTGTTAGGTGCCATCAAGTCAGTTCTGACTCGCAGTGACCTTATGCACAGCAGAACAAAACACTGCCCAATCCTGGGCCAACCTCACTATTGTTGCCATGCTTGAATCAATTGATGCTGCCACTTGGCCAATCCATCTCACTGGGGGTCTTCCTCTTTTTCTTCTACCAGTTATTCTGAGTCCTGGTGTGGCACTGTGGGCTAATGCACTGGACTGCAAAGCCAGTTTGAACTGCAAGGTCTGTGGTTCAAACTTAACAGTTGCTCCTTGGAAGCCCTATACTGGGTCGCTATGGGTTGGAACGGACTCAAAGGAACATAACAACAACAACCAGTTATCGAGCACCTATATGCTAGATGTTGTATTAAGCATTTTTAAAGCACATTTAATCTGGTCACCATAATGACTCCATGAGACAGATAGTGTTGGTCCTATTTTATAGATAGGAAACTTTGAGGTTCAGAAACATTTAAGAAATCTACCCAAAGAGTCCTGGTGTGGCACTGTAGGATAAGTATTGGACTACTAATAGAAATGTTAGGGGTTCAAACCCACTAGTCGCTCCTTGAACACCCTATATGGGGTCGGTATGAGTCAGAACCGACTGGACAGCACTTAACAACAACAATATTAACAAAAAGGTTACTTAGGTGGGTAACCCAATCTTCAAATTCCAGGCTATTTAACTTCTGAAAGCATGCTCTAATGACCACTTACTATAACTGTTGTTAAGTGCCATCAAGTCAGTTGCAATTCATATCGAGCCTGTATAAGATTTCCAAGGAGCGGCTGCTGAGTTTGAACCACCAACCTTGCAGTTCAAACACACCTTGCAGTCCAGTGTTTATCCTGCACCACCCTACCAGGACTAATTAGAGGATTAAATCAAAATCGAATTAGGGAAAAGGAGCCCTGATGGATGGCTCTGTGGTTTAAGTGTTGGGTTACTAACTTCAACCCACCAGCTGATACTCATGAGAAAGATGAGCCTGTTTGCTCCCATAAAGATTTAATCCCAGAAACCCTAAGGAGCAGTTCTACTCTCTTATAGTTTAGTATGAGTTGGAGTCAACTCAGTGGGTTTGGGAATAGGAGAAATGTACGGGGTCAATTCTTTTGAGATAGTGAATATATGATCCTAAGATCAACAAACATTCTGTGAGGAGAGCATCTACAATGAGCCAGAACTGTGTAAACTAATTTACATTTATTTTCTCATTTAATCCTAACAGCAACCATGTGTAGTAGCTATTGATAACTCCAGTCAAGTGTTGAGAAAACTGAGGCAAAGAAAGGTTAGAAATGCCCCTAATATTATATATTGTGTAAGTTATAATTCAGAAATTTTGAGTCACGTAAATCTAATACCAAAACTCTTTCTTCATGCTGTTAGCTTCTTTAGATAGACCAAAAAAAAAAAAAAAATCATAGATATACATGTTTGATATTAAAAAAAGGAAATTATGATTAAAAAAGAAAAGAAAGGCAAATATCTGTTAAGGAGCATAAATACTGGAACTAAAGAGAACACTTGGGACCTGGGAAGTAATGAAGTACTAGAAGTAGAAGACACTGATGGGAAGCTCTTATCCTTGCAGTACAATTGGAAATGTGTTAAGAATCTCAGGAGAATATTCACAAAAATAGAAGGGAATCAGGTATTCAATAGCTAATTAGATATATTAAAAAAAAAAAAGTAGTACTGATTTGTTCACAGAGGGTATATGGTATATTGTAGTATGCCATGAATCAGTTCTGACTTATAGCAACCCTGTAGAGGGTTTCCAAGGCTATAATTCTTTAGGGAAGCAGAAAGTCTCATCTAGCTATCAAGACGTGGCTGGTTGGATTTGAACTGCTGACCTTGCAGTTAGCAGCCCAGCACATAACCTACTATACTACCAGGGATCCTAGAAAGAGTATAGTCTCAGTGCATATCCGACCTGCTATAAGGAGAATTTGAGTGGAGGGGGGATGATGATATAAGATTTAACTATAAGACCAGAATGGCAATTATTTATATTACCAAACATTATCAATATTCTTACTGTAAAGTATTGGGTCCTGGACTAAGAAACTTAATTTATCACCTACCTCTAACTACTCAGGAGCCCTGGTAATGGATTGGATTACAAACTGAGCTGCTAATCTCAAGGTCAGAAGTCCAAATCTACCAGTCACCCAGAGGGAGAAAGATGAGGCTTTCTGCTCCCATAAAAGATTCACAGCCTTGGAAACTCTAGACAGGATCACTATGAGTCAGAAGCAACTCTTCAGCACATAACCACCAACCACCACCATTTAATTACTCAATCAAATTATGGCACCATCCTTTATTATTTGCCAGTCTACAAGTTAGTATAATACTAAGAGAACATAGCTGAAAAGCAGGTTCTACCAATGTCTTCTCTGGCAAATTTTTCAAAGGGTTAAGGAATTATCATTTCTTCTTAAATGTTAAATTCATCTGACTTTCTTCTGACCCTGTTATGTATCCTTAAGAAGGGGTGCTGGTTGATAATCTTCAGATTTCTATAATATGGAAGGAAGCAAACAGCATGAAAATCCCTTATCCCTATTACAAGTCCACAAAGGGAGAACCCACAGAGTTAATTAAATAACGTTACGGCTTTCAGGGGGTTCAGATAGGCAGGGGTCATTAGGAGAGACCCAAAACATACAAAGTATGGCTCAACACACAATCAATGACAGAATTGCAAACAAAGCTGATGCCTCCTAGGGCAAAACTCAAATATTTGCTATTAAACATGTAATTAAAATCAGCTCTTTGTTCACGTTCTAAAACAGATTTTCACATAGCCATTCATCACATTGTGATGTGGTAGAAAGAGAAAGGGACTTAGCATTGGACAGATATGGGTTTACTAGCCGTGGCACTAATAAGCCCTTTCAGGCTCTAAGTCTTTTACATAGGAACAAAAACGCTATTGACTCAGGACGACCCCATGTGTTACAGAGTAGAACTGTTCCACAGGGTATTCTTGGTTATACTCTTTATGGAAGCAATCACCAGGTCTTTCTTCTGGATGGCCTCTGGGTGGGTTTGAACCGCCAATCCTTAGGTTAATAGTCTAGTGCAAATTATTTATGCCACCTGTGAACATCTTGATGGCACTTAACAACAACAATGAACATCTGTATAAGAATTTGTTGTTGTTGTTGTCAGGTGCCATCGAGTCGGAACCGACTC
>NW_006408579.1:964538-966224 GCF_000296735.1 Chrysochloris asiatica
TGCAGCCTGCCTTTGCTCAGCCACCACCTTTGGACTCTTTCTCCCGCCACCCCCCCATTATCTTCATCGCTCCCTTTTTCTCAATAGGAAAGGGGGGGCCGAAGAAGCCTTTTTCCGTTCACCCCTCCCACCCCAAAATAACTGCGAGCTACCCACAACAACAGCCGACCGAGGGGCGCACGGTGGCTCCCGATGCCTCCGCGTCTCCCTCCTTCTCCTTTCCCTCCCGACCCGCCGCCGCGGCCGCGCTCTCCCCGCAACACAGCGGCCGTTCTCTAGGGACTGGCGGCGGCAAAGCCGCCGCTCCCGCTGCCCCTCCCGGGGCCGAGCTCCGAGGAGCGAGACTCTCTCCCGCGGAAACGCGAGCCCACACACACCCGCACGCAGATATCCGCGCGCCCAGCCGGAAACACACGCAAACATCCTCACACCGACAGACGCGCGCGGGCGCTCGCGCTCACACACACGCATACACACAGGTGTGAGGGAACAGCGGCTGGACGGCAGCTCCGGCGTCCCAGAGGGATGATTGTCTGACCCCGGGACTTAGGCACCTGCCAGCCCAGGAAGCTGAGGGCGCCGAGGGAGCCGGCTCTTAGGCGTAGGTCCAGCCCTTGCGGCCGCGTCTCTAGTCCCTCTGGTCGCCGCGCCCGGCGCTCTCCGAGGTCCTAACGGAGCAAGCAGGCTCCACCACAGGCTCCGCCCTCACGCCGTGGGAGGCAAGCCCCGCCCCCGGACCGCCCCCTCGCTCTCCCCGCCCCTCCTTCCCAGGCCGCCGGGGGCCCGCGAAAGGGGCCAAGAGCGCTTGGACGTCAAAGGGCGGGAATAGTAGCGGATCCAATCACGGCTCGATAGGACGAAGCACCGTCGTCGTAAGGCGCGGAAGCAACTTGGGGATAGGTAGAAGGAAAAGCCAATGGAAGGGGGAGGGAAGAATTTAGAAAGGTTGGTAAGGTGTTTGATTGACAGCCACGTTGGCCTGTAATTGGCACTACCTGTTGAAGGACGCAAGTACTAATCAATAGAACGCCTAAAAGCGTGCGAACTTGAACTCCTGGAGTCTGAAGCTGCCTAAGGGTTGCCTTAAATCTGTCGCTAGACAAAAAAAAAACAAAAAACAGGTGTTTTCTGCCTGGGATCTTCTTTCTCATTCTCCAGGTGAATCTATTGGGATTCCCGAACTGCCGTCCTACCTGCACTCAACTTCTATCTGTGATTATTGTTGGCGTTAAGTGCCTCCAGGCAGCTCCGAGCCTGCTTAGCTTTTACCAGGAGAGGCTGTTGAGTTTGAACCGCCCACCGTTCGTTTAGCAATCCACTGTTGATCCTACAGCGCCACACCTGTGATTGTCGTTTTGTGCCGAAGAATCTGTTTCAAGTCATAGCGACCCTGTATAAGGTTTTCGAGGCTGTAAATCTTTGCGCGAACAGAAAACCTCATGACTCTCCCAAGAAGCAGCTGTGGACTCCAACCGCCAATCTTGTGGTTCAACAGAGCCACCTGTGGTCTTGTTAAGTGCCTTAGAGTTACTCCCTCCCTACTCATAGCGAACCTGTATAGGATTTCCAAGGAGCCGCTGGTGAATTGGAACAGCGGATCTTAAGGTTCAAACCGAACTTGTGATCCAGTGCATTATCCCACAGCGCCACATTGTTGTTGTTAAGTGCCGTCGAGTCAATTCCGAC
>NW_006408579.1:975129-975780 GCF_000296735.1 Chrysochloris asiatica
CGCACCCTAGTCCTCAAGCTGTATAAGAATTTACAGAGGGTATAATAAGGAGCAAATGAGATTATGTAAAAAAGTGATTTGTAGAATGTAAACCACTCTGCACATATATCATTATTATATTTATTATCCATTTATTTTAGAAAAATAGCTTGCAGGAATTGACTTTAGAGTTGAATTTATTTTCCCCTTGATATTAATACAAAATTCCCTTGCATCTATGGAATGACTGTAGCTAAAATTGAACAAGAGGAGAGTTTGGACTAGATGAACTTCAAGTTTCCTTCCAATCCAAAATTCTGTCTTTACATGATTTGTTTTGTCGAGGTTCACTGAACTCTCACTAAAACACTACAATATCTCATTGCAAAGGTAATTAATAGGGCACCCATGGAGGAAAGATGAATGACTAATACAAGAATACAAGAATCCACAAAAATAACCTTCTACCAATTAGAGAGTCCTGGAGATTATATTTTTATTAAGATTTCTATTTGTATATTGTTGTTGTTGTTAAGTGCCGTCAAGCTGATTCCATAGCAACCTTGTATAGGGTTTTCATGGAGCAGCTAGTGAGCTTGAACTGCTGACCTTGCAGTTCAAAGGACTTTGCAGTCTGACACATTAGCCCACAGTGCCACACCAGGACTCCTC
>NW_006408579.1:976562-978057 GCF_000296735.1 Chrysochloris asiatica
CTTCTGTTTGTCTGTGTATTCTTTTGCTATCCCTATCGCCGCTGGATCTCCCCTCCTCGTGAACCAAACACTCGTGAACAACAAAACTATGTCGAGGTCAGACCCCGGCAACCCTGTACAGGGGTTCCGAGGCTGTAAATCTTTACGGGAGCAGAACGCCTCATCTTTCTCCCATGGAACAGCTGGTAGTTTTGAACTGCTGACCTTGTGGTTCGCAGCCCGATTCGTAACCACTACGCTACCAGAGCTCTGTGAATGTATGTATCTGGAATCCTGGTGTGGCGCTGTAGTATAAGTAATGGACCGCTTACCACAAGGTTGGTGGTTCAAACCCACCATTCACTCCTCAGAAATCCTATATAGGGTAACTATGAGTCAGAATCAACTCAATGGCACTAACAACAACAACAACATGTATATCTGTCAATAAAAGAAAAGTGAGATTATTACAGAACCTTTAGAAAAATCTAGACATTGATATCTAATCTAAGTAGATTTTAAAACAGTATTGGCCAATATATAAAATTTTGGTTCCTGTTTCTTTTTAGCTAGAAATTTTGTTATTAGTACTCCCCATACCATTAAATATTATGTAAAAACAACATTTTGAGTGTCAATTCAATCATGTTGATATTCCACAATTTAATAATTTTCATATTTTGGAATATTTTATTGAGCTCTAATTTTATGTCCCACCACTCCTCTGTCAGGTTGTCGTACTATGGTGGCTTGTGAGTTGCTATGATTCTGAAAGCTATGCCACCAGTATTTTAAATACCAGCAGTGTCACCCATGGTGGACACGTTTCAGATGAGCTTCCAGACAAAGACAGACTAGGAAGAAAGAGTGACGAACTACTTCCAAATGTTTAGTCACTGAAAACCTTATGAATAGCAGAGAAACACTGTCAAACATAGTGCTGGAAAATGAGCCCCTCAGGTGGAAGGCACTCAAAATGCAATTGGGGAAGAGCTGCCTCCTCAAAGTAGAGTTGACGGTGATGATGCAAATGGAGTAAAGCCCACGGGAGAAAAGCCCATGGGACCTTCATTTGCTGATGGGGCACAACTCAAAATGAAGAGAAACAGCTGTAAATATCCATTGAAAATAGGAACATGGAATGTGCGAAGTATGAATCTGGGGAAAATGAAAGTTGTCAAAAATGAAATGGAATGCGTAAATATCAATATATTAGGCATTAGAGAGCTGAAATGGACTGATATTGGCCATTTTGAATCTGATGACTACATGGTTTACTATGCCGAGAATGACATATTGAAGATAAATGGTGTTGCATTCTATGTCAAAAAGAACATATCCAGATCAGTCATGAGGTACAACGCTGTCTGTGATAGGATAATATCCATGCGCCTACTGGGAAGCCCAGCTAATACTACTATTATTCAAATTTATGCACCAACCACTGAAGTCAGTGAGGATAAATAGAAGAATTCTACCAACTTCTTCAATCTGAAATTGATCAAACATGCAATCA
>NW_006408579.1:979842-986060 GCF_000296735.1 Chrysochloris asiatica
AACACTCATGGAAGCAGCAGTCAAGAAATCAAACGACGTATTGCATTAGGTAAATCTGCTGCACAAGAGTTTTTTAATGTGTTGAAGAGCAAAGATTGTCAGCTTGAGGACTAAGTGGCACCTGACCCAAACCATGGTATTTTCAATAACCTCATATGCATGCAAAAGCTGGACAGCAAATAAGGAAGACCTTAGAAGATTTGACGCAATTGAGTTGTGGTGTTGGAAAATATGGTAAGTGCCATGGGCTACCAAAAGAACCAAGAGATCTGTGGTGGAAGAAGTGCAGCCAGAGTGCTCCTTGGAGGCCATGATGGCCAAATTTCATCTCTCATACTTCGGACATATTGTCAGGAGGGAGCTCTTGCTGGAGAAAGATATCATGTTTGGCAAGGTGGAGGGTCAGAGAAAAAGAGGAAGACCCCCAACGAGGTGGATTGACCAAGTGGCAGCATCAATGGACTCAAGCGTGGCAACAGTAGTGAGGTTGGCCCGGGATTGGGCAGTGTTTCATTCTGCTGTGCATCAGATCGTTATGAATTGGTACCGACTCGATGGCACCTAACAACAACAACATCAAATTTTATGTTAACATAAATAATAACTGAGAGCATACCTTCATACTAAATCTTTGGCAAAGATTAATTTTCTTTGAAACTTTTTATTGTGATTGAGTAAAGGTTTACAGAGCAGATTACCCATTTATATCCACCAATTCGAACACTTCATTTAATTTCAGTGATTACAATCTCTTCAATATGTTTCTTGTTTTCATTCTTCCTCTTCCCACCACTGCTGAATTTTATCCTTAAGCAAATGCTGCCATTTTGATCTTGCATGGTTGACCATTCTATGTGCATAGCTCCCTTATACTGTTATTCCCTCTACATACCTATTCATTGCTTGAGCCACAGGGGTGAATTCAGTTTCAGACCTGAAGAATGGCCAAGAGACATAGTCTCTATCTGACTAATAAGACTGGTCTTTTTTTTTTTTTTTTTTAGTTTATACTGTGAATTGAGTGAAAGTTTATAGGTCAGGTCATCAGTTTTACATTCAACAAATCATGCACCTTGTTTCATTACAATGATTATAATCCCCTCCACGTACCATCAGGTAACAGTATTTCTCTCTATTCACTAGCTTTTTAAAAAACAAAAACAAAACAAACTTATGCCATATATAATCATTTACACCACCAAAAGCCACCTTCTGAAAGTCTGCCTCCTGGCCACCATCTCTTAATCCCTCTCTTCCTATGAATCTAGTGTCCTCAGCTGCTCCCTCTTCATGTCCTCTTCTCGGCTTCTATGTCTGGTTTCATTGCTTCACTGGATAAGGTCCCACATTCTGCTGGTGCTTTTCTCCCTTAATGGTCCTAGGGTCCTCTGTTTCTGGACTGTAAGATTAACTACTCCCCGCTTTTGAGAAAAACTTCTACTTTTATAATTGTGACAGTCACAATTAGTCATGATAACTATTACTCACTATTGAAACATAAGAATCTTATCCCCATCTCTTTTAACCAGAGCCATCTAGAAAAATGAAAACTATTCAGTGGGGACTCTTTCTTTACCCCCCACTCTTAGACTAAAATTTCCCCTTGAAACCTTGTAAGCCAGTCACTCCGTGCCTTTATCGCCCCCTCATTTTAGGTAGCCAGTGTCTAAGTTTTCTGTCCCTATCTACCCTGTGTACAGAGGGGATTGCATTGATACTTGATGTGAAGACTCCTTCACTCTCTGTTGGTATTTAGAGTTACTGCCTCCATGAGTATAGGTCAGGTTCATCAAATTGTAGCAATTTTTCCTTATTTCCTTTATCAAAAATTGTTTTCTTGTTTTTTTTAATATCTTCCTCTAGTCGAGTTCTGATTTTCAAGCCATAGATGCTAGGTCAAATGGGTACTATCTGCAAGTTTGGGTGTTCTTGTGCATCTCCCCTCACTTCATATCAGCTGGATGCTTCACTCTCAGCTCTAGCACTCTGTGGCTATGTCCTTGTCCATGGAATCAGGTGTCCCCAGGTCTCACCACACTTTGGATCAACCAGCCCTTCCTCTTCTCTTATCTCCTGGTCAACGGGAGTCAATGGACCATGGTTGAACTCAGCCCATTTCTTCGTTGCTGCCTTTCATCCCCTTCCACTTAACAATTGTGGTCATCAGCAAGCTTAGATCATGTCAGAAGAACTAGATCATGTCTGGCTACCACTACCAACTGCTATGAAAGGGATTACATTATACTCTCCTGGGTAGAGTGGAAGAAAAAGTAGAACAAGCTCAAAATTATAAAAAAAAGACCAGTATTCCCCATTCAGAACCTTCTGAGGAAGCCACCAAGACAAGCAATAAAGTTTCTTCAGGACAAAACCCCCTTGAAGACTGAAACTCAAAGCTTGTCTTGGTGGCTTTCTGGCAAACAGCTTGCTTATTCTTGTAGTAGCCAGTCATACTGCCATTTTTGTTTTGGGTTTTTACTGATGATCTTTCTTTGAAGATGTATCTTCTGTTGCTCTAGCTGTTCCAGGCTGGTCTGCTTGACCTTTCTAGTAGGAATGCCCCACCTCAGAAGCTTCTGGTTTCAGGGTCATGGAGACTGATGTTCACATGCCCATTGGACTGATAGTTTCTAAGCATCTTCAATTTTCATCTCTTTTTTCCTTCCAGACAGCTAAGGACCAATAATTGTACTTTAGATGACTGCTCATGAGCCTCTAAAATCCCATTCCCTACTCACCAAAGGAAGATACAGAACATTGTTGTGGACTACTTTATGCCAATTGATCATTGTGCCCCCCAAGACTATGGTCCTGAGACCCAGGGCCTAGCAACTTCTTCCCTCAAGGTGTTTGATAATGTCTAAGAATTTTTCATAATTTTCCTCCCATATGCTCCACCACATTCATGGATATGTTTGTAGCAAAGGTATATACCCATGTGCAAATATCATCTGTCAAATCTTTGTTTGTGGGTATACTCCCATTCTCCCTCACGCAACCATTCAGTCCGTATATCTACCTGCAGATCACTGTTATTGCAGAACTGTGTATGTAGCAGTATTTACTCTCTTCCCTTTAACATCTCTACTCTTCCCCATGTCTTCCCTTGTCTTCATCATTCTACTGCCAACCTCCCTCTTGCTGTTATTGCCTTCCCCTTCACCAGAGATAGCATGTTTACCCTCTAGCAGTAACTTTCCCTCCCTTCCCCTCTCACCCCGTCACAGAAAATTTCATTTAAAATAAAATCTTTTCTTGATTTTTTTATAATAGTGGTTTCTTACAATATTTATCCTTTTGTGATTGACTAATTTCACTTAGCATAGTGTCCAAGTTCATCCATGTTATGAAGTGTTTTGCAGATTCATCATTATTCTTCAGTATTGCATAGTGTTCCATTGTATGTATGTATGTACCAAAGTTTGTTTGTTCATTCTTCCATTGATGAGCATTTAGGTTGTTAACATCCTGCTACTGTGAATAGTGTTGTAGTGAACATATAACACTTCATGTCACAAGCCTGATTTTTTTAGTTGTTCTTGTTGTTGTTAGGTGCCATTGAGACTGTTCTGACTCATAGTAACCCTATGCACACCAGAACAAAACACTGCCCAGTCCTGCACAATCCTCACAACTGTGTTACACTTGAGCCCATTGCTGCTGCCACTGTGCCAATACTTCTCCTTGGGGGAAGGTGGGGAGGAATGTCTTCTTTTTTTCTCACTGATCCTCCACTTCAGCAAGCATGATTTCCTTCTCTAGGGATTATCCCTCCTAATAACAATGTGTCAACATATGAGAGACCAAGTCTCACCATCGTGGCTTGTAAAGAGCACTCTGACTGTGTTTCTTCCAACACAGACCTGTTTGTCTTCTGGCAGTTAATGGTACCTTTAATAGTTTTCTCTAACACCACAATTCAAATGCATCAATTCAATTCTTCTACAATCCTCTTTATTCATTGACCAGTTTTCACATGCATATGAGACTATTGAAAATACCATGGCATCTCTTCAACACTTTAAAGAGATCTTGTGCAGATTTCCCTAATGCAATATGGCATTTGATTTCTTCGCTGCTGCGTGTATGAAAGTTGATAGTGGATCCAAACAAAATGAAGTCATTGATAACTTCTATCTTTTCTCCATTTAACATGATGCTATTTATTGGTTCAGTTGTAAGGATTTTTGTTTTTTTCACACTGAGATGTGAAACCCGTAAGAAGTCTGTGGACTTAGATTTCATCAGTAAGTATTTTAAGTCCTTTTTGCTTTCACCAAGCAAGGTTATATGATATGTATATCGCAGGCTGTTCACTAGTCTTCCTCCAATCCTGATACAACGTTCTTCTTCATATAACCTAACTTCTCGGATTATTTGCTCAGCATACAGATTGAATTAGTATGATGAAAGAATACAACCTTGGCACACACCTTTTGTGATTTTAAACCATGCAGTATCTCCTTGTTCTATTCTAACAACTTGGCTTCTACCTCTAGGATATATATCAAATAGATGAATTACTGGGTCATATGGTATTTCTATTTCCAACTTTTTGTAGAATCATCATATTGTTTTCTAAGCGATTGCACCATATTACAGACATACGCACAGTGTAGGAGGATCTCAATCTTTCCACGCCCACATCAGAATTTGTTGTTTTCTGTTTTTTGAACTTTGCTATTAATGCTAGAATGAGATGGTATCACATTGTTGTTTTGTTTTGCATCTCTCTAATGTTTAATGGTAGGAGCTCTGGTAGCGTAGTGGTTACGAATCGGGCTGCGAACTTTAAGGTCAGCAGTTCGAAACTACCAGCCGCTCCGCGGGAGAAAGATGAGGCTTTCTACTCCCGTAAAGATTTACACCCTCGGAAACCCTGTGCAGGGTTGCTATGAATCGGAACTGAATCCACGGCACATAACAACAACAATAACAACGTCTAATGGGGTCTAGCATGGTGCCATAAGATAAGCATTGGACTGCTAACCATAAGGTCGGCAGTTCAAATCCACCAGCAGCTCCTCAGAAACCCTATATAGGGTCGCTAGCCAGCAGTTCGAAACCATCAGCTGCTCTGCATCAGCTATTTGAATCCACCAGCCGCTCCAAAGGAGAAAGGTGAGACTTTCTGTTGCCATAATGATTTACAATATCAGAAACCCTATACAGGGTCACTATGAGTTGGAACTGACTGGATTGCACGTTACCACCACCACCACCACCACCACCACCACCACCACCAGTCAGAAACAGCTTGATGGCACTTAACAACAACAAAATGGCTAATGATCACAAGTATTTCTTCATATGTTTCTTAATTGTCTGAATGTCTTCTTTGGTGATCTGTTCGGGTCCCCTGCCAATTTTTAAATAGGATTATTTCTCTTTTTCTTGTTGAGGTGTTTGCCTGGTATATCTTTGCCACAAGTATTTTGCAAGTCGTTCTTCCATTGATGAACACTTTTTATGCTTTTTTAGTGAAGACTATTCATACACATAAGTGTCTAATTTGTCATCCAGCTTGTTTTCTGATGCTTGTATGTTTTCAGTTATATTTGATAGTATATTGACACTATGTACCAAAGCCTTTACGTTTGTTCCCATTTTATTCAATGATGATCTTTATAGTTCTATGTTTTACATTTAGTTTTTTGATCCATCTTGAGTTCGTTTTTGCATGTGGTGTAAGATATGGATCTTGTTTCATTCTTTTGCAAATAGATTTCCAGTTTTCCCAGCACAATTTGTTAAACTGTTTTTCTCCCTATCTAATGTTAAAACCCTTTGTTAAAGATCAACTGGCTTTATGTAGGTGGATGGATTTACTACTGGGTTCTCAATTCTGTTCCATTAACCTATTTATCTTTCATTGGACCAGTACCAGGTTGTTTTCACTACTTTGGCTATGTAGTGAGTTTTGAAGTCAGGAAGTGAGAAACCTCCTGTAATGGTTAGTGCTTTGTGTCAACTAGACTAGGCCAGGATTTCAAAGAAGTTTGGCAGTTGGGATGTGCTTATTTCCATGGTGATGAAACCTAATATAGTAGTCATAGTTAACTCTGATGAGTGACTATGAGGAGCCAACCAATTAAAATGATGCTTCCTTCGGTGTATGGCCTGCTGCCAATGTAATGGACACTCATAAGGAATTCTCTCCCTCTTTTCCGCTGGGGACCTGGGACTCTACAATTGTAAAATAATAAACTTACGTATAT
>NW_006408579.1:986160-989528 GCF_000296735.1 Chrysochloris asiatica
TCCCCCCCATTGGTTTTGTTTAGACTTGGTCCACACTTGATTTAAGCAGGTGGTGCTGTGAGCAGGATTCACTGCAATGGCTCCAGACCTATTAAATTGTGAGGTTTTATGGGATAAGAACAAAGGGGCATGGGATAAAACATTTCAGGAGAGGGGAAAGCTGCAGCTTCTGGAATTGCCTGGTGTCAGTGACATGTTGGTTAAAAAGGAGGGCTGATACTAGGCCTGAGCCTACTGGAATCAACCTTGTCAAAGGCTCAAGGCCATATGCATATGAATATCCAAAGGAGATAAAAAGATTGAACTTGAATGTTTTAACTTGTATATATGCTTGATGGCCTATGGATCTTGGTTTCGCCTGCCTATTATTGTAAAATTGACATACATGTGTGATAGGATTATTGGGAATTATGATTAGAGTTTGTAAGCCATCCTTCAGCCTATGCTTGATTGGATTTGCTAAAAGAGGAATTAGAATTGGGGTTGGGCGGGGGTTGGCTTTTTGCTTTAAGCCTTTGTTGAATACCTGCCCAGAACCTTAACAGTTAGTGCATTTGCATTTGAAAAGACATGCAAAGCAACCCAGAACTGCTGGGACAACTGGCTATTCCAGCAGAGAAAAATAAAGTAGACTGTTAAGCCTTTTGAGTTTTGGAGGCATCAAGGAGAGGAAAGTCCACCCATCAGCGAAAACCCCCTTCTAGGACTGAAAGTTAAAAGGAACCAGCGAGTCATATGCTCACTGTAACTACCTGGGTCTACATGTGAGTGGAATTGAGGAAAATGCAGCAATGAAGACAGAGGCTGAGTTTGGATGTTTGATTGGCACCTGTTGCCCTTGAGCTAAAAGGAGAGGGAAAGCTGACTGGTTTGCAGTTTAGGGAGTTGTGTGAACTCCTGAGCCCACAGGCACTGACCTAGCCCATGGGGGGTGGGGGTAGGGCTGAGAGTGAGGGTGCCAGCTGGTTTGAAGTGTGTGAACTCCCAAGCTTGTAGCTAGTACCCATTTGACCTACCTTTGATAGCTAAGGTTGAGCTGACCAGAACCTGAGATGTCAATAAAGATGTCTGATACTCTGAACAAGTGTCAACTGCTACTATTTGTTGGACTGGAGTTTTGCTTATGAATGCAGTTGCTCAAAATTCTAATCAGAATGGAAGATTCTTTGTATCAAGGAACATGCTTGTCACCTCAGTGTACTGGGTTGATGTTGTTAAGTACTGTCCACTTGGTTATGACCCATAGAGACCTTGTGTAGGGTTTGCAAAGAGTGGCTAGTAAGACTGAACCACTGACTTTGCAGTTCAAACCGAATTTGCAGTCCAGCCCATTAACACACAGCGCCACACCAGGACTCTACTCAGTTGCTAAGGACCACAATTTAGACACTGACTATCAAAAATGGGGGAGGCACTATAAAAGCAGGAAGTGGCTGACTTACAAGCTTTCATGGGTGTACTTAATTTTAGAATGAGGGGATAAAGGAGAATCCCCATTGACTAATTTTCCTCTTTTCCAGATGGGTCTGGTGAAAGGAGAGAGGGGAATGATGCTGATAGGGTTTTATGATTTCAATTGTGAGTAATTGTTAGTAGTATTAATTGTGATTGTCAAAACTGTAATTGTAGAAGATGTTTAACTAAAAGGAGGGAATAATTATCTTTTATTTCAGGAATAGAGGATCCCAGGACTATAAAGAAGGAAGAGCATGAGTGGAGCTTGGGAGCCTAGCCCAGAAAAGTGGCAGCAGCAGAGACAACAGCAGAGGCAGTGGTGGCATGAAAAGACAGAGCAGCTATGAATTTTAGGACCATAGACTGAGTAAGGGTGTGTTACTGCAGGCAGGAGGCTGGCTTGTAGAATGTGCCCTCTGGACTTTTGAATCAATATAATTTTTTAAAAAGTTTTTAATGTGAATTGAGTGATAATTTACATGGGAGAACATCAGCTTTACATTCATCCTATCGTATTTCATTTTATTGCAATGATTACAATCCCCTCCATGCATCATCGAACAACCAAAGGGTACAAGTCTGCCCCCCAGCCATCAGCACACAGTCCCTCGCCCTCCCTGAGTCCAGAGTCCCTAGTCACTCCATCTCTCCACATCATCATCTCTGCCTCCATCTCTGGTGTCACTCAATATAAATTTTTTGTTTTGTTTTGCATGTGTTCATCAAATACTTTTGCTGTGTTGATCTGTGACACTTAAGATGAAAAAGGGCCGGTGCATTTTCAGTTGTACCTGTTTTAGTTATATCATGTTACATGCAAGTATGAATTAATAATTTTCTTTAGAGATTATGCATATAGTCTGTAGGTGTCATGTTGAAAAGGAAGGAATGTAATGGTTAGTGTTTTGTGTCAACTTGACTAGGCCAGGATTTCCAGAAATTTGGCAGTTGGGATGTGCTTATTCCCATGGTGATGAAACCTAATACAGATATCTTTAACGCTGATAAGTGGCTATGAGCAACTAATCAATTAAAAGGATGTTTCCTTGGGGGTGTGGCCTGCTTCCAATATAATGAACACTCAGGAGGAATTCTCTCTCTCTCTCTTATGCTGGGGACCTAGGACTCTACAGTTTTAAGATAGTAAACGTCTCTTTACATATATAAGTATATATGTTTCACTGGTTTTGTTTCTCTAGAAAACACGGCCTAAGACACCTCCTACTTAGTTCTTCTTCTTTAGTAATGTCTTGCTTGGATCTTTTCTCTCCATATAAAATTGTTTATTAGTGTTTCCAACTTTTTAAAGAATGATGCTGGCATCTGAGTTGGGGTTACATTATATCTGTAGATTGCTTTGGGTAATATTGACATTTTTATCATGTTAAGTGTTCCTATCCATGTGCATGATATATTTTTGCATCTATGTAGGTCTCTTTTGATTTCTTATAGTAGTATTTTATAGTTTTCTTTGTGTAGGTCTTTGATTCCTCTAGTTAGATTTATTTCTAAGCATTTCATTTTTGGAGTAGCTATTTTAAATGGCATTGTTTACCTGATTTTCTCTCCAGAGTTCTGACTGATTTTTGTATGTTGATTTTGTGCTCTGTTACTTTGCTAAATCTTTCAGTGAGTTTAAATAATTTTCTTGCTGAGTCTTTGGGATATTCTACGTATAAGATCATTATCTTCTGCAAAGAGAGAGAGAGTTTTATATCTTCTTTGCCAATTTGATGCCTTTATTTTCCTTTTTGTGCTTTACAGCTCTGGCTAAGACTTCCAGCACAATATTGAATGGTAGTGGTGGTTGGGTGCCATTTAGTCAGTTCCAACTCATAGCAACCGTGTATATGATTTCTGAAGCTGTAAATCTTCAATGGGGCAGAAAGCCTCATCTTTCTCCCATGGAGTGG
>NW_006408579.1:989745-990736 GCF_000296735.1 Chrysochloris asiatica
GTATTTGATTTTGTCAAATGTCTTTTCTGCATCAATCAGTATGATTGCATGGCTCTTTTCTTTGTTTTATTTATGTGCTAGAGTACATTGATTGATTTTCTAATACTGAGCAATCCTTGCACCCCTGGTATGAATCCTCTTGGTCATGATGCTTTTTTTTTTTTTTTTTTTTTTAATGCTCGATTCTATTGGCTAGGATTTTGTTGAGAATTTTTACATCTATGTTCATGAGGGATATTAGTTTGTAATTTTTATTGATGTCTTTGCCTGGTTTTTGTATCAAGGTTATGCTTCATAAAATGAATTTGCAGATTTTTCCATCCTTTTCTATACTCTGAAATAGTTTGAGTAGAATTGGTGTCAGCTCTTCTCTGAATGTTTGGTAGAATTCTCCAGAAAGTCATCTAGGTCCGGAATTTTTTTGTTGGGAGTTTTTTAAATGACCTGATTAATTTCATCTTTTGTTATATGTCTGTTCAAGCTTTCTAGTTCAGCCTGTGTTAGTTTAGGTGGGTAATGTGTCTCTAGAGATTTGTCTATTTTTTCTAGATTTTCAATTTGTTGAAAATTATTAATAGAATTCACTTACCCTTTTTTAGTTCCATAGAATCTTTTGTGACATCACACGATTCAGTTTTTATTCATGTCATTGCATCTTCTCCCTTTCCTTTGTTAGATTTGCCAGTGGTTTATCCATTATATTAATCCTTTCAAAGAAGCAACTTTTTGCCTTATTAATACTTATTATTTCTCTGTTTTCTGTTTCATTTATTATCTTCTGGTGGCTATAGGCTTACTTTGCTGCTCTTTTTCTAATTGTTTGAGATTTTGGGTTAAGATATTGATTTAGGTTCTTTCTTCTTTTCAGAAATTTGGATTTAATGTTATAAGAGCCCTGCTCTAGCTGTTTCCAAAATGTTTTGGTATGTTGTACTATTGTTCTTAATTGATTCAATGAATATTTTAATTCACTCTATTACCCAGTAGTTTT
>NW_006408579.1:990836-991833 GCF_000296735.1 Chrysochloris asiatica
GGCCATCCTACTTTCTAAGGAGCATTTTGGCTGTACTTCTTCCAACACAGACTGGTTTGTTCTTTTGGCAGTACTTTTAATATTCTCCTCCAATACCATAACTAAAATACATCAATTCTCCTATGTCTTCCTTATTCATTGTACAACTTTCACATGGATATAAAACAATTAAAAATACCATGGCTTGATTCAGGTGCACCATAGTCCTCAAACTGAGATCTTTGTTCTTAAACATTTTAAAGAGGTCTTTTACATCAGATTTGCCTACATCATTTAATTTCTTGATTGCTGCTTCCATGAGTGTTGATGGTTGATCTGAGCAAAATGAAGTCCTTGACAACTTCAATCTTTTCTCCATTTATTTTGATGGTATCTATTGGTCCAGTGATCTTTATTTTCCTTACATTATGTGCAGCCCATGCCAAAGGCTGTGGTTTTTTATCTTCATAAAAAAAAAAAAAGTCCTCTTTGCTTTCAGCATTCAAGGTTGTATCACCTGCATATTGCAGTTTGTTATTAAAGTCTTCCTCCTATCTTGATGTTACGCTTTTCTTCATACAATCCAGCATCTCAGATTATTTGCTCAGCATGCAGATTGAATAAGTATGGTGAAAGAATACAACTTTAGTGCACATCTTTCCTAATTTCAAACCATTTAGTATTCTGTTGTTCTGTTTGAACAACTGCCTCTTAATCTATGCACAGGTTCCTCATAAGCACAATTCAGTGTTCTGGAATACTTGCTCTCTGCAATATTACCCATAGCTTTTCATTATCCACACAATCAAATGTGTAGTAAATAAAGCACAGGTAAACATCTTTCTGGTATTCTCTGCTTTAAACCAAGATCCATTTGACGTCAACAATGATATCCTTCATTCCATGTCCCCATTTGAATATGGCCTGAACCTCTAACAGTTCCCTGTCAATGTACTGCTGCAGCAGTTTTTGAATTATTTTAGCAAAATTTTATTTGCATGCAATATAAATGTTATGG
>NW_006408579.1:992618-998278 GCF_000296735.1 Chrysochloris asiatica
CTGAACTTGCATATGATCAATTGGTGCTCTGCTCCACAGTGTGCCCCGGTCTTGTTTTTGCTGGTGATATATATAGCTTTTTCATGGTCTCTTTCCACAGATATAGTCAATTTGATTTCTGTGTGTTCTATCTGGTAAGGTCCATGTCTATAGTCTTCTTTCATGTTGTCTAAAAAACGTATTTACAATGAAGAAATCATTGGTCTTAAAAATTCTATCATGTGCTCTCCAGCATCGTTTCTATCACCAAGACCATATTTTCCAACTACTGATTCTTCCTCTTTTTTTCCATCCTTTGGGTTCTAATCATCAGTAATTATCAATAAATATCAATGTTCAATTAATTTAAGACTGAAGAAGTAGGTAGAATTCTTGAATTTCATCATCACTGGATCTAGTGGTTGGTGCATAAATTTCAATAATAGCTGTAGTCATTGATCTTCCTTGTTGTTGTTAAGTGCCTTCAAGTTAGTTTCAACTCATAGTGAAACTGTATAGGGTTTACAAGGAGCAGCTGGTGGATTTGAACCACTAAATTTGCTGTTCAAACAGATCTTTTGGTCCAGTTCCTATCCTACAGCACCACACCAGGACTACCATCTTCCTTGTAGGCATATGGGTATTATCCTATCACAGACAGCATTGTACTTCAAGATAGATCTTTAAATATTCTTTTTGAAGATTATGCCATTCCTCTTCAATTGTCATACCTGGCATAGTAAACCATGTGATAGTTAGATTCAAAATAACCAATACCAGTTCATTTTGTTGTTGTTGTTATGCGCTGTGGAGTCGGTTCTGACTCATAGCGACCCTTTTAGTTCACTTCAAATTCACCAGTTGCTCCTTGGAAACCCTATACAGGGTTGCTATGAGTCAGAACTGACTTGACAACACTTAACATCAACAATGCTTAGAATATCAATGTTGATGTGTTCCATTTTTGACAATTTCCAATTTTCCTAGATTCATACTTTATATATTCCATATTTTGATTATTAATGATGTTACAGCTGTTCCTCCTCATTTTGAGTTGTGCCCCATCAGCAAAAACTTTACTCCTTAAGTGTCATCACAGTCTACTCTACTTTGAGTAGGCAAAATACCAATACCCATCAGTATTTTGAGTGCCTTCCAACCTGAGGGACTCGTCTCTGGCACTATATCTGACAATATTTTGGTGCTCTTTATCATGTTTCAATATTCAATATTCTGGTGTTGACAATGTTCCAGTACTATTCATAAGGTTTTCAGTGACTAAATATTCTGAATATTTTGTCTGTCTCTCCTTCTTCCTAGTCTGTCTTAGTCTGGAAGCTCAGCTGAAACCTGTCCGCCTTGGGTGACCCTATTAGCATTTAAAATACTGGTAGGTAACATAGCTTCCAGAATCACAGCAACATACAAACCACCACAGTACAACAAACTGACGGATGAGTGGTGGTCCCTGTCATTAGCCATGTACAAAAGACCTTCAAACTCTTATATTTGTGGGTTATATAGATATATACATACAGAGAGAGCAAGAGAATCCTGGTGTGGCGCTATAGGATAAGCACTAGACCACAAAGTCGTTTTGAACCACAAGTTTGTCAGTTCAAACCCACCAGTCGCTCTACGGAAACCCTATGCAGGATCACTATGACTCAAATCAACGTAACTGCACTTAACAACAACAACAACTACTATATATATATATAATATGCCACTCCTCCTCCTGTACCCATTCAGTCTATGTCTTTGGCCATACATACAGAAAACTATTGTTCAAAGTTTTGACAAATTTTCTTGAATTTGGAATAAGGAAACAAGGGAAACAAGTCTTCTCTAGACTCAGGCTCTTTTGTTTCTGGAAGCTTTGATTCGCTATGACTCAAGATGATTGTACCCATTTAAGTAGGCATATGAATTTGTTTTCATTATAGAAATAAATATAATAATGCCATTTTTAAATTCACTTAAAAAATGTCTAACAAAGAATTAAAATGTTAAAATTTTATAAATGGTGATTTTAATAATAAGTTCTCTTAAAATAGAATTATAGAGGCTAAGCCAGCTTGCCTGTATGACTTTGTTTTATTATAAACAACAGTTTCAAAGCAGAGTCATAAAGGTTGGGGAGAGTGAATAACCTCCTTCCTGCCCAATGCAGATGCTAAGATAATAAGACCCTTTTAGTGTGTCCTCGCTGGCCCACCAGCTGTTCCTTGGAAGCCCTATACAGGGTTACTATGAGTCAAAACTGACTCGATGGCACTTAGTAACAACAACTGTGGCTGAGCAGAGTAAAATTTCTGTTTCGATCAGCTCCTTGGCTAGTTTGAGCTGACAAAACATTGTTGTTCTTCTTAACCTTTGCCAAGCTGAGGAAATTTACAAGTAATTTTTTTAGTAACAGCCAGAGTGATTTATGGGTTTTTCTCCCTAGCTTTCCTCAGTTAGAAAACCAAATTTTCTTTCTCTGCCTCATTCCTCACTCCCCAATATTCCTATTCTCTATCATCTTTAGCAATAATATTACTTTATTTAATGCTAATATTACTTTCTTGTGCATAGTTTTTCAAATGTGTCTATGTCTTTAATTAAGGAGATCAAATATCTTTAATTTTCTAGGCAGTCCCTACTTGAAACATTCTGGGCCATTTACAAAACCATCAAAACCATCTAAAAATGTTTGTTGACTCTTCAACAAACACAACTGTTTTTCAGGATGCTATTTACAATTTTGAGTGACAGTACGTATGGGTATTGTTGTTATTGTTAAAAAGTGCTATCAAGTCTGTTCTGCTGTCTAGGGTTTCCAAGGTGAGTTTGAACTGCCAACCTTGCAGTTCAAACTGACCTTGTGGTCGACAGCTTATCCTACCATGCCACACCAACACCTAATAATGTGTTTTTAACAGCAAAGACTTTGATTTCAGATAGGCCTGAGACTATCACTATTAAGTATGTGACCTTCAACAGTTATTCAACATTTTTTATTTGTGCTTCACATTTTTTATTTGCAAAAAGAAGATAGTTTTACCAATAGATTGTTATGAAGATCAAGTGAAAGAATTTATGATGGCACTCGACACACTACATGATACATGGGAAGTCCTCCATAAGTGCTAAATTTTTCAACGCCAAAACACTGAAATTGGTGATTGTAAAAGATTTGCAAGGAAAAACCCTGTTTTTAGCACTCAAATGAAAAAAAAAAAAAACTTTACATAAAAACAATTAAAATACTGCTTATTATTATTTGGATATTTGATAGTAGATAGCTGAGTAGTTTCAGGTTAATAATTAGTCCTTTAGAAAGAAAATCTTAGAAAACATACTTTTGTTTGTGTTCATTTTGTGAAGCTCTAAATGATAAATCTAGGAAAATAGGCAATTTGTTTGGGGCACACACTGGCTCCATATAATAAGCACTGGAATACGAATAACAAAATCTGTGGTTCAAACCCACCAGCAGCTCTGCAAGAGAGAGATGAAACTTTCTGTTTCCACGAAGATTTAAAGCCTAAGAAACCCTCTACAGGGTTGCTATGAGTCAGAATGCAAGTAACAGCAACAATTATATATTTAGGACTACTGGTGTGGCTCTGTAGGATAAGTACTGGACCAAAAGATCAGTTTGAACTGCAAGATCAGAGGTTCAAACCCACCCAGCTGCTCCTTGAGAACCCTAAACCAGGTCTCTAAGAGTTGGAACCAACTTGACAGCACTTAACAACAATATTATTTATTTAATAAATGCTGTATCCATACATCATATATTGACAAGAACTGGAAAATCAGACAAAGGGAAATATATGCATAGATCAAAGATAATTGAAGATTTTCAACAAAAGCATTATTTTCCCAAACAGAAATAAAGCATGTAAACTCACTCTCTCTTTTTGAACTTCAGAACTGAGGAGAGTTTTGCTTTTACTGTTGTTTGCTTGCTTGCTTAATCTTAGGATTTTATTTTTGTTTGTTTGTTTTCCTTATCAATCAATACTTTTGAGAGATTGGAATAACCATTAACAATCATTGGAATTGTAAAATCTTTCCCAATGATCCGTAACTGAGTACTTGGAGACTTGCCAAAAAAGTCTGGAAAAAAACTGGAAGAATACACAATTATTAAGCATGTTGATTTATTCAAACAAGAATGAGAGAAACAATACACTATTGTAATAGCAGATGATGAAAATGATAATGCAAATATTGTACTAAATAATATACACCTTGGATTAATTTTTTATATCTATTCATGTAATTGTATTCTTTTTTGAAAAATTAACTTTTTATTGTAGAACTGTTTTAGATTTGCCAAAAAAATGCAAAGATTGTAGAGTTTCCATGTTGGCTGGGGAAAAAAATCCACTTTTGTTGCAATTAATGAAAAAATACTATGAAATTATTATTAACTAATATCCACATTTTTATCAGATTAAAAAAAATCCTTATTGTGGTTTGTGTGAAGGTTTTCAGAGCAGATTAGTGTTCCTTTCAACAATTTATACATAGTTTATTTCATGACATTAGTCACAGTCCCTTCAACATAACAGGACTCTTTTCACTTCTCATCCTTCTTTCCTTTGGAATTTGTTTTTGGGCACATGCTGCCCTTTTGGTTTCCTAAGGTGGATTTTTCTGAGGAGCACACTCTTCATGGGTGCGATTGTTCACTTTATGTACTTTATGCCCATGCACTATTTGGCTAAAAGGTGACCTCCAGGAGTGGATTCAGTTCCAAGTTTGAAGGGTGTCTAACGGTCATATTCTTAGGGGTTCCTCCAGTCTCCATTGAACAAGTAAGGTTTTTTTGTGTTTGTTTTTAATGATTTTGAATTTTATTCTACACTTTTCTCAGACTTTATCCAGCACTTTCTGTTGTGATCCCAATTAGAGTGGTAGGTAGGGTAACCGTTCACTATTGGGTTCTTCTGGTCTCAGACTAGTGGAGGCTTTGGCTCATGTGATCCATTAATATTTTGGACTAATTTATTCCTTGAGTATTTGATTTATTCACTCTTCTTTCCTCCAGACAGGGACAGACCAGTAGTTGCATTTTAGATAGTTGCTTGCATGTTTTTAAGACCCTGAAGTAGGATGTACAACATTTTCTTTATGGACTATGCTATGTCACTTGACCTAGATGTCCTCAGAGATTATGGTCCTACAACCTCAAGCATAGTTAGGTTTGGTTATGGCTAATAAGTGTTCATAACTTTATCCTCTATTTGTTCTACTATATTGTTGTTGTTGTTGTTGTTGTTAAATGCCATCCAGTCGGCACTGACTCATAGCGACCTATGAACAGCAGAAAAAAACAATGTCTGATCCTGGGCCAACCTCACTACTGTTGCTACACCTGAGTCCACTGATGCTGCCACCTGGCCAATCCATCTCATTGGGGGTCTTCCTCTTTTTATCTGACCTTCCCTCTTACCAAGCATGATATCCTTCTCCAGCGACTGTTCTCTCCTGACAATATGTCCAATGTATGAGAGACAAAGTTTGGCCATCTTGGCCTCTAAGGAGCACTCTGGCTGCACTTCTTCCAAAACAGATTTATTAGTTCTTTTGGCAACCATGGCACTTTTAGTATTCTCCTCCAACACCATAATTCAAAGGCATCAATTCTTCTATAGTCTTCCTTATTCACTGTCCAGCTTTTTCAT
>NW_006408579.1:999788-1001949 GCF_000296735.1 Chrysochloris asiatica
ATGTTGTTCTTGATGTCATCCCACAACTCTTCTGGTCTTCGGTCTTTAGTGTTTAATGTATCAAATCTGTTCTTCAGATGATCTCTAAATTCAGTTTTATTATATACATAGCTATATTTGCAGCATATATAAATACAAGGGTAAATCTAAAAGTATTGGTATTAGAGTCCCAGTTCATACATGAATGGGTTTATTCCCAACAAAATGTGTTAAAACATGTCTCTGTATTCAGAGACAAGTTCTCTCAGTAATACATTTATCTTAGTCTCATTAGTACACTGTCAAAATGAAAGGTCCAGTCAAAATAGGGGTTTTGGAGGGAGTTCTGCTGGGCTAATTATTGTTGTTAAGTGCTGTTGAGTCAGTTCCGACCCATAGCGACCCCGTACAGGGTTTCCAAGGCTGTAAATCTTTACGGGAACAGAACACCTCATCTTTCTCCCATGGAGTGGCTGGTAGTTTTGAACTGCTGGCCTTAAGGTTTGCAGCCCGATTCGTAACCACTACGCTACAAAAAATAGGTCAGCTCAGAAAGTTATGGTGACTGTTTTGGGATTCCAAAGGTGTAATTTCAATAGATGTTTTGAAGAAGACTTAAGAAAATTGAGAACTGCATTAGTGAGAAAAAGGCCAGAAAAGTGTCACCAAAGAATTGTTTTCTATAACAACAAAGCACCTACTCATTCTTCCTGAGTGGCAAGGACTATCCTAGGAGAATTATTTTTTGAAATCTTACCCCATCCACCCTTTAGCCCTGATCTTGCCCCTCAGACATCTTTATGTTCTCAAAACTCAAAGACCATTTCAAAGGAATGCCAAAGAGAGGTGGCCCAATGGAATGCAGAAATCATCAGACAGTATCATTAATATCGCATGCAAGTAAAATTTTGCTAAAGATCATTCAAAAATGGCTGCAACCATACACTGACAAAGAACTTCCAGAGGTTCAAACGAGATTCAGAAGAGAAGGTGTAACAAGGGATATCATTGCTGATGTCAGATGGATCTTGGCTGAAAGCAGAAAATATTAAAAAGATGTTCATCTGTGCTTATTGGCTACACAAAGTCTTTTGATTGTGTGGATCATGACAAGCTATGGATGACATTGCAGATAATAAGTATTCCGGGACATGTGATTGTGCTCATGAGGAACCTGTATATAGACCAAGAGGCAGTTGTTCCAATAGAATAAGAGAACACTGAATGGTTTAAAATTAGGAAACGTTTACACCAGGGTTTTATTCTTTCACCATAGTTATTCAATCTGGATTGTTGAACAAATACCCCAAGAAGCTGGACAATATGAAGAAAAACATGGCATCAGTATTAGAGTAAGACTCATTAACTACCTGCAATATGAAGATGATACAACCTTGCTTGCTGCAGGTGAAGAAGACTTAAATATTTACTGATGAAGATCAAAGACCACAGCCTTTGGTATAGGTTGCACCTCAAAGTAAAGAAAGCAAAAATCCTCACCACTGAGCCAATAAACAACATTCATATAAATGGAGAAAAGATTGAAGTTGTCAAAGACTTCATTTTGCTCAAATCAACCATCAACATTCATGGAAGCAGCAGGCAAGAAATCAAACAACATATTGCTTTAGGCAAATATGCATAAGGTTTCTTTAAAATGTTGAAGAGCAAAGATGTCAGTTTGAGAACTAAGGTGTGCCTGACCCAAATCATGGTATTTTCATTAATCTCTGAAATAATCTTTGAAAGTTGGGCAGTGAATACAGCAGACTGTAGAAAAATTGATGCATTTGAGTTATGGTGTTGGAGGAGAGTATTAAAAGTACCATGGGGAGAACAAACAAGATGGTGGATTGGGTGGACGTGTACTAAAGAGCTCCGCCAACAACAACACATAATACCCAACCAAGCAGGTTCAGGGGATGGTCTCAGAACTCTGAACCACATATAAAGGAATATTTAGAAGCTTTGAAGGCTTACAGCTGGGGGAACTTGTGGCAGAAGCAAGAAATCTATTGCTTTCTAGTCCAGGACGTTCGGCTGCTCCAGGAGCCTCCATCTTGGGTAAGACCACACAGAGGAAGGATCGGAGCAGCCACAGACGCCTGGCAGAACCGCTGAGATAAAGGTGTGGACATTCTTTTCTTTTGGTATCTGTTCATTGGTCCCTTGCTGTATGTGT
>NW_006408579.1:1003265-1003901 GCF_000296735.1 Chrysochloris asiatica
TTATACAATTTTACTGCAGAAAGAATATAAAAGATATTAAAACAGAACAAAGCAAATTTTCAGTGCCTGATTTCACATTTAAGTTTCACCTTGAATGTGCAAACTCAGAATTTTGCATTATAAACTCAAATAGTCTGTGTAAGAATTCTTTTAGAAAACTATCATACCAAACAAAAAATAGTCACTAGGCCCTTTATGACTGGCTGCAGAAACTTTCTCCCTTCTACAGGGATACATATTGTCTTCTATGGACCACCTCCCCCAGTTTTCCTTTTAGTTCCACTCCCAAGGGTGGAATTTCCAGCTTTCCCCTATTTAAACTGTATCTGTGAGTCAACCTTTCCTTTCTCCTCTTAAGTCAGAAGTCTCATATTTACCTTTATCTACCCCTTGCTCTCTCTAATCCTAACCCAATCTTACAATTAGGTACCATTACAAAAGATGCAAAAGTTAATTTCTAGTTTCATGAGGGGAATCATTTTTCCTTCACTACTTTTTCTCTGAACATTTTTGTGAATTCCTTCTCAGGCATTTCTAAGGCTTGCCCTCCTTTCAGAATGGAGTCCAGGTCTACTCTTCATCATTTGTCTCAGATATTTTATCTTGTTTCTGGACATGTGCTGATATGGTCATCTG
>NW_006408579.1:1004702-1013807 GCF_000296735.1 Chrysochloris asiatica
CCAACAAAGTGTATTGTCCACCTTTGCTCTGAGGTTCTTGTGGTGTTATTCTGTGGTGGGTCCGATCCCCCACTTGGTCTTGCCCAAGTTGTAGGCTCTGGGCTGCTGAGCCCTCAGATTCAAAAGTATGCAATTTCTTACTTCTGCTACAAGTTCCACTAGTTATAAGCCTTCAAACTTTTTAACTATTCCTACATATGTGGTTCAGAGTTTTGGAGCTCTGCCTTGAACCTTCTTCACCTGGTATTCTGTGGTATTGCTGATGGTGAAATTCACTGCACCTCTATCTTATCCGCTATCAAGCCCTGCCCCTCCCAACCTTTTGATTTTTGGACTAACATTAAATTGAGAATTCTCACTGTTTTAAGTGAGAATCGTAAGATATTTTTTCATCCTACAAGAGGATGGTGAAGGCATAGTGAAGGAAAGATTTTTTTTCTTTCTTTTTGCTACACCAGAGAGTATGCTTTATCAAGTGGGAAGGAAAAATTGGGCCAATTCTTTCTTAGCAGGGATATAATAAAGCTTTATTTATGTTCAAAGAGAATAGTTGAAAATTTCCTTAACATTATTTTTTAAAATAGTTTAGACTTTAAAAAAAACCCTGGATTCATATTAAATTAGATGTTTTAAAATATACACGGTATGTTGATTATCAGGTAAAAATATACAAAATTCCAGTAGTCTTTTCAATTTGGCATTTAGATTTTTAAACAATAAAAAGTAAGTCTTGCATCCTAAGTGTGAGGTGAGCTTCTAGCTGTAAGATGCAATCAATTGTGAAGGGCATTTGTGGGTAGGAGTCATAAAATATTGCCAGTTTGACCTTAAAAATAATGAAAAATAATTGAAACTAGTGGCAATGAGCATCTATTTCCCTTGCACTACAGGCTGTCTTGGATATTTAATTTGGTTTAAATTCTGCCCCCTACCACCTACTCACATATTCTCACGTGCAGTATTAACACTGTAATGGATTTTAAGGAGCCCTCACAGCTGGTTTTGAAGTTTCTTCTAGCAGTCTAATAACATCACTTTGACTCAATGAGGCTGTGCATAATGTAATCTAATAAAACGGTGTCATGTGCACTGAAAAGCAGTCAGAATAAAAGAATCGTTCACCCACTCAAAGACACAGCAATTAGGAATATAGTTATACTAGCAAAATCATCTTGATTTAGTTAATAAAATAGAATCTGTGTCTCTGTATATATGTACATATATATCTATATAGGAGCTCCGGTAGCACAGTGGTTACAAATCAGGCTGCTAACCTTAAGGTCAGCAGTTCGAAACTATTAGCCATTCCACTGGAGAAAGATGAGGCTTTCTGCTCCTGTAAAGATTTAAAGCCTTGGAAACCCTATACAGGCTCACTATGAGTCGGAATTGACTCCACAGCACACCACCAACACCATATATTTATATGGGGAGCATTGTGGCCCCATAGGATAAGCACTGGACTGTAAACCACAAGGATAGTGGTCTGAACCTACCAGCTGCTCTGAGGGAGGAGAGATGAGGCTTTCTGCTCTGGCAAAGATTTACAGCCTTAGAGATGCTATACAGGGTCACTATAAGTCAGAACCGACTAAATGGCAACAACAGCATTTGTGAAGTGGCTTCAAAATGCCTCTTTAAAAAAAAAAATTTTTTTTTTACCCTCTACTCCTTGTATATGTGCATTATGAAGGGTAGACATAAAATCACAGGAAGGGCAAATGAAGAATTCATTATGGATATGTTCATTTTTTTCATGCCTGTTAGTTGGTAGTTAGACATTTAAGTCAGGAATCCAGAGAAGAGGTATAAGCTATTTATAGTCAAAACATATAATTTGTGAGTCAACAGTATTTAGATGGTATTTAAAGACATGAGAATATTTCATGAGACCTTCAAGGGAATGGATATAGATACAAAAGAAAAAGGTCCAAAGACTGAGGCCTAGGTGATAGCCAGCAAAAGAAAGTGAAAGGAAACAGCCAATGACATAGCTGAAAAACCAATAGAAGGTACTCTGCATGCCAAATGGAGAAAGGATTTCAAGGAGGAGAAAGTGCTCAACTATGTAAATGCAGTTGAATGTCATTAATGACAAGAGTGGTTGACAGGCATGGTTGTGGTGAAGTAACAAGGACAAAAGCCTCCTTAAAGTTGATTTTCTCAGAAGCATGGAAAGAGAGGAACTGGAGATCAGGTGTATAGATATCCTTTTTGTTAGCTTGCTTTAGTATTTTAATGAAAGAGGAAGAAGAGAAATGACAAGTGACCTGGAAAGGAAGTGATGTCAAGAAAAGGACTATTTTATTCTTAGATAAAAGGAAAAAATAGCATGTTTGTTTACTTTTGAGAACAATCCATTTGAGAAGGGGAAATCAGTGATGTAGGAGAAATGGGAAGAATAGTTGGAAGATATGCTGAGTGAGAGAGAAGGGGAAAGATTAGTACATGAGGTGAGAGTCTGACCTTCTGTAGATGTACATAGAGTTCATCCATAGCAGCAGGAGAGAACGCAGAGTCTATGGTTACACATGTGTTAGAGTACAGAGGAAAGAAAGTGGTTTCTTTTGGTAGTCCTTTAAGTATTGATTCGATTTTCTCTGGGAAAGAGGAAGCAAAATCACCAGCTAAAAGTGAGATTGAGAAAGACAGTGTTGGAGGTTTAAGGAGAAGGAATGAAGTAATTAAGTATAAATGAATGGGAGGATATCTGCTAAGCAGTATTAAGGGCCTACTTAAAGCTGTTGCTGTTAAATGCCTTTGAGTAGGTTCCAATTCACAGCGATCTTTATAGGGTTTCCAGGAGTGGCTGGTGGGTTTGAACCACTAACCTTGCAGTCAGAAGTCTAGTGCTTATCCCAAGCATCATACTGTGGTCATGACTTTAAAGTGAAATTAGTCAGTATGGTTGTGTGATTTTCTGGAGTCATGTCAAACAAGTATAGCTAAGTAATAGGTTGTTGTTAAGTACCATCGAGTCAGTTCTGACTCATAGCAACCACGTACAGGGTTTCCAAGGAGCAGCTGGTAAGTTTGAACCACTGACCTTGCAGTTAAAACTAACCTTGTGATCCAGTGCTTTATCCCACAGTGCCACCAGTAATAGGTATAAAATTGAATTTAATCTAAATTGGAGATAAATGAGAATGATAAAATGAGAGAAGGGCAAGAGGCTTAGGGTATAGGTAAGGGGATTAGTATGATTAATGCAAAATTCAAGCTGAATAAAGATACACATGAGAAAGTTGAAGTGAAAGCATGAGGATAGAGAGATAGTGAAAAGGTAGTAAAATAGATACTTTATTGGTCTGGTAGATTCACGGGATTGTTGGAATTGAAATACTCAAGGAAATGAGTTGGAAAGGAGAGAGAAGTTGGTAGAGTGAAAAGATAATGTAGGGGGTTTTAATTATTGATAAACATGAGGTTTCAGATGTGACCTATAGAGTAGTTGAGGTAAGGTGAAAGACCAAGTCATTAGAAGAGAGGATGTCAAGAAACTGAGAAGTCAGGCAATTAGAAGGGTCATCTATGTGTATAAAGAAATCACTAAGAGTCAAGACAACTGTATTGTTACACAATGTGACAGAAATGAGAATAAGTGATCTTTAGGGGATTAGTTGTTGTTAAGTGCCATCAAGTCAGTCCAACTACAAACAGGAGGAGGAACAGACATCTCATGACACAGAAACCACATTTTGGGGTGGGAATGGTTTTTTATGCAACATACTTGTTTTCGATGCCAGTTCATCCCTACGCTCTGGTAGCATAGTGATTATGAATTGGGCTACTAATCTCATGGTCTCATGGTCAGCAGTTTGGAACTACCAGCTGTTCAGTGATAGAAAGATGAGGCTTTCTGTTCCCATAAAGATTTACAGCCTCAGAAACCCTGTACAGGGTTGCTATGAGTCGGAGCCGACTCCATGGCACATAACAACAAACAATATATATATATTCATTCATTTATTTAGTACAGAGTCCTGGTGTGGTGCTGTGGGTTGATGTGCTGGACTGCAAAGTCAGTTTGAACTGCAAGGTCAGTGGCTCAAGCTCAGTGGCCGCTCCTCAGAAACCCTATATAGGGTCGCTATGAGTTGGAACCACCTTGGAGGCACTTAACAACAACAAATAATTAGTACATGTTCTACAATCTTTTTTGTGATTTGGATGAAGTTATTGAACAAAACAAGTTTGAGGATAGCAATCTGAACTATGCCACTTACAAACTTCCTCTAGGTTGAGACTGATCCATTAGTAAACAGCCAACTAAGTATGCTATGGTCTAATAATGTTTTCTTTATCTTGCCTGTCCATAGGATGTTCACTGTTGTGAGATATGCTATACTTCACTGAAATTTTAATACTTTATATCAAGGGCAATGTTTCTTAGACTAGTGTATGCAGCTTCTGATAGTCTATAAACATATTCTTAGCAGTCCTCAAGAGTCATGTGAGAATTATTCTAATGTTACCCTTTTATTCTGAGAATAGTGTTTTAAAGATCAATGCAAACATATCCAGTATAATTTAGATGATCCTTTATAACTCAGTACTGCGACACTGCTTTGGTTCCTGGATCTCAATTACATCACTTTGGTGCCAAGAAATATTAATGTTGTTAGTTGATGGGGGGGGGGGGATACGTTAATACTCTTAATGATGCATTTATACCAAAAGTAGTCCAGATGACATCATTATATTCTCTATAAATGATGTTGCAGTGTGTCAAATAAAGAAAAGATGTGGGTGAACTGAATCATCATATGGCACATGGTTGAATTGGAAGACCAAACCCGTAAGAACCATGCTCATATTGCTAAGTAGAGATTTTATTTCAGCAAAATGGAATAAACCATCACAGGATGATTTAAATAATATTGCTTTGAGCCATAGTTGTTAAGTGCTGATGAGTCAATTCTGACTGTGTAGGGTTTCTCAGGAGCGGCTGGTGAGTTTGAACTGCTGACCTTGAAGTTAGCAGTCCTGTGCTTATTCTACTGCACCACACCAAGACTCCATTAATACCTAAAATAACCCTTACATTTTTCAGGATAGATTTCATGATTCATCCATTTAAAATTAACATTGTGTCAATTAGTGTTCTTTCACTGCAGGATAATATGTTGGACTGCAAGGTCAGTTTGAGCCACAAGGTCGGTGGTTCAAACCCACCCATTGCTCCTCAGAAACCCTATACAGGATTGCTATGAGTTGGAACTGACTCACCGGTACTTAACAACAACAACAAGCAATAAAAGGTAATTCTTTGAAAGGACAGAAATATTAAATACCCAGGTTCAGAAAGATCAAGACTCAGAGCAGGTCTGGGTGTTTCAGTAGCAAGAATAAATGGATGACTTCTCCAGGATGCCCCTATTAGGGTGAATGAACTCCACACAAATGCCATCCTTTTTGGTGTTCATCCCTGGGTGGGAATTGATTGGCTATGTTGACTCATATATCTACTCTTGGATAGGGGACTAAAAGGTACCCTAACTAGTATCCCAATGGGGGAAAAGGTAACTTCTCAAAAGAAGAGTCAGAGTATTAAGAAAAGAAGAAAACGTGAACTTCATTAAATTATCTCCTGGCTTAATGGTATAAGTGTATCATTAACAGTCTGAAGGCATCCTCTTTTGTTTTTCTTCTACTTTTCTTGATCCTTCAGGAGTTTGCTGATCTTCTCATGATCATCGGATAGGAGAGTTATAGAAGGAAGCTCCTGCCAGCTCATAATCGTCTTCCTGACATGCCACAGATCTAAAAATTTTGACCATTATAGTTACTGTTTTGGTTAAGGCACTATCTCTAGGAATGACAACACCAAATAATCATCGCTACATCAATTTGTGTTTGATTTGTGAGATTAGGCAGGTCAAAAATCTATCAGAGCAAGACCAGGTGGGTAGGAAATGAAGAACCATGAGGACATTTTAAAAAGGCTGCAACATGGGGAACTTCCTGGAGAATGATCATTTGGCTGGGAGATAAGTCTTAAATATCAGTCTTACGGTTTGAGAAAGAAGCCACAGGCTAACATTTTTACAGGAGGAGTAGTAGTGGTGGTGGTGTGCGGTGGAGTTGATTCTGACTCATAGCGACTCTGTACAGGGTTTCCGATGCTGTAAACCTTTACGGGAGCAGAAGGCTTCATTTTTCTCCCAAGGAACCGCTGGTAGTTTCGAACTGCTGACCATGAGTTTAGCAACCCAACTTGTATCCCGTATGCTACCAGAGCTCCTTTACAATAAGAGTACGAACACAAAATGCTCTCTCATTCCACACTTGCAGCAGCTGACCTTTGAATTTTGGTTACAATTGAGTTCTTCATCAGTACCACCTGTTTTTCCTACTTTAGAGGACCAGTTATAAGTAAAATGAGTTATTAATATTTGGCAATACAGCCTTTGAACACTCAATAGAAAGTTTTACTGACTACTTTGCTGAGTCCTTGAAGACAGATGGACCAAACATGTGTGCCTCATTTGAAAAGGCAGTAGTTTGCAATGGAGGGCCAAATCTTGTTCTCTCCATCCTGCTCTACCATACCCCCTACCCTACACACACACACAGACATCCTGCAGGCTGAGTTTTCTGGATAATCAGAGGGAACTCTGTACATGTGAAAAAACAGTCACAGCACATATCTGTGGTGTATCTGAAGTATGTTTGGTGGTGGTGGTGATGTGCTGTGGAATTGGTTCTGACTCATAGCAACCCTGCACAGGGTTTCTGAGGCTGTAAACCTTTATGGGAGCAGAAAGCCTCATATTTCTCCTGTGGGAAGTATGTTTAGTAACTTTAATTTATTAAATTTTTAAAGAAGACTGATGCCAAATACGTGCATATAATATAAAGCATTTTATAGTAAACCAAATTCTTTCAATGCAATGTCTCAAGGACACACATTAAACAATCTGGAAGCTGCATTTACTCTCCCAGGCCATGAGTAACTAACACTTTGTTGAACAATGCAAATGTAGAAACAAATGCAAAGATAACAAAATGGGCTTCAGGCCAGTTAGCTAGTAAATTGCCAGTTTAGTATCCGAAATGAATTCCTAGTGGCTTGAAAGAGTTGACATTGACTCTGAACTCCTACCAAGCTGCTAGAAAGGAACTTAGAAGCTAGAAAAATTGATAAGTTATTTAGATTTTATAAGATTGCAGATGAAATGAAGGAAATATTAGTCACTATTCACCCTTTAGTCAGAGTGAACATAGGGTTAAAAACAGTTAATGTCAATTTTTCAAGGTGGTATCATGAAACACAATGATCCTATATTTTAAGGGCTTACTTCAAGAATGGATTTAGGTACTATATGGAATGCTGCTGATTTTGGTAGAGTGGATAGAGCCAGCTATTTGCTTCAGTCTATTTGTGGGATCATTATAGACCAGAAAATGGATCTAAAACTAAATCAAATTATGTTATTATCCTGATTAAAACACTCCATTGATCTTGGCCAGCAGTATCCTGCCTGGTCTAGTACTTGCCTGCCAGGACAGCCTTAGCTCATACTAATCTGCTCTAGTCTCACTGGTCTTCCTTTCAGGGCTTCCATTTTCAACTCAGCTCCTTTACAGATACCAGTTCTTCCAACTGGTATACTCATTTTCCATGTAAGTGGCTCTTACACAATTTTCCTTCCTTAACCAAGTCCATTTTGACTCAGGGTAACCCATCTGTGTCAGAGTAGAACTGTGCTCCAGAGGATTTTCAATGGTTACTTTTTTGTTTTTAAATAGATCGTTAAGCCTTTGTCCCAAGGTGCGTCTGGGTGAACTTGAACCTTCAACCTTTTTGTTGAACAGCTGAGCATGTTAATATAACATTTTGCACTATCCAGAAACTCCTGGTCTTTCTTCTTTATCTTGTTCATTGTCATTGATCAGTTACTCTTCATGGTGATGGATACATAGAACATACACATATAACAGAAACCTCAGAAACCCTATATGGGGTTGCTATGAGTCAGAACTGACTTGACGGCACTTAACAACAGCAACAACATAGTCTATTAAGCACTTTCATCATTACAGCCTTAGCTCTCATTATAATCGCCAATGTTAGATTTTACCCTTCATCATCACCTTTTAGATTGGTTTCCTGCTGAGCTATTAAGAAAAAGAACACCTTAATCTCACTAGCAATGCTTTATAAATTATATTTAAGGTGGAGCTCCTCCTTAAATAGTTTTGCAAATAGTTAATCTCATCCATTATATGTTCATTCCTGTCTCTTAACCCTACATTTAAAGTTGTAGATTATGTTGGAGGTCTTTTTGGCATTATTTTCACTTTTGTCTTGACTCATTTTCCACACTCATAGTCTCAAACCTGGGAGTCCTGGTGTGGCACTATGGATTAATGTGATGGACTGCAAGGTTGGTTTGAACTGCAAGTTTGGTGGTTCAAGCTCACTAACTGCTTCTTGGAAACCCTAAACAGGGTAGCTATGAGTTGCAACTGACTCAAAAGCACCTAACAACAAGTCTCAATTCTAGGTTAAAACACATATGAGTCTAGAGAGGCTATGGAAAAAACCTTGGAAAGTGACAACCTGATCAAGAATGGAACAAAGGGACTTGTCTTAAAGTTGTGATTGTGAGGTTAGCACACTTTTTTTTCTGGGATATGTTTATTTCAAGGTGCTCTAGAGTGGAGGGGATGATGATGGTTTATGGAAATAGGTTAAAGTTCCCACAAATCAACCCTTGTCATTTTCAATGAAAATTAGACTCACACATTTGCTCTTACTTCCATTTGTAGAACTAAGAATCTTTTAAATCAGATAGATGGCAAGACTAAATCATTTTCCAGAGTCAGAAACTTACTTTTTTTTAGATTATGTACTTGGGTTAGATCCATAATGTAAATGGGTGAGGCAGGCACAGTATGGCTCTTTTGATTGATTTTTTTGTTTCACCAGTTTTGGTAGTAGTAATACTGTTGTTGCTACTGTTAAGTGCTGTTGAGTTGGCTCCGACTCATGGTAGCCCTATATAAGGTTTTCCAGGAGTGACTGGTGAATTTGAACCACTGACTGAGTGGTTCAAACCTACCTTGTGGTCCAGGGCTTTATCCTACAGTGCCACAGCA
>NW_006408579.1:1013907-1018083 GCF_000296735.1 Chrysochloris asiatica
AGAAACTCCTGGTCTTTCTTCTTTATCTTGTTCATTGTCATTGATCAGTTACTCTTCATGGTGATGGATACATAGAACATACACATATAACAGAACACAATATTTCCCAGTCCTGTGCCGTCCTCACAAATGTTTCTAATTTTGAGCCATCTTTGTTCTTCCTGCATTCCCAGAGAAATGCGGTCTCAGTGGTGGTGGTGGTGGTGGTGGTTGTGGGTTGTCAAGTCAATTCCGACTCAGAGCAACGCTTAATAGGGTTCCTAAGGCGGTAAATCTGGATTTTTAGTATGGTGCCGTATGATAAGCATTGGACTACTAACTGCAAGGTCGGCTGTTCAAACTCACCAGCTGCTCCTTGGAAATCCTATTTGTTGTTGTTATGTGCCGTGGAGACTCATAGAGACCCTGTACAGGGTTTCCGAGGCTGTAAATCTCTATGGGAGCAGAAAGCCTCATCTTTCTCCCACGGAACTGCTGGTAGTTTCGAACTGCTGACCCTGAGGTTCGCAGCCCGATTTGTAACCACTACGCTACCAGAGCTCCTTTGGAAACCCTATACAGGGTTGCTATGAGTCAGAACTGACTCAGTGGCACTTAACAGCAACAATAAATCTTTACAGGAGAAGAAAACCTCATCTTTCTCCCATAGAGTGACTGGTAGATTCGAACTGCTGATCTGCAGTTAGCAGCCCAACTCATAACCCTACCAGGTGTTCTTGGTCTCCTCCCTATTAGCAGATTGCATTTTCTTCATAGAACTTGACAGATCTGTATGTAATTATTGATGTAATCAGCTGTTTATTATTTCTGTATTTCTCTTCCCCACTAGACGTTAAGTTTCATGAAGGCAGGGCCCTCATCTATTTGAATCATTCTGTTCTATTATATGTAAGATCACCACGAGTGACAATAAACAGCAACCAGAAGAAAGGCCAGGAGTTTCTGGGTAGTGCTAACACACTCAGCTGTTCAACGTGGCACAGTGCCTGACACATGGTAAATGCTTAAGAAATAATAGTGAAACAATGAATCAGTATTGCAGTTTAAGGCTTTCAGTTTTAATTGAACATTAATTTCTCATACCTCAAATCACCACCACTCACCTGTCAGTGTGTCATATTGCAGTGGCTTCTGTGTTGCTGTGATACTAGAAATTATGTCACCGATATCTTAAATATTAGCAGGGTCACCCATGATGGACAAGTTTCAATGGCACTTCCAGACTAAGACAAAGTAAGAAAAAGGAGAGGCAGACTGCTTCAGAAAGGTTAGACACTGAAAACCTTATCAATAATAGTAGAACATTGTCTAATATAATGCCAAAAGATGAGTCCCTCAGGTTGGAAGACACTCAAACACAACTGGGGAAGAGCTGCCTCCTCAGAGTTGACCTTAACCGATGTGGATGGAGCAAAGCATTCAAGAACTTCATTTGCTGCTAGGGCACAACTTAAAATGAGAAAAAGCAGCTGCAAAAGTCCATTAATAATTGGACTGCTGAATGTATGAACTATGAATCTAGGAAAATTAGAAGTCATTAACTATTAAATGAAACTATAGCTATACAAGCCATTTGTTGTTGTTGCTGTTGTTAGGTGCCTACAAGCCAGTTCTGACTCATAGTGACCCTACTCACAACAAAATGAAACACTGCCCAGTCCTGTACCATCCTCACAATTTTTCTTATGCTTGAGCCCATTGCTACTGCCACTGTGCCAATCCATCTTCTTGGGTGTCTTCATATTTTTCTCTGACCCTCCACTTTACCTAGCATGATGCCCTTATCTAGGGACTGGTCTCTCCTGAAAATATGTCTGAAGTATGAGAGATGAAGTCCGGCCATCATGAATTCCAAAGAGCATTCTCGTTGTACTTCTTCCAACACAGACTTGTTTGTTTTTCTGATAGTTCATGGTACTTTTGATATTCTTCTCCAACACCATAACTCAAATGCCTCAATTCTTTTATAATCTTCCTTGTTCATTATCCAACTTTCACATGCATATGATGCTATTGAAAATACCATGGCTTGGGTCAGGTGCACCTTAATCCTCAAATAGACACCTTTGCTCTTCAATACTTTAAAAAGTATTGTCTTGTGCAGCAGATTTGCCTAATGGAATATGTCATTTGATTTCTTGACAGATACTTCCATGAGTATTGATGGTTGATGCGAGCAAAATGAAGTCTTTGACAACTTCAATCTTTTCTTCATTTATCAAAATGTTATTTATTGGTCCAGTGGTGAGGACTTTTGCTTTCTTTACATAGAGGTGTGACCCATAGTGAAGGTGGTGGTCTTCATCAGTAATTATTTTAAGTCCTCTTTGCTTTCATCAAGCAAGGTTGTATTGTCTGCCAATTGCAGGTTGTTAATGAATCTTCCTCTAATCCTTATGCCATATTTTCAACATAAAATCCAGCATATCTGATTAGTTTCTCAGCATACAGATTTAGTAAGTATGGGGAAAGGATACAACCCTGGCACATACCTTTCCTGATTTTAAACCATTTGATATGTCCCTCAAATACTGCCTCTTGATCTATGTAGGTTCCTCCTGAGCACAATTAATGTTCTGGAATACTCATTCTTTGCAATGTTATCCATAGCTTGCCATTTAAGCATTAGTGACCTGAAATGGATTTGTACTGGTCCTTTTGAACCTGACAATCATATGGTTTATTATGCTGGGAATGACAAAGTCAAGAGGTATGGCATCATATTCATCTTTCAAAAGAGAATTCCAAAATCTATCTTGAAGTACAATGCTGACTATGACAGGGTAATATTTATACACTTACAAGAAAGGTCAGTTAATACAACTATTCAAATTTATACACTAACCACTAGAGTCAATCATGAAGAAATTGAAGAATTCTATGAACTTCTTCAGTCTGAAATTGATCAAACATGCAATAAAGATATACTGATAATTACTGGTGATTGAAATGCCAAAGTTGGAAACAAAGATGACCTTGGTAATAGAAATGATGCTGGTGATTGCATATTAGAATTTTGCAAGGCCAACAACTTGTTCATTGCAAATGCTTTTCCACAACATAAATGGTGATTATACATGTGGACCTTGCTCCTTGAAAGTCTAGATGGCTTGAGTCATCTCATGCACTTTGGACATGGTCTTAAGAGGGATCAGTCCCTGGGTAAGGACATCATGCTTGGAAAAGTGGATGGCCACAGAAAAAGCAGAAGACCCTCAATAAGATAGACTGACAACAAGAATGGGCTCAAATATAACAATTGTGAGTATGGAGCAGACAGGACAGTGTTTTGTTCTGTTGTATGTAGGGTTGCTGTGAATCAGAATGGACACAATGTGGAAAATGGCTGTCATTTGTACTTGTAATCAGGCCTGTTGTATCTGTTATAAAACATTCTTGAGTATGGTGTATGAGAAATATTTAAATTACATTTAACTATAGTTTATAATATTATTTCTATAGGAAATGATACTCTGAACTCTACATAAAGATATGAAGAATACATTTATGGTTGTGTCAGTAGCTATCCCGTAACATTCCTCTTCCTGCAACAGTGATGTCAGGGGTCCCTGGGAAAAAGAGACAAGAAAAGAGAAAGCCTGGCAGTTGTAGGAACAGTTTCCCAGGCAGTGTCAACCCTTTTAGATACCAGTAACATTTTCTTTCTTACTTCTGTTCCTCACTTATCATGTGATTTGCAAAAGAAGACCAAATAGCAAAAGATACCACACATCTGGGAATAGTGACTTATGTTTCATGATCGCAAGGAATATTGAAAAAATACTCCAAAGGTCCCAGTTGTTTGCAAATCAGATGTTCATACCTCTGGGAATACTGTCTTCATGTCTACTAGCTGAGACATACTCTTCCCCAAATAACAGTTTTAAGATGCTCATTAGACATGTAGCCGGAGAGATGGTAATTGAATAATTCATGTTAAAAAACAGGAAGATTTATACCTGCTAATATCCAAAGAACACCTTGCTAGTGAATAGAGCTATTGTGCCTATTTGACAGATATTCTTTTTAATATTCCTCTTAGTCTCTGGTAGCGTAGTGGTTATGAATTGGGCTGGGAACTGCAAGGTCAGCAGTTCGAAACTACCAGCTGTTCCGTGGGAGAAAGATGAGGCTTTCTGCTCTCGTAAAGATTTACAGCCTCGGAAACCCTGTACA
>NW_006408579.1:1019833-1057752 GCF_000296735.1 Chrysochloris asiatica
AATTTAGAGACCATCTCAGGAACAAATTGATGCATTGGATACTAATGATCAAAGACTAGAAGAGTTATGGGATGACATCAAGAACATCAGATATGAAGAAAGAAAAAGGTCATTTAAAAGACAGGAAAGAAAGAAAAGACAAAATTGGATGTAAGAAGAGATTCTGAAATTTGCTTTCCTGTATAGAGAAGCTAAAGCGAATGAAAGAAATAGGGAAGTAAAAGAGCTGAACAGAATATTTCAAAGGGTATCTCAAGAAAACAAAGTATTATAATGAAATTTACAAAAACCTGGAGTTAGAAAGCCCAAAGGGAAGAACATGCTCAGCATTTCTCAAACTGAAAAAAAAAAAAAAAAGAAAGAAAAACTTCAAGCCTCAACTTGAAATATTGAAGGATTCTATGGACAAAATACTGAATGATGCAGAAAACATCTAAAGAAGAAATACACAGAGTCACTGAACTAAAAAGAAATGGTCTATATTCAACCATTTATTTGCCCACAACATCACACCAGGACTCTAACAGTAACAACAATAGTGTTCAACCATTTCAAGATGTAGCATATGAATAAGAACCAACGGGACTGATGGAAAAAGTCCAAGCTGCATTGAAAGCATTGGCAAAAAAAAAAAAAAAGGCTTTAGGAATTGATGGCATATAAATTGAAATCTTTCAACAAACTGATTCAACTATGAAGTGCTCACTCATCTATGCCAAAAAATTTTGAAGACTGCTACCTGGCCAACTGATTGGAAGAGATTCATATTTGTGCTAATTCCAAAGAGAGGTGACCCAAAGGAATGTGGAAATCATCAGACAATATCATTAATATTACATGCAAGTAAAATTTTGCTGAAGATAATTCAAAAGCAGTTGCAACAGTACATCAACAGGGAACTGCCAGATTCAGAAGAGGACATCAAATTAGGGCATCATTGCTGGTATCAGATGGATCTTGGCTGGAAGCAGAAAATATTACAAAGATGTTTACTTGTGCTGTATTGACTATGCAAAGGCTTTCAAGTATGTGGATAACATTGCAAAAGAATGAGTATTTTAGAACACTTCATTATGCTCATGAGGAACTATATATAGACCAAGAGGCAGTTGTTAGAACAGAACAAAGGGATACTGAATGATTTAAAATCAGGAAAGGTGTGCACCAGGGTTGTATCGTTTCACCATGCTTATTTAAGCAAATAATATGAGAAGCTGGCTTATTGGAGGAAGACTCATTAGCACTCTGTAAGATATAGATGATGTAACTTTGCTCTCTGGAAGCAAATAGGACTTAAAACTCTGAAGATCAAAGATTATAGCCTTCAATATTTAGAAAACAAAGATCCTCATAACTGGACCAATAAATAAAAAATGGCAAAAATGTTAAAATTTTCAAAGCCTTCATTTTTCTTGGATCCACAATCAACACTCATGGTACAGCAGTTTCAAGAAATCACAATTGCATCAGGCAAATCTCCTACACAAGATCTCTTTAAAGTGTTCAAGAACAAAGCTCTTAATTTGAGGACTATGATGTGCCTGACCCAAGCCATGGTATTTTCAATCGCCTCATATGCATGTGAAAGTTAAACAATGAATAAGGAAGACCAAGGAAGAATCAAGCCATTTGAGTTATGGTGTTGGGGAAGAATATTTAAAGTACCATGGATTTCCAGAAGAATAAATTCATCTTGAAAGAAATACAGCCAGAATGCCTCTTAGAAGCCAGGATGGCAAAACTTTGACTATCATTTGTGGACATATTATCAGAAGGGACCAGTCCCTGGAGAAGTACATCATGCTTGGTAAAGTGGAGGGTCACTGAAAAAGAGTAAAACCCCCAAGAGGATGGCTTAACACAGTGACAGCAGCTTTGGACTTAAAACGTGACAACAATTGTGAGGATCGAGGGCAGTGTTTTATTCTTTTTGTGAATAGGGTCACTATGAGTTGGAACCAACTCAATGGTTGTTGTTGTTGTTGTGAAGTGCCGTTGAGTCAGTTCCGACCCATAGCGACCCTGTATAGGGTTTCCTAGATGCAGCTGGTGAGCTTGAACTGCCAACCCTGCAGATCAAACGGCTTTGCAGTCTGGCGCATTAACCCACAGTGCCACACCAGTACTCCAACTCAATGGTACCTAACAACAATAGTATGGTTTTAAAAAAAGAAACCAAAACTCTTTTTCCTACCATGAGAAGGATCCAAGTCTGAGAGTAAGTGTTCACACTGGTCTTAAATTCAGGACTAAAAGGGAGTGGTAGGACTATGGTAAAATGGAGAGTGCCCTGTCTAAAAGGGAGGCAGATGCTACTTGGTTCAAGTGGGTTGTTGCCATGTGGGAATGCGGGCACCCTGTTATCAGAATTTCAGTTTTTCCAAAGAAGTCAGAAATCCAGATTTATGTTAGCTGTGGTTTTTTTTTCTTCTTCAGTGTTGCCTCAAACTGATGCATTTTGTGGTTTTATAAGACAGTATGGGATCCTTTTTATTTTTTTTCCAGGCAACATTGCCATTCTATCTCCACTGACTCATTTGGTGGGAACAAGAAGTCCACGTACCAATGCAAATAATGGGGGAAGAGGTTTAGGGACAGAGGGAGAACTGAGAAGAGATTCTGCAATGTATAAGGATAATAAGTATTAGTGCTTTATTATTTATTTTTTTTTACCAAAAATAAAGTGTGGTACTGTAGGATAAGTATTGAACTGCTAACCACAAAGTCAGTGGTTCAAACCCACAAGCTGCTCCTTGGAAATCCTATATAAGGTCACTATGGGTAGGAACTGACTCACCAGCACTTATTAACAACAACAACACACACACATATATAATTACACCAAGTTGAATTCTTGAGATGTCAGCAACATATTGATAGTGAGACACTTACAATTTAAAAAAAAAGTGTTTTGACCCTTAAAACAGGAGATGAAGAAGAAATGTTGGGATACAGAACTTTAGAACTGTGATGAATTTAGTTAAGATATGCTCTCATAAAAAAAAATTTAATGTTGATTAGTAGCAAAAATTACAAGTGAAACACATTGTGTGATAAACACCACATTCAAGATCTCTCTCAGAGGTATACCAAGAACTTTTATTTAGATGATGCTTTATTTCTTAAAACAGGTGGTGGGTATATGAATGAATGTTCATTTTATGATTTGTCATGCATTTTTATATATCTAGTATATTTCATTATAAGTACATTTTTAAAAGAATCAATGTTAGACTTTTTTTCTTTTCAGTTAGACTTTTGCTATACCTCGGAATAGTTTTTCTGCCAAACAGCCTTGTTTTTTTTCTTCTCAAAAAGGAAAAAGTGTCTTAGACTTTTCTTCTCACACTAAAACTCTCCCAGCCTCTGAAGAGATGACCAGAGTCTGTGAGCTAAACAGCACACCCCAAGGTGATGGGTACATGATGGCTCCCAGAAGTGTTCTAGTCAATAGCACAGCCAAGATGCCAGCAATTGGATCCCAATTTTCTGTGCGCTCCTTGACCCCAGTTAGGATTATTGTCATGTGGTGGATTATTTTACATCTCTTCTAGCCATACTCCCATCAAATGACTTTTTCCTGATGAGTCTGGATCAGAGAAAGTTGGGGAGATGCTGATGGATTAGATGATTCAGTTGTGAGTGACTGGCAACAGGACTAATGGTGATTAGAAATGATTTTTCTTAAAATGCAGGTAGCTAAAGATAGGGGTTTGTCTATGCTGGTAAAAGTTAATGTACTTGATAATGCCATGGACCTAGTCTCTTTTTATTTTTATGCTTTTACCCAAAGTATGTTGGATTTTTGTCTCACAGTCCCAAAATGGCTCCTGAAGCTTTAGAGTCTGCATCTGCATTTCAAGTAGGAAGGAATTGGGGCATGGAGAGACCAGTGCTGGCAGCAGATGCCCCCTGTCCCCCTTCCAGCCTTTTTATTTTTTACCAGTGAAAACAAATTTTCCCCAGAAATATCATCATCAGGTTTCATTGTCTAGAACTGGGCCAGATGACCACCCTGAGCTGCAAGAGCTACTGAGAAAGTTAAACTTTTAAACTCTCATACTTGGCTTACCAAGCATGCTTCCTCATCTGGGATTCAGTATAAACAAAACCAGGTTTCTGTTCACATGGAAGAAATATGGACTGAATTTGGACAGAGAATTAATGATGTTTTCCTTAAATATCCAAACATAAACCATGTTTTCTACTTTCCTTTAGCAGACAGGTGAAGTAGAGATCAGTGTGGTACTGTGATGCTGAAAATGATGTCCCTGGTATTTCCAATACCAGCAGGACCACTTAGAGTGCACAGGTTGCAGTGGAACTTCCAAATTAAAAACAGACTTCTTGTTGTTAAGTGCTGTTGAGTGTGGTCTGACTCATACTGACCCTGTATAGGGTTTCTAAGGCTGGTGAGTTTGAAGCATTAACCTTGTGGTCCAAACCAACCTTGCAGTCCAGGGCTTGCTTATCCTACAGCGCCACACCAGGACTCCAGAAGAAGGAACAGATGGTCCAATTCTGAAGGATTAGTCCCTGAAAACCTTATGATATAGTGCCAGAAGAAGAGCTCCTCAGATTGGGAGGCACTCAAAATACTGCATAATTTATGTTCAGGAAAGGTGTGCGTTAGGGTGCTATCATTTCAGCATACTTATTCAATCTGTATCCTAAGCAAATAATCTGAGAAGCTACACTATATGAAAAAGAACATGACATCAGGTTTGGAAAAAGGCTCATTAACAACTTGTGATATGCAGATGACATAACCTTGCTGCTGAAAGTGAAGAGGACTTGAAGCAGTTACTGATGAAGATCAAAGATTACAGCCTTCAGTAATTACAACTCAATGTAAAGGAAACAAAAATCCTTACAACTGAGCCAATAAACAACATCATGATAAATCCATGAAATTGTCAAGGATTTCATTTTACTTGAATCCAGAATCAACATTCATGGAAGCAGCAGTCAAGAAATCAAATAATGCATTGCTTGATGCAAATTTGCTGCATAAGCTCTCATAAAGTGGTAAAAAGCAAAAATGTCACTTTGAGGACTAACATACACCTGAATCAACTCATGGTGTCTTTTATCACCTCACATGCATATGAAAGCTGGGCAATATTAGGAAGAATGAAGAAGAATTGATATACTTGAATTATGGTGTTGGTGAAGAATAGTCAAAGTACCATGGACTGCCAGAAGAACAAACAAATCTGTCTTGGAAGAAGTACAGCCAGAAGTGAGGATGGTGAAACTTTCTCTCACATACTTTGGACATGTTGTCAGAAGGGTTCAGTCCCTGGAAAAAGACATCATGCTTGGTAAAATAGAGGGTCAGTGAAAAAATGAGAAAGACCCTCAATGAGATGGGTTGACAGTGGCTGCAATAATGGATTTAAACAGCAATTGTGAGGACAGCACAGGATCGGGCAATATTTAGTTCTGGTGTGCATAGGGTTGATATGACTGAGGTGTACCTGACCGAAGCCATAATATTTCCAGTAGCCCCTTATGCTTGTGAAATATGGACAATGAATAAGAAAGACCATAGAAGAATCGATGCATTTGAGATATGATGTTGGAAACACTATTAAAAGTTCCATGGCCTTCTAGAATAACCATCAAATCTATGTTGGAAGAAGTACAGTCAGAATGCTCCTTAGAAATCAGGATGGTGAGACTTAATCTGGAGAAGGACATCCTGCTAGGTAAAGTGGGGGCTATCAAAAAGGAGGAAGACCCCCAACAAGATGGATTGGCACAGTAGCTGCTGCAATGGGTCAAGTTTAACAGCGGTTGTGAGGATGGTGGAGGACTGGGCAATGTTTTGTTCTGTTATGCATAAAGTCGCTATGAGTCAGAACCGAGTCTATGGCACCTAACAACTTCCAGTTAAGGGAGATCCATGAAATATAAAAACCTTGGGGTCTATATTCATATAGAGAAGATTCTAGTATGTGCTGTCTTCCTTCTCTAATCTCAAACCCAGAAATTCTCTTTCTTTCTTTGAAAATTTACTCATTCTGCCATTCGTAATATTATTTCTATAGGTCACTATTAAACTCAGCACATCCTAATTAAAAGAGAGACTGGTGACCACTTTACACACAATTGTCTTAAAGATACAGATCCACAATTTTTTCAAGAACTAAAAAATGTGTACTACAGATAAGACAAGTTCTTTTTTTTTAGCAACATTTTTTCAAAAGTAGACAACTATTACCTTGTTGTGATGTTGTAACACAGTGTTTCAACTATTATCAGACAAGTCAACCTTCACTTTGATTGGGTTTCAAATGCTTTGAGCCCCCAAATCTGATAAAATCAGAACCTATTTCCACTTTTCAAAAGCTTCTTGACACTTCAGCTGACAGATATCCTTATCATGGTTTTCTCTTCTGAGCAAAATCAAAGAGCAGACCAGCTAGAGTGCTGAGTAAAAGACAAACCACACTCTGTATTAACTCTGTGTCCCAAAATGCTGATTTTGTCATTGAAGTTGCTTGATTGCTTGAATATAAGCACTTTTTCATTATTTCTACTCTTAAGAATCACATCTCTGTTTCATTTTTCTAAATGTAAGCACTGGACCGCAAAGTTGGTTTGAACTGCAATGTTGGTGGTTCAAACCCATGAGCTGCTCCTTGAGAACCCTATACAGGTTCACTATGAGTCAGAACCAACTTGATGGCACTTAACAACAACAACAACAATCTTGTATGTTTGGCCTCTGACAACTCAAATTTGAATTTTCTAAGGTTAACTGAGTTGTTCTTGTTGCTAAGTGCAATCGTATTTAATTCAACATGTAGTGACCCAGTACAAGGTTTCCAGTTAGTGGATTTGAACCACTGACCTTGCTGTTAGTAGTCAAGTGCTATCCTATAGCACCATACCAGGACTCCAAGGCTAACTATAAGGTTCATTTATATACTATTTAACAAATACATATTTTTTTCTTTACCATGCATGTGTATTTTTGTTGTTGAGTGCTCTTGAATCAATTCCTGCTCATAGTGACCCCATATGATATGGTAAAGCTGCCCCACAGGGTTTCCTAGGCTGTAATCTTTACAGGAATAGATTGCCAGGTCTTTATCCTACTGACCCTCTGGGTAGGTTTGAACTGCTAACCTCTTGGTTCGCAGCCGAGCGCTTCACTGTTGTACCACTAGGACTTCTTATGCATTGTGTATAGATACTGTAATAAAGAATGAAAATACGACAGTGAATAAAATAATGGTCCCTGACATCACTGAGCTTACAATAGAATGGAAAGACAATAGAATGGAAAAGACAGATATTAGTCAAAGAAGGTTTCTCAGAGAAATGAATAATTAAATTAAGACTTTGCATTGCTAAAGGAAAACAATGTTAGCAGCTGGACCCACTCTTCCCCCTCAGTTTCTCAGCAGCTCAAGGAATTCTCAGCACTAGGAATTTATTTTTCAGTCACACTATAGACAAAGTCCCAGGCACCTTCTAACTTAGTAAGGTTCTGTATTCCTCAAAGTTAGAAGTCCTTCCCAGTTAGATGTTATTGTTGTTAAGTGATGTTAAATCAGCCCTGACTCCTAGAGACCGTATACAGAGCTTCAGTGGTGGTGGTGGTGGTATGTGCCATAGAGTTGGGCCCAACTCATAGTGACACTCTATAGGGTTTCCAAGACTGTAAATCTTTATGGGAGCAGAAAGCATCATCTTTCTCTCACAGAACAGCTAGTAGTTTCTAACTGCTGATCTTGAGGTTAGCAGACCACCCGTAACCATTATGCTACCAGAGCTCCTTCTCAATTAAATAGTGGATGGGAAAATAGAGCAAAGTTTGCTTTGGGCAGGTTTTTTATGGGCCAAGTCTGAAAGTAGCACATCACTTCCTCTTGCATTTATTTAGGCACACAGTAACACCTAATTGCAAGGTAGGCTGGAAAATGGAACGTCGCCATCTGCCAAGGACGAAGTAGAAAACATACATACTGGTGGGCATTAGCAATGCTTGCTCAAACCTAAAGGGTGAGTAGAAATAAGCTGCGGACATTGAAAGAGGAACAGAGTGGGAGAGGGGCAATGAAGAACGTTACAGGCAGAAAGAACACACAGAGGTGAGAGAACACTGTACGCTGCAGTGGGCTTGGGATGTAGAATTCAAATGTGGAATCTAAAATTCAAATTGGTAAGGCAAGTGAAAAGCAGCTATGAAATTGGAAGAAATGAGAGCGGATAAGACTGGAGGCCAATTACGAAGCATTTCAAGTAATCCAGGTGATGTTGTCCTGAACCAGGGTAAAGTAACAACAAGACCTGGGGGGATTGGCTTGAGAGATATGTAGGAGGCAGAATTGAAGTATGTTGTTTTCTGATTAGATGTGGATTGTATGTAGTACAGACATACAATGTTTCATTTGTTCTTCTGTATTTTAGCTAGGCATTATAACTTTTTATCTAGGCAAACTAGGATAAATACTCCTAGTTCACATAACAACCCATTTATCAATCTAGGTGTGAGGTTACTGTAGTTAGCTACCATCAACTCATGGTAATTGTATGCAGGATATAGCAAAATGCTGCCTACTCCTACACCACCCCTATAATCAGTTGGAGATTAGACCATTGTGGTCCATAAGGTTTCTGTTGACTAAGTTTTACAAGTATGTCACCAGTCATTTCTTCCTCACCTGTCTTAGTCTAGAAACTCTGCTGATACCTGTGTAACATCATAACAACCTGCAAGCCTCCACTGACAGATGGGTGGTGAATGCACAGGAGGTCTAAGCAGGAAACAAACCCAGGTGCCCCTCCTGGGGAGGGAAGATTCTACCACTGAACTGCCATTCCCTTGGAAATGAGATTAGGGTTTTTTCTTAATAGCAGTGCAAAGAACAAGACATTGCAATTGGAATTGTAAATGTAGTTTGGGACTTGGACTCTTTGTCCAAGGCCGTTTTTCAGAATCATTATATCAATCAATAACTGCAATGAATTTGGAAGATTCCAATGGGCCTAATATAGCATTGACTGTAGGTATCTGATATTTCACTTTTCCCATTTCACCGACTCATAAAAATCATAGAATTGCCCAAATTGAAACCAATTTCTCTGCTCTGTCACAAAGTCAGGTTATATCTTGGTTCAAAGTGAGTGCTTTATTTTGTCACTGACTGAAGAAGCTGGGGACATCTTAGTCAGACAAGAAGAGATGCCAATAGCCTTGCTGTGCAAAGGCCTTTCCAGCATATTTCAGGATGTATTTGTTTGGCAGAATCCCAGGCTGCATTCTGGGACCCACCATCTGAAGACATTCTGTTTTTGTAATATCAAATCATAAGGATGCTGCTTGCCAAGACTCACACTGCTGAGCACCTGGCCTGACCACTGAGAATTCTGGATAGTGGACAAAAAGACCTAGCTGACATTGTGAAAATTAGGCCATGACCACAAGCTAACCTATCATTAGAAGTAACTGTCTGTGGAATTTTAAGGCTCCATGGTATGTCCCCCTACTCTGCTCCTGATGAGAGATCCTGAGTGACATCATGTTCCTGGCTTCACTAGACACACCCAGCATCTTCTGACGTCCTCATAAACCCATGCTCTTGTCTATCACATGTGCCACACTGGCCTTTAACCTGTCTGCAACTAGTATCTGGCTCCTCCCCAGGTTAAAGGGAGATATGTATCCATGCCACCTGGGCGCTTCCCTTACCCTCAGGAGAGCTGTTGCCTCACAACACTGTCCTTCTCTTACCCCTGGCCATCAAGGCTGCTCTCTGCAACAGAATGATTCATGAACAAACCCCATCTGCTCCTCCAGCTGTGATACCACTTGTTTGGATTTGTTTTTTTATTCCTGTAAAGTGTGATCATAGCACTAGCTCCGTACAGTTTGTTGGTTTTTTTTAATTTGGAATTTAAGAAATCTGCAGTTACAGGAATTAACTAAATGACATTTACTCCTATTTCTTCAGAAGTCTTTTACTTCTAAGTATGTCCTTTGGTGCTTATCATTCAAAATACATTTTAACTCTCAAAATATATTTGGAATTGATTTTGTCTGAGTTAGCAAATGCCTGATTCTGAAACAATAACTGCTAAATTCAATGGTTTTAGAATATTCCAGAGTCTGAAGTTCTTTTTTAAACTCAGATGTACTGTCATAGCTTGTTTGTTCCTATTTTTCTGAGAGCATTAATGTTCTCAACAACTATTGAGATTTCTTGAGGAATATTTTTTAACTCAAAAGAAATTACCATTTCACCCTACCAACTTTCACTGTTTTAGCATCACTCTTGTGTTCTTTTTTTAGCTTGATTCTCTTTTTTTTTCAGATGACATGATGAAGCAGACTTAGCGTCTTTTGGGACTATATCTTTGGGATGTAGCATCCTTTGAAGAAAAAAGAATACATGCTTGTGATCTTCCAAACTCTTCTCAATGCTTATTTTATTATTCAACAGAACAGAAATCTTCCCATTCCCTGTCTGCTGCTGGGCAGCAGATAGTTCACAATGAACACAATCTACTGGGTTCTGCCCTCTCTTGTTGCAGAGTCTCTTAAAACACACACACACACACAAAATTGAACGTGTTTTTTTTTTAGCAATTTTATGATTCCCTATCCCTGATGTGGTGCTGTGGGTTGATGTGCTGTACTGAAAAGTCAGTTTGATCTGCAAGGTTGGCAGTTCAAGTTTACCAGTTGCTCCTTGGAAACCCTACAGAGGGCCACTATGGCTCAGAAAGGACTCAACGGCACTTAACAACAACATTCCTGATTATCTGAGGAGCTCTGGTAGCATAGTAGTAATTAGTCCAGCTGCTAACCTCCAGATTAGCAGTTGGAAATTACCAACTGTTTTGTGGGAGAAAAATGAGGCTTTCTGCTCCCATAAAGATTTACAGCCTCAGAAACCCTATACAGGGTCGCTATGAGTTGGAACCTACTCCATGGCACATAACCACCACCATTCCTGAATATTTATCCATTCATCAATAAATATTACAGTCTCAATAACTCACTGATTCTTTCTGTCAAGATTCTGTTACCTGTTTATATCCAAACTCCAAAATGAGATTTGGTTAAAAATAATGTGTGTTGGAAAAATAAAATGGTGGTCTTGGGAATTTAAAATACCCTAATAATTGTTTTTGTTGTTAAGTGCTGTCATGTCGGTTCCGGCTCATAGCTATCCTGTATAGGGCTTGAACCATTGACTTTGTGGCTAGCAGTCCAATGCTTATCCTACAAGGCCACATCAGGACTCAACCCTAGTATTGAAGTACCTAAACATGTATGATGAGTGCAATGTGTTAGGTAAATTTGTAGATATTATCAGTAATCTTCACAGTAAGAAGTATGCCTTATCTTCATTTTATAGATAAGGGAAAGGTAACTGAAGCTCAGAAAGGTTAAGTGATTTATTTAAAGTCATACATCTAGAAAGTAGCAGAACCAGAATTTGCAGTCAAGTCTGGCTACAATGGCCATGAAAACGAATGCACCGTGCTACATCTAATATAGGTTCACTGTAAGGTTCAAAGTGACAGCAGAATAGATCAATGGTGATTTGCCTCAGATGAGGGAAATAGGAAAGCTTTGAGGGTCAGCCAAAGAAGGGAGTTTAAACATGAGGGCAAATCCAGGAGTTTCTGATTCTAGAATGTACTAGTTTTTTATTGCTGCCATAACAAATTATTGTAAATTTAAATGAATACAAATTTATTATTTTATAGTTTTGTAGTTCAGAAGTCTGACACAAGTCTCACTGGGCTAATATCAAGGTGTCAGTAGATCTGTTTTCCTTTCTGTGGACTCCAGGAGAGAATCCACTTTATCTTTTCCAGCTTTAGAAGCTACCTACATTCCTTGATTTATGGCTTCATTTCTCTGTCTTCAAAGCCAGCAATACAGCATCTCTCTGATTCAACTTCCATAATCACATCTCTCTCTTTTACTTTCTTCTCTTACCTCTCTCTTCCACTCTTAAAAACCCTGTGATTACATTGGACCCACTTGAATAATCCAGACTAATCTCCCTAACTCAAAGTCCACTGATTGGCAAACTTAATTCTATCTGCAACTTTAATTATCTTTTGCCACGTATATTAGTTTCCTAGGGCTGTTGTAACAAAATACTACAAACTGACTGCCTTAAAACAACAGACTTGAGGCTACAAGTGCAAAATCAGGGATCTGAGGAAGAATTTGTTCCATGCCTCTCTCCTAGCTTGTGGTGACAGCCAACAATTCCTAGTGTTCATTGGCTTGTAGAAGCATCACTCCAATTCTGTCTTCACCTTCACATGATATGATCCCTGAATGTCTGTCTCTCTGTGTTCCACATCCTTTTACTATAAGGACATCAGTCATATTGGATTAGGACCCACGCTAAACCAGTATGACCTCATGTTAACTGATCACATCTTCAAAGACTCTATTTCCCATTAAGGTCACAGTCACAGGTACTTAAGCATGTCTTTTGGGGGGACACAAATCACTCCCTTGTGTCATTTAACATATTCACATATTCTAGAGATTAAAATTTAGGCATTTTTGTTGTTAAGTGTTGCAGTTAAGTGACTCATAGCAGCCCTGTACAGGGTTTCTGAGGCTATAAATCTTTGTGTTAGAAGAAAGTCTCCTTTTCTTCCCATGAAGTGGCTGGTGGGCTCGAGCCACCGACCTTATGGTTCACTGTCCAGTGTTTATCCTACAGAGCTACCACGCTCCCATTAGAAGCTTGTTGTTGTTGTTGTTAAGTGCTGCCTAGTCGGTTCCCACTCATAGTGACCCTGTATAGGTTTTCCAAGGAGCAACTGGTGAGCTTGAGCTGCTGACCTTGAGGTTCAAACCGACCTTGCAGTCCAGCACATTAATCCACAGTGCCAATAAATGGTATGAAAAAGTGTTGGCTAAGGCTTCATTACATAAGGTACATATTTTAAGCAAAATTGCTGCTTTCAATATATTAGCTAATTTATAGAGAACTTCAAGTTAAAAAAAAGACTTAAAAGAAGCAAAAGGAAGAAATGAAACAAAAAAGATTTCCATTTTCTTTTCTCAGTTTTTTTTTTTTTTTAACAAATTCAGCCCCATGTGAATAGAATTCTACCTTTAGGCCTTCACTGGGACAAGTTTATTTTCAACCTTATCTCTAAATTATCCTTCCTTCATTTCTCTTCATTCTGGTACTCTGGAATTTCCTACCACTCATTCCTCTTTCTCCTCTCATAAAACCATAATAAAAATCTACCTAAAAAAGGAGTTCTATTCATCAGTCATAAGAGTCCTGGCATGGCACCATAGGATAGGCTCTCGACAGCATGGTCAGTTTGAATTGCAAGGCCCACGGTTCAAACTCACCAGCCACTCCTTGGAAACCCTATATAGGGTCGCTATGAGTTAGAACCACCTCCACGGCACTTAACAGCAACAACATTCATCAGTATTAATTAAGTATGAATTTTTAACATTTTCTTCTCCAAGATATCTGCATTTCCATTATTAATAGTTATTGAGGAGCATAATTCATTGTTCCTATTACAGAATTTCAGGTAGAATTCTAGAGCTAGAATCCCCTCCAAGAACATATTCTCTCATTAAGTCCAACACTAAGTGATTAATCAGCTCTGAAATCATTTGGCTTAGATTTCTGGAGCCATGATAATAGTTAACATGCTCAGTGTAAATATGTTTAACAAGAAAGAATTAAAAGAGAGAAACTGAGATTTAATAATTTTCCACAAGAGAGGTTTTCAAGGGAAAATGCATAGAGAAAGACAAAGATCCTTGCAGACTACATCTTTTCAAGTAGGAAGTAAGGGAAAGAAGAGCCAGGAGGGCTATGATCTGAAAGGTATCTTAGAGCTTACCAAACCCAACATTCTAATTTTATTCACAACAAAACTGAGAAGAGAGTTGATTACTTGCTCTTTGACACATGGTTGTTAAGTCAGAAGTGAGACCAACACTCAGATATCAATATTGGATTTGTGTTTGTACACTCATTCATTCATCAAATATTCATTGTGGTCTTCCTAGGACCCAGGTCTTTTTGCAGTTCTAGGATACAGTGGACATCTTTGGGAGACCATTATTCTATCTACCCCATAAAGCAAGGCAGGACAAAATATAAATACCAAGGTAGCTATATAATTAGGATATTAATGTCTCAAGGAGAGAGGGGAAGATTATGAAGGTAAGGTTCAAACAAATCCAAAATGTTGATCAAAGAACTGGTAGAATAAGCAATTGGAGGTGAGCCACATAAATGCCACTGGCAGAAATCAAGTAGGACAGCATTTGGAAATTAGAACAAGAGTAAGTCTCAGAGAAGACCATGAGATTTGGAGAAATTGATAGGAAATTGAGTCAATAGTATAATTAATTAGAAGACAGCCCAATCAAGAGCAGTTGGAACACCAGAGTTAAAGAAATGTTAAGTGCCATTGAATCAGCTTCAACTCTGTATAGGATATCTAAGGAGTGCTGGTGGCTTGAACAAACCATCTCATGGTTAGCAGTCCAGTGCTTATCCTACAGCACTACACCAGCAGCAAATCTGACTTAAATGATTTGGATAAGAATTATTCTAATACCCCAGGAGGAAGCAGAGAAGGAGCAGTCTCCTGGGTTAGGGGAACCCAAGGACGGGAAGCCAGGCAGGTGCACCGAGAGTTACACAGTCCTGTGACAAATACATTCCTCCTACAAGTGCTTGGTCAATTTATTTATTGATTCTCTATGGTTACCTAGCCTACAAATAAAGGTCCCTGAAAGGTTTTTGTGTATTCAATTGTTTTGGATGTTTGGTTACTAAGGGAAGTTAATTAGGCATTGCAGATGTTCACTTTGCAGATGTGGCAACAGAAAAATATTTAGCAAGAGGATAGTTGGAAAAGCAACTTATCTTTATTTTTTCTGATTCCTTCTCTCTGATATCCATGAAGGAGTCCTTTAAAAAACAAACTGCAATGCACTCTTTAAATATAAAAATGTGCCTGAGTTTCCTGGTAAAATTGTAGGTTTTATTGGACAGTATTTGTGAATCCTTTTTCCTTCCTAGATTTACATTCATTTTTAGAATTACACAGGCAAGAAATTAATTTCACTGTTCTGCTATAGGGGAAAGAAAGAAAAACAAAGAAAATTTGCTAGTTTGCACACAAATGCCAACCTACAGTATATACCAATACTCATACAGGGGTGAGTCTCCACAGAGTTAAGTGTAAATCATGTTCTCATCCTAACAGCTTTACTCCACTGCCAAGGTTAAGCAGGTAATTATGCAGTAACACCAGGTGAATAAAACTTCAATGAGAAGTTATATGGTGATGGTGGTTCCAACACATAACAACCCTGTATAGGGTTTCCAAGGCTGTAAATTTTTATGGGAGCAGAAAGCCTCATCTTTCTCCCACAGAACAGCTGGTAGGTTAGCAGTATGACTCATAGCCACTATACTTTCAGAACTCCAGGAGAAGTTATATTATTGTTGTTGTTAAGTGCTGTAGAGGAGTCAATTCTGACCCATAGCGACCCTGTATAGGGTTTCCAAGGAGCAGCTGGTGAGCTTGAACCACCGACCTTGCAGTTCAAACGACATTGCAGACTGATGCATTGAAAATACGTTAATATGAAAATGTACTCTAGTATTCTTATTCATATATATTTAACTATTAGCTGTCAGTGATCCACAACGTATATGTCAGTTTGTCATACTGTGGTGACTTGCATGTTGTGATACTGGATGCTATGCCATTAGTATTTCAAATACCAGCAGAGTCTAATGTAGTAGACAGGTTTCAGTGGCACTTCTAGATTAAGAGACTACAGAGGAGCAGGTGAACTGTTTCTGAAAAAATTGGTCAGTTGACTTTAATGATGCTTATGGAGTAAAGCTTTCAGGACCTTCATTTGCTGATGCGACACAACTCAAAATGAGAACAAACAGCTAAAAACATACATTAATAGTTGGAAGGTATGTTTATGAAGTATAAATCTAATAAAATTGGAAGACATTGAAAATAAAAGAGAGCACATAGATTAATATTCATGACATTAGTAAGCTGAAATGGACTGGTATTGATAATTTTGAATCAGATAATCATATGGTATACTATGGCAGGAAGCTGCAGTGAATAAATTAAATAATGTATTGCATTGGGCAAATCTGCTAAGGACTAAGGTGCGCCTGACCCAAGCCATGGTATTTTCAATCACCTCATATGCATGTGAAGCTAAACAATAAATAAGGAGGAATAAAGAAGAACTGATACGTTTTAATTACGACGTTGGTGAAAAATATTGAAAATACTATGGTCTACCAGAAGAACAAACAAATCTTTCTAGGAAGAAGTACAGCCAGAATGTCCCTAGAAAGAAGGATGGTGAGATTTTGTCTCATGTACTTTGGACATGTTATCAGGAGAGAACAGTCCCTGGGAAAGGACAGCATGCTTGGTATAGTAGAAGGTCATCAAAGAAGAGGAAGACCCCCAATGAGATGGATTGATGCAATGGGTGCAACCATGGGCTCAAACATAATAATTGTGAGGATGGCACAGGACCAGGAAGTGTTTAGTTCTGTTCTGAATAGGATTTCTATGAGTCAGAGTTGACTCAATGGCACATAACAATGACTATGACAGGAGTCACACATTAAAGTGGAATGGCATCACATTTATCATCAAAAAGGACATTTCAAGATCTATCCTGCTAAGTACAAGGCTGTCAGTGATAGTATGATTGGAAAATATACACGTCTACAAGGAAAACAAGTTAGCATGACTATTATTCAAATTTATGTACCAAACACTAATATCAAAGTTAAAGAAGATGAAGATTTTTTACCAACTTCTGCAGTCTGGAATTGATCAAACATGCAATCAAAGCGCATTGATAAATACTGGTAAATAATAGAAATGATGCTGGATAGAATTTTGCAAGATCAACAAGTTGCAGATGTTGATCAAAAATTTTGCAGTCACATTTTATGTTGCAGATGTCTTTTCTTAACAACATAAATTGTGACTATTCACGTGATCTCACTGGATGGAATACATGGGAATCAAACCGACTATACCTGAGTTATAGTCAATAGCATTAGTCAGAACAAGATGAAGGACCAACCACTGAACATCCAGACCATCAGATGCTCATATGCATGTTCAAGTTGAAGCTGAAGAAAATTAAGACAAGTCCATGAGAGCCAAACTACAAACTTGAGTATGCATGTCCCACCTGAATTGGGAGACTGTGGGATAACTTAGGTTTTGTGTCAACGTGAGTAGGCCAGGATTCTTAGTGGTTTGAGAGTTAAAATGTAATAATCCTCCACAAGGCGATCTAATGTAATAAAATCACTTCAATAATGAGATCTGCTATGAGCAGCCAGTCAATTGAAAGGAAGTGTCATCAGTGTTATGGCCTGCTTCTAATATATTAAATACTTGGGTAAAGCTTGCTTGGCTTTTTCTAGGTGTAGAGCCTACATTTGACTCATCATCTGACCGCCAGTTCTTTGGACTGGAGCCAGTGACCTGCTGTATTGCCTGCCAATCCTAGGAGTCCTCAGCAGCCTGCTATCTTACCTGTTGACCTTGGATTCATTTGTCTCTGCAGCCAGAAGCCTGCTGTCTGATCTGCCAATATTGAATTCATTAGCCCTTGCAACTAAACAAGTTAGAAGAACCTTCTAGCCTGACATCTGATCTATGGACTTGGAACATGCCCACCTCTACAGCTATATGAGTCATTGCCTTAATTTACACCTCTAAATGTATATAAGTTTTACTGATTTTGCTTCTCTAGAAAACCCAGCCTAAATCAGAGATCATCTCAATAATAGACTTGATGCATTGAACACTAGTGACTGAAAACCAGAGTTGTTGTGGGATGGCATCAAGGAAGCAAAAATGTCATTTAAAGAAAGAATAGAAAGAAGAGACCGAAATGGATATCAGAAAATACTCTGAAACTTGCTCTTGAAGGTAGAGTAAGGCTCATGGAAGAAATGATGACATAAAAAAGTTAAGCAGAAGATTTCAAAGGGTGGCTCAGGGACACAAAGTGAGGTATTATAATGAAATATGCAAACACTTAGAGTTAAAGAAACAAAAAGGATTATCATGCTTGGCATATCTCAAGCTGAAAGAATTGACGAGAAAAATCAAGCCTCTAGTTGTAATATTGGAGGAGTCCATGGGCAAGATATTGTACAAAACAGAAAGCTTCAAAATGAGACGAAAGAATAAATAATACTGTACTAAAACTATTTGGTCCCTGTTAAGAGATTGTATGTGATCAGAAACTGATGGTACAGAATGAAGAAGTCCAAGCTGAACTGAAGGCATCAGTGGAAATCAAGGCTCTAGAATTTGATAAGATACAAATTGAGATGCTTCAACAAATGGATGCAGTGCTGAAGGTGCTCTCTCATCTATGTCAAGAAGCTTGGAAGACAGCTAGGGAGCCAACTGACTTGAAGAGATCCATATTTGTCCCAATTCCAAATAAAGGTAATCCAATAGAACATGGAAATTGTTGAGCAACATTAATATCACATGTGCCAACTCCTAAGAGAGGTGAACCAACAGAATGTGGAAATCATCAAATAATATTATTAGTATCACATTCAAGTAAAATTTTGCTGAAAATAATTCAAGAATGACTGTAACAGTACATACACGAGGAATTGCCAAAAATTCAAGATGGATTCAGAAGAGAGCATGGAACTAGGGACAGCGTTGCTCAGATGGCTATTGGCTAAAAGCAAAGGATACCAGGAAGATGTTTGTTGTTGTTAAGTGTCTAATCGGTTTTGACTCATAGCGACCCTTTATAGAGTTTCCAAAGAGTGGCTCATGGGTTTGCACCACCAACCTTCTGGTTATCAGTCCAGTGCTTATCATACATAGCCACACCAGGAGCCAGAAAGATATTTACTTGCGTTTTATTGACTACACAAAGGCTTTTGACTGTGTGAATCATGACAAGCTATGGATAACAATGCAAAAAATGGGTAGTCCAGAATATTTGATTGCACTCATGAGGAGTGTGTACCCAGACCAAGAGGCAGTGATACGAACAGAACAAGGAGATAAAGAATGGTTTAAAATCAGGAGAGATATGTACCATATGTGAAAGACTATATTCTTTCACCATGCTTATTCAATCTTTATGCTGAGTGAATAATCTGAGAAGTTGTATTATATAAAGAGTGTGACATCAGGATTGGAGGAAGACTCATTAACCTGTGATATCCAAATGATACAACCTTGCTTGTTGAAAGTGAAGAGGACTTAACATGCTTACTGATGAAGATTAATGACTACAGCCTTCAATATGAATTGCACTTCAATGTAAAGAAGACAAAATTCCCCACAACTGGACCAACAAATAACATAATGAGAAATGGAGAAAAGACTGAAGTTGTCAAAGGCTTCATATTGCTCATACCCACAATCCACACTCATGGAAGCATCAGTCAAGAAATAAAATGATGTATTACCCTAGACAAATCTGCTGTGTAAAATATCTTTAAAGTGTTTAAGAGCAAAATGTCAGTTGGAGAAATAAGGTGCGCCTGACCTACGCTATGGTATTTTCAACTGCCTCATATGCATGTGAAAGTTGGACAATGAATAGGGCAGACCATAGAAGTATTGATGCATTTGAGTTTTGGTGTTGGAGAAGAGTATGGAAAGTATCATGGACTGCCAGAAAAACAAGCAAATCTGTGTTGGAAGAAGTACAGCCAGAATGTTCCTTAAAAGCAAGGATGGCTAGATTTTGTCTCTCATACTTCAGATGTATTATCAGGAGGGACCAGTTCCTGGAGAATGACATTATGCTTGATAAAGTGAGTGATCAGCAAAAAAGAGGAAAACCCCCAAGGAGACAGATTGACACCATGGCAGTAATAAAGGGATCAACTGTAACAGTCGTTAAGAATGGCACAGGACCAGACAGTGTTTCATTTTACTGTACAATATGTCACTATGAGCCACAACTGACTTGAAGGCACCTGACAATAATTAATAACACACACAAGCGAACTATTGGCCACAGTCCATGAATCAGTATACATAGTGTATCTGGCCATTTCTCCAACCAAACAAAATGAACAACTGGGTACTCTGCTGGAAGTTCTGCCCATTAGGAGGATTTTCCTTCACCATTGTCTTTCAGGGAGGTCCCAGAAAGGGCTATAATGTAGCTGCTGTACACTTTTGAGTGGCACCTGAATAGCATACAGAACCATCTGTAAACCAAGCATGAGTTTTCTCTTCCTCAGTCAACTGCTCATGCGGCCATAGGTGCAAACTGGGAGAGGTGAGGGAATGTGATAGAAGTGTAGACTATGAGCATTTGGGCCATTTCCTTACCTAAATTACTTGCGCCTTCAAGTCCTGCTCAAGCTGGACCTCATATATACCACTTCCATTTAAAGATGGAGTGCTGCTGTAAACATAAGCTACAAACGCAAGCTATGACCCTGAAGCTCTGAGTTCATCTCTTTCCTTTACCACTTTGTGGATTGTAAGTGGAGCCCTGCTGTGGGGCCATAGGATGAACTGCAAGGTCAAATATATACATATATATTTAAGAACAACAATAACATACATATGTTGTTATTGTTCTTAAGTGCCATGGAGTTGGTTCCGACTCATAGCAGCACTTTATGGGGTTTCCAAGGAGTGGCTGGTGAGCTTGAACTGCTGACTTTGTGGTTCAAATTACTTTGTAGTCCATCGCATAGAATACTGGTGTGGTGCTACAGGTTAATGCACTGGACTGCAAAGTTGGTTTGAACTGCAAGGTTGGCAGTTCAAGCTTACCAGCCACTCTTTTGAAATTCTATACAGGGTCGCTATGGGTTGGCACCACCTCCATAGCACTTAACAACAACAATACACACACACGTATATGTGTGTGTGTATGTGTTATTATGAGCAATTAATGGTCTGTTCCACAATCTGCCGCTGGCCTTGTTTTGACTGATGATATGGAGCTTTTCCATCGTCTCTTTCCACAGATGTAGTCCATTTGATGTCTATGTATTCCATCTAGTGGGGTCCATGTGTAGAGTTGTCTCTTATGCTGTCTAAAGAAGGTATTTGAAATGAATAAATCATTGGTTTTGCAGAATTTTATCATGTGATCTCCAGCATCATTTCTATCACCAAGGCCATATGTTCCAACTACTGATCCTTCCTCTTTGCTTCCAACCTTTGCATTCCAATCACCAGTAATGATCAATACATCTTGATTGCATGTTTGATCAATTTCATATTGAAGAAGTTGGTAGAATTCTTCTATTTCATCCTCACTGGCTTTAGTGCTTGGTGAGTACATTTGAATAATAGTGGTATTAACTGGTCTTCCCTGTAGGCAAATGGATATTATCCTATCAGAGACAGCGTTGTACCTCATGACTGATCTGGATATGTTCTTTTTGACAATGAATGCAACACCATTCCTCTTCAATTTGTTATTCCTGGCATAGTAAACCATGTAGTTGTCAGATTCAAAATGTTCGATACCAGTCCATTTCAGCTCACTAATGCCTAAGATATCAATGTTTATGTGTTCCATTTCATTTTTGACAACTTCCAATTTTCCCAGATTCATACTTTGTACAATCCATGTTCCAATTTTCAATGGATGTTTATAGCTGTTTCTCTTCATTTTGAGTTGTGCCCCATCAGCAAATGAAGGTCCCATGGGCTTTTCTCCCATGAGCTTTACTCCATTTGCATTATCACAGTCAACTCTACTTTGAGGAGGCAGCTCTTCCCCAGTCGAATTTTGAGTGTCTTCCAACCTGAAAGGCTCATTTTCCTGCACTATATCTGACAGTGTTTCTCTGCTATTCAAAGGTTTTCAGTGACTAAATATTCGGAAGTAGTTCATCACTCTTTCTTCCTAGTTTGTCTTTGTCTGGAAGCTCATCTGAAACCTGTCCATCATGGGTGACCCTGCTGGTATTTAAAATACCAATGGCATAGCTTTCAGAATCACAGCAACTCACAAGCCACCAAAGTAAGACAAACTGACAGACGAGTGGTGGCCATTTGGTTTTAAGTGGAAACTGTCATTTTAAATTTTGAGGAGATCTGTGCGCATGCGTAGAAGAACTTTCCAGGAGTGGGGGTGGGGTGTTCATTCGCTCCAGCATCCCCTCTAGTCACCAGAATTGAGGTGTGCAGAATGTGAGAGACCAATGAACAAATACCAAAAAAAAAGAATGTCCACACCTGTATCTCTGTGGTTCTGTCAGGCATTCATGGCTGTTCTGATCCTTTCCCCACTTGGTCTCTCCCAAGATGGCGGCTCTGTGAGCAGCTCAGCTTCTTGAATTAGAAAGCAATGGATTTCTTGATTCTGCTACAAATTCCCCTAGCTGTAAGCCTTCCAGTCTTCTAAATATTCCTTTATATGTGGTTCAGAGTTCTAGCACCATCTCCTGAGCCTGCTTGGTCCAGTGTTCTGTGTTGTTGTTGATGGAGCTCCTTACTGTACATCTACCCAATCCACCATCTTCGCCAATAGACTCATTAACAACCTGCGCTATGCAGATGATACAACCTTGTTTGCTGAAAGTGAAGAGGACTTAAAACATTTACTGATGAAGATCAAAGAGCACAGCTTTCGGCATGGATTATATCTCAATGTAAAGAAAGCAAAAATTCTCACCACTGGACCAATAAACAACATTGTCAAGGACTTCATTCTTCTTGGATCAACTATCAAGACTCATGGAAGCAGCAGTCAAGAAATCAAACGACGTATTGCATGCAGCAAATCTCCTGCACAAGCCCCTTTTAAAGTGTTGAAGAGCAAAGATGTCAGCTTGAGGATTAAGGTGTGCCTGACCCAAGCCATGGTATTTTCAATAACCTCATATGCATGTGAAAGCTGGACAGAATAAGGAAGACCGTAGAAGAATTGATGCTTTTGAGTTATGGTGTTGGAGGATAGTATTGAAGATGCCATGGGCTGCCTAAAGAACCAATAGATCCATTTTGGAAGAAGTGCAACCAGAGTGCTCCTTGGAGGCCAACTTCATCTCTCATACTTCTGACATATTGTCAGGAGCAAGCAGTTGCTGGAGAAGGTTATCATGTTTGGTAAGGTGGAAGGTCAAAGAAAAAGAGGAAGACCCCCAATAAGGTGGATTGGCCAAGTGGCAGCATCAATGGACTCAAGCATGGCAACAGTAGTGAAGTTGGCCCAGGATTGGGCAGTGTTTTGTTCTGCTGTGCATAAGTTTGCTATGGGTCGGTACCGACTCAATGGCACCTAACAACAACAACAATAATGTGTTATTAAGTGCCGTTGAGTCAATTCCAACTGATAGCAACCCTGTACAGGTTTTCCAAGGAGAGCATGGTGGATTTGAACCTCTTGCCTTGAGGTTCAAATAGACTTGGTGGTCAAGTGCTTATCCTACAGTGCCACACCAGGACTTTCTTTATATATAGAAAGGAAGTTCTGATGTGGTGCTGTAGGATAAGCACTGGACCGCTAACTGACAGGTTGGTAGTTCAAACTAGACAACCACTACTTAGAAACCCTATACAGAGTCTCTGTGTGTCAGAACTGATTCAAAGTCACACAACAATATACATATATATATATATATATGTAGAGAGTGTGCACTTGTTGTGCTGTAGGATAAGTACTGGATTGCTACGCATAACATGGCGATGAATGGGTATCCCAGAACACTTAATTGTCTTCATGAGGAACCTGTACATAGACCAAGAGGTAATCATTCAAACAGAACTAGGGGATACTGAATGGTTATAATTAGGAAATGTATGCACCAGGTCTGTATCCCTTCACAACACTTACTCAATATTTAGGCTGAGCAATAATCAGTGAAGCTGGATTGTATGAAGAAGCATGTGGCATCAGGATTGGAGGAAGACCCAGTAATAACCTGCAGTATGCAGATGATACAACCTTGCTTGCTGAAAGTGACTTAAAATACTTACTGATGAAGGTTAAAGACTACAGTCTTCATTATGGATTATACCTCAATGTAAAGGGGAAAAAAAATCCTCACAACTAAACCAATAAATAACATCATGATAAATGGAGAAAAGATTGAAGTTATCAAAGACTTCGTTTTGCTTGAACCCACTATTAACACTCATTGAAGCAGCAGTCAAGAAATCTTACAATGAGGCAAATCTGCTGCACCAGTTAGTCAAAGTGTTCAACAGAAAAATGTCAGTTTAAGAATTAATGTGCACTTGACTCAAGCCATGGTATTTTTCAGTGCTTCGTATGCATCTGAAAATTGGGCAGTTAATAAGGAAGACCATAGAATAATTGATACATTTGACTTGTGGTATTGGAGGAGAATATTAAAAGTACCAGAAGAACAAACAAATTTGTTGGAAGAAGTATAGCCAGAATGCTCCTTGGAAACAAGGATGGCAAGACTTCGTCTATCATACTTCAGACATATTATCAGGGGAGACCAATCCCTGAAGAAGGACATCATGCTTGGTAAAGTGGATAGTCAGTGAAAAAGAGGAAGACCTCCAATGTGATGGATTGGTACAGTGGCTGCAGCAATGGGCTCAGTGTAACAACTGTAAGATTGGTGCAGGATCGGGCAGTGTTTTGCTCTGATGTGATTAAGTGGCTATGAATTGGAATAGACTCGCGACATTTAACAACAAACAAAAACAATTGCATTGAACAAATCTACTGCAAAAAAAAAAAAAGGCAAATAAGTCACTTTGAGGAAAAAAAAGTACACCTGACCCAAGCCATGGTATTTTCAATCACCTCATGTGCATGTAAAATCTGGACAATGAATAAGGAAGAATTGATGCATTTGAATTATGGCGCTAGCAAAGAATATAGAATATACCATGGAGTGCCAAAAGAAAGAGCAAATGTGTCTTGGAAGAAGTATATCTAGAATGTTCCTTAGAAGTGCACTTTGGCCATATTATCAGGAGGACCCAGTTCCTGGAGAAGGACATCATACTTGGTAAAGTACAGTGTCAGTGAAAAACAGGAAGACCCTTAACAAGATGGATTGACACAGTGCCTACAATTTTAGGCTCAACCATAGCAATAATTGTGAGGATGGTATGGGACTGGGGAGTCTTTTACTCTACTGTACACAAGGTCATCATGAAACAGAGCTGACTAACAACAATAACAACACTACTACCTTGTTTAGATTATTTGTTTGCATTGTACTTATTAACTGTGTCTAGACGTGAGATTACAAATACATGACATGCCTTTTGCTACCCCCACTGGTTACCTAATTTGTTTTCGCTACAGAACCCAGATATAAATCCTTCTTAACACAGTATTATGTTGTTGTTGTTGTTGTTAAGTGCCGTCGAGTCGGTTCCGACCCATAGCGACCCTGTACAGGGTTTCTGAGGGTGTAAATCCTTACGGGAGTAGAAAGCCTCATCTTTCTCCCGCGGAGCAGCTGGTAGTTTCGAACTGCTGACCTTAAGGTTCTCAGCCCGATTCGTAACCACTACGCCACCTAAAGCTTACTGCCACTGAGCTTATTCTGACACTTGGAGATGCTATAGGACAGCATAGAACTGCTTCAGAGGGTTCCCAAGTCTGCAAATCTTTATAGAAGCAGCCTGCTACGACTTTCTCCAGTTGAGCACCTGGTGGGTTTAAACTCCTGACTTTTTGGTTCTCAGTCAAGCACTTTAACCACAGAACCACCAGGGTTTCCTTGTTCTAGACCAATTGTCCTCTCATTTGATGTGCATCAGAATCACTCAGACAACTTGTTCAAATAGCGATTACCTCCAGAATTTCTAATGGAATGGGTCTAGGATATGGTCTGAGAATTTGTATGTCTACCAAGTTTCTGGATAATTCTGAGATGACACTCTGAGATTCACTGCTCCAGGCAATTACTACCACAACCAAACACAATGATCCAATGTTATTCCTTGTTAGGAAAGTTTATCCCCATCAATCATAAGGAAATAGGTAACAGCCAACAAGAAAGTTGAGAACCATTAGCAATTCATACTACAGGGGTCCTATAAAAGCTCTACCCTCATTAATTCTGAGAAATCATTTTTCTTTATAAAATGCTTCCACTCAATTTCATGTATCCTCCATTACAAATTCTTTGTTTTGGACTTGGTTCCAGCTTTTTGGACTATGCCATTGGACTGTCAGATTGATTTCCTATTCCACCTTTGATCAGACTGAAACAAGTGAAGGGGATCCCACTTATCTTGGAAGATAATTTGGACAGGGATCATGATGCTTTCTAATGGGGGTGAGGATAGACCAGTATTAACAAAATCCACATCAGCTAGGAAACATGTTGCAGTAAGTTTACTCTTCTTTTGTTCTTTCAAGCATTCAATGTGGAAAACAAACTAAATTGTTAAAACTTAGAAAACAAAATGTTTCATTCTTGGGGGGTGAGGAAGCAAATGAGGGATAACACTCAAAGTGAGAAGGCAATCCTACAGAAGCAATCAATGTCTTCTACCTAAGATACTGCAAATAGTTGAGGGCTTTTAACTCGTCTCTTTAACACAAATGTGTTTTGAGGTATACCCACCCACACAGATAAATAGACACAAAAGCTGATTTTTAAAAATAGCTATCCAACACACAGTGGAGTCCTGGTGTGGCACTTCAGGATAAGCACTGAACTACTAACCACATGGTTGGCAGTTCAAAACCACTAGCTGCTCCTCAGAAAACCTATACAGAGTCACCATGAGTTAGAACCAGCTCGACATTATGTGACAACAACTACACACAGTCACATATACAGAGAGACTTAATACCTGTAAGTGCCTACTTTGTGCCAGTCTATATATGCAGATATGATTGGAATGGAAAAAGGCAATTCATTTCTTTTAAACTGATACAAACATATATTGAATACAATACAATTTAAATTATTACCCAGTAGTTATTATTTGGCATAATAGGGTAGTCAAATCTCATGTGCAAGGTTATGCAGAGATGACTCAACAACATTCAACCAAGATTTATTGAGTACCAATTTGGAAAACATCTGTGTACTAGAAAAAATTCATGCCTTTATAAAAATTAATATCTAGTTGGAGAAGGCAGACAGTAATCAAGAAATGTAATTAGTAAACAAGCAACCAAACAAGCACATTGCATGGTGTGTTAGAAGATGATGGATGCAATGAGGTGAAGAAAATGAATGCAGTAGGCATGGGCTATCAGGAGTTCTGGGGATTGGAAGTGGGTTGCACCAATAAGAGATCTGGAGAACTCTTCAGAAAACAAAGAACAGTCTTGCATTTCTCCTCAGTTCAGCTTATTTTTGTTACTGGTGAAGGCCACTCTACTTAATAAAATTAAAAGCAACACTCCCCTCCCCTTCAAAATTAAACAAAACAAAACAAAAACCCTCTTTCCAGTGAACCAAGAGCTATGAGTCTCAGCAGCTCCAGGGACAGCATATTTGGTCGTCTGGCTCCTGTGCGCTGGCATCTCTCCATCCGCCCGCCCAGCCCCATCCTAGTTTTGGCTTCCCTAGTCAGACACCACTGCATAGCAGCAGAGGGTGTGCTGAGCAGCTCTGCCCAATAACTGACGGACCTGCAGCAGCCCCCGTGGAGGAGGCCAGCCTGTGATTCAGACTTCAGAGCACATTTGAAGGCTACTGCTCCTTAGATGCCAGGAACAGCATTAGATTCTGTATTTTGTTAGCTGATGGGCACTCTGTGGTCACTTTTCTAATAAATCACTTCTTTTGACTACCTAACCTTCTTATCAAATACCCTGTTTCCCCGCTCTTAGTTATCTCCCTATTTATCCTTGTGAATAACTAGACTTCAAAGCATTTGAATATCAGTTCCTCTCTCTAAACCTATGGATAAAAGAAACAAAAAACCACTGCCACTCAGTCGATTCTGACTCACAGTGAGTGACCCTGTGTAGGGGTTCTGAGGCTGAAAATCTTTATTGGTACAGCCGCCCAAGTAAAAGAACACAGCTACCTCAGTGACAGGTGCATGTGGAGAAGGAGGTGGTGTGAGGGGCAGCCTATGCCTACTGTATTGCATCTCTGCCCCCCTAGGTCCTGCCCCCTTTCTACCCATATCTCCTCTAGGTTGGTGAACTTTATGTTAATAATATATAACATTTTTTTCTATACACACAAGATAGAATGCAAATCATTTTACATATATTATCACATTTAATCCCCAAAGCAACAACATAAAGTAGATACTATTATTATTCTGTTTCTATTCATATAAGGAAATTAGGGCATGGAGAAGTAAAAAAAAACTCAGTAAAACACACAGTAGACAACAGTTTGAGACCCAGTTGCCTGACCTCAGCACCTGTGTTCTGAACTACTAGGCCATTCTATCTTGTGCCTTACATGGCTTGTGTTGTTGTTGTTGTTGTTGAGTATTATAGACTGACTCCAACTCATAGCAACCCCATGTGACAGAGTAGAACTGCCCATAGAGTTTTCTTGGCTATAATCTTTATGGAAGCAGACTACCAGGTATTTGTCCTGCAGAGCTTCTGGGTGGGTACAAATATTCAGCCGTTAGCAGCCTTACCTTACTGCTTTGCATCCTTTGAATCAGCCTAGCCTCCATGTTTCTAATACTGAACTGATCACTCAGTCTTTGATTTCCAACTATTTTCTCTGTTACCAGTGATAGAAGGGAAAGGCAGAGCCCTTCTCCTCACATCTATCTTCCCCCAGTGAAAACCAACCAGGGGGCCATCCTGTGAGACAATCAGTTCTGGGTTAGGGAAGGAAAAGTCCTCAGGACTCTCCCTCACAGGCCCAATCTTTCAGCTCAAAATGAGAATGCCTATTTTCAGATCCTCTGGTAGCATAGTGGTTACGAATTGAGCTGCTAACCTCAGGGTCAGCAGTTCGAAACTACCAGCTGTTCCGCGGGAGAAAGATGAGGCTTTCTGCTCCCGTAAAGATGTACAGCCTCGGAAACCCTGTTACAGGGTCACTATGAGTTGGAACTGAATGTAAATGTAAATCCAGAATGCCTCCCCAAACCACACACACCCTCCTAGAAGGAAGAGGCAGCTCGCTAGGCCATTAGCCTGAATCTATGACAATGCCCAGGTGGCAAAACTGAGTCAGAAAGAAGATAATGAGTCCCTTCACCAAGTATTTCCAGAGAACCAAGAATGTCTCATTGTTTTTGTATAGAAATTCAATTGCCATTTAGGAAAAAGTTTCTAAAATTTTCCTCATTTAAAGGAATGCATGAGTTTAGGTAAGGGCTTTAAGTTGGTTTTCATAACATTTAAAATAGCTGAAGAAAACAGAAGGTTTAGGTATCTATCTAGAGTTTCCTGAAAGAAAAAAAAAAAGATAATTTTCATGCTTCCTCTACTTATAATTAGTATAAGGTATACTATACAGGTAGAGTATGCTTTCCATGTCATGCTTCAATCCATGTCCTCGGCCTTCTTTTTTTTCCCAAGTAAGACTCTTTTCATTTTGCTGGTATATTTGACATGCATATATATTCTTACATATGGACTTACTCATATATAAATGAAAATATTATTTTAAGAAGATTCAAAATAAAGTTGATATGAATCATGGAAGCAGCTGTTTTGCCACTTTTGTTTTCATTTCTCTACTCTACCCCTCATTATGATACAGACTTTGTCCTCTATTCTAAAGAATAAAGGATTTGTGGAATTATATAAAGTTTAGAGTGTATCAGTGATTACTCATGGTTTTATAGTCTCTAAAGCTTAATCTCAGCCTTGTAATTCACTTTATCTTTTTTATTAGGGCATATGTGGTTGTAAGAAAGAGAAATCTACTTAAAATAGTGCAAATAAAGAGGATCATGGGACTGATTATAATGATACATATCTGATACAAATCAAGAGGGCTCAGAAAAACCAACCAAATCAGCAATAGCTATTCTCAGTTTCCAATCAAGTGTTCCACCATAAGCGTGATTTAGCTAACAAAGTCCTCAATTTCTAGGTGTCTTGGTTCAAATTAGAGGGGTTAGGAGTCTGTTTGATTGGTTGGCCCAGCCTATAGGTTGGTTCTTGAGTTAGGTGACTCTGTCTGTGGTCACTATGGCATCCCTGAGTTGTCCATATGGTTAACGTGCTCAACTGTTAACTGAACAATTGGATGTATGTGTTTACCCAGAGGCACCTCAGAAGAAAGGCCTGGTGATCTACTTCTGAGAAATGAACCATTGAAAACCCTTGGAGCATAGTTACACTCTGACACACAGGAGATTGCCATAAGGTAGAATCAATCCAACAGTAGTTGGTGGTCACTGTAGTTAAGGTAGGATAGGTTACTTACTATCAACACAGTCACCAGGATTGTACTGCAGATTCTCTCAGTAAGTTATACATTTCATTGTATGTGAGCACATGTTTGGGGTTGAGTGCAAGTGGGGAGAAAGCAACATTTTCCCATTTCTATCATGTTTATCCAGGGACATATAAAGGAAAATCTAAGATGGGTGGCAAATTGTTCAACATTTTTAAAAGCTTCATATTGTTTTTCAAAATCTTAGTTTTCTTTTAAGTGTTTCAAGATGTCTTTTTAATTTTTTTAACTTTGGCCATAGGTTAAAATGTCTGTTCTCTGCCTCCCAAATAATACCAAACCCTAGGGCTTCTGGTCATTAAAATATAATACATAAGAACAGCATGGACTGGATCCTAAGAGTTTACTGGTAAGACTATTAACTTGGCATTGTTGTCATTAGCTACCGTTAAATGGGTTTGAACTCCTAGAGACCCTATATGCAACAGAAAGGAACACCATCCTTATTATTATGTTTGAGCCCATTGTTGCAGCTACTGTGCCAGCCCATCTTGTTGAGGGTCTCCCTCTTTTTTAGTTACTCTCTACTTTACCAAGCATGATGTTTTCTGGTCCCTCCTGCCCAAAGTACATGAGTCGAAGTCTTGCCATCCTCATTTCCAAAGAGCATTTTGGCTGTACTTCTTCCAAGACAGATTTGTTTGTTCTTATAGCAGTCCATTGTAATTTCAATATTCTTCACCAATACCATACATAATTGAAATGCATCAATTCTTCTCTGGTCTTCCTTATTCATAAATACATTTTTGTTCCAAATCTCACCTGTGCAGTAGCCTCCTACCTAGCCTCCCTACTTTGCAACACTATGATAAATTTGCCAGAAAGCCACCAGACTGACTCTTTCCTAAGACAATTGATCCTTTTCTATGTGACAAATCTGATTTTGTCATTTCTTACTTAAAGGACTCTTGTAGCTCCATAACACCCTGGTATAAAGTACAAATGCACTCATAGCATACACAGCTCATTACAATAAGCTCCAGATGCTTGACCCAGCCTCACCTCCAACTACTCTCCCTCACTCATGCACATGGCATTTCAAGTCCCTAGAATACTGGCTGCTCATGTTGGGACATTTTTGCATTACGTATTTTATATTCTGATTTATCCTGTGTTTTTAAAACAAATTTCATAATACTTTAAAGGTACATATGACTCCACACTATCACTTTCTACCATTATTACACATGTATAGATTTCAGTTGAGCCCTAATGGTACAGTGGTTAAGCGCTCTGCTGCTAACCAAAAGTTTTGTAGTTTGAACCTACTCAGCCACTTCACAGGAGAAAAACTTGGCAATCTACTTCTGTAAAAATTATAGCCAACAAAACCCTATGGGGTAGTACTACTCCATCAGATGAGGTCTCTATGAGTAGGAATCAATTCAACAGCACCCAACGACAACAAATTGCAATAACATAATAAGTTAAATAAAATTTTGGACTAGTCTAATAACCTAACTTATTGTTTCTGATTAGTTGCATAAATATTGGGTAAGCTCTTACCATATGCCAGGCACTCTCTACATTAACTACATAAACATGAAAGTAAAGCCTCTGATCTTAGGACATTCGCACTCTAGCTGGGAAAGACATATAAACAAATAACTGTAATACATGGTGACACGTGCAAGAATAGAAGCTGGCATGCGGCATGCAGGTCTCTAGGAATGCAAGATAGATTCATTTTACTGAGTTGGTGGGGGAAAACTGCAGGCGAGAGAGTTGATACATGAGCTGGAAACTTGATAAGAGAGAGAAGGGAATTTCAGGCACAGAGCAGCAAAAGCTAAGGTCAAGAGTCAAAGCCAGCCACATGCCAGGCTATCATTTCACCCAGACACACTATCCCTTCTCCTCTCTAAGGATATACAAATAAGGGTTGAACAGACTTTTCTTTTGAACTTTCAAAACACCAAGTATCTAATTTTATCCCTTTTTTAGACAGCGACTGTTGAGTTCAGACTCCTGGGGCTCCTATACACCTGCCTGTCTGAGAAAAACCACCTTCAGGCTCCAAGGTAATTTCCCTTCTAAAGGAGACTCCCAAAATGATTTCAAGGTGCTTTTATGTACCTCTCCATATAGAGAAAATGAAAGAAACCATATTCTGGAAAGGCATGTTATCATTTCCTTTCTGCACAGTGGTTCTCCTCCTTGACGCATTACAATCACCAGTGCAGATTTTAAATATCCCAATGCCCAGGCAGCACCCCAGACTAACTACATTAGAATTTATGATGGTAAGACCCAGGCAAGTATTTTTTTTAAACTCCCTTATATGATTCCAACATGAAGCCAAGGTTGAAAATCACTGCACCAGAATTTATGGGACTTTTTCCCTATTTAATGTAGATGTTTATCTTAACTCCTAAGCTTCTTAGACAAGAGTAGGGTTACTTGCTGATCCAGAAATGGCATTAATAAGCACTGATTTTATTCATCCTCAAAGTGAAGTTAATCTTTGTTGTTTGGGTTTGGGATTCCCTAGGTAGTGCAAATGATTAACGGGCTCTGCTGCTAACCAGAAAGTTGGAAGTTTGAGTCGACCCAGAGATACCTTGAAAGAAAGGTCTGGCAATTTACTTCTGGAAAAAATCATCCATTGAAAACCCTATGGAGTGCTCAGTTTGGCAATACATAGTCCTGGTGTGGCACTGAGGGTTCATGTGCTGGACTGCAAAGTCACTTTGAATGCAAGATTGTTGGTTCAAGCTCACCAGCCATTCCTCAGAAACCCCATACAGGATCACTGTGGGTCGGAACCTACTCAATGGTACTTCACAACAACATACTAAAATTGGCACTGGACAGAGATTAGCATGGCATCCTATGCAAGGATAAAACAAAAATTCGTGAAGCGTTCCATATTAAAAAGTAAAAAACGAAAATGCCATGGAGCCCAGTTTATTCTCATACACATAGGGTCAGCAGAAGTTGGAATCTATTAGATGACAACTGGTTATTTTGGTTTATTTTTGCCTTAGAGACTCTGCTTTCTCTTTATGGCCCTCTCTCTGAGGTGTGTGTGTGTGTGTGTGTATGGAGAGAAGAATGAGCCAACTATCTAGTCCACTGGAAAGAGCAAAGGGGAAGTCAGAGACCTGATAGACTTGGTAGACGGTGACAGGAAAATAAAGCTCAGACCAGGCAGAAGTACCAACACTGAAATCCATTGAGTCAGGAAGAACCAATTTGTCATCAAATTAACCAGCCTAACGCCTGTGGATGAAGCATCCCACACAAGTGCTGGCTCTAGCCAGGCTGCTCATTTGTCAGCATTGAAGTGACATCATGTAAATTTACAGGCAGATGCCAAACTTGATGAAAACTCATGATTCACTCAGTGTCTGTTGGGCACACACAGCTGACTAGATGACCTCTAAGGCCCCTTCTGGCTTTTATATTCTAGGATTCAGTGGTCCCGAGTAACTCCTGTGCACTTGGCATGTCCCAGAAAATACACCCTGGGGAATTTCCAAGGAGCTTTGTGTCCAGGTGCCAGTGCATTTTATGCAAAAAATGAGGGGCTCATCGTGCCAAGGGAAAGAAATTGCCAAGAGGCCTGGCAATTGCTTTGCAGGCGGCTGTGACTTTTCCTTTCCAACCGGGCAATGACTGCCTCACTGTGCTCATTCTTCCTAGCAATCTTCTCAACCGTATATAAACACAGGGCCAGTGCCTCTGTTCATTCCCTACCCAGGCATTTATAGTTTTGTTTTCTAGCAGATATCTTTCTCTTCCTTTTCCTGGTTGCCCATAGTTTGTACTCCCTTGTTGTTGCTGTTAAGTGTCATCAAGTTAGTTCTGACTCATAGCAACCCATACAGGGTTTCCAAGTAGCAGCTAGAGGATTTGAACCGCTGACCTTACATTAGCAATCCAGTGCTTATTCTACAGCACCACAGCAGAATTCCCTTAGGGCCATAATAAAGAAGGTATACCCCTCAAACTTTGCTATTAGCAATCTGTCTACCCTTCTGCAGCTTTCTAAGTTTATGTTCAAAGGCACTATGGGGGTTTTGGTCTTTCTTTCTGATCCCTCCAGGTAGTAAGCATTGTGCCAGATCCTTTTGGATTAAGAACTAGAGTCGGCAGAGAGCTAAGCGGAAACAGGGACTCTGCAAGGATGGAAGTGAACCATGTGTTCCCTGCCACGTTCATAACAGGTCTTTGTTCTCATGCTGAGGTAGCAGCTGTGGCACCGCACCCTATCCCCACCAGACCCTTCCCTTGTTCTCTTTTTAAATTGCTTATTCTGACTGTTCTTCTTCTTGCCAACAATAATTCATAATGATTTCACATAGAATGTTCCTCTCATCGTGGTGCAGTATAAACAGTGAAATTACAGTGAAAGGCGGGGGGCAGGAGGGGGGAAGACAAAAAATACCCCTTACACAGTTGTTTGACTGCCTTCAAAGAAAAGAATTCAAATCTTTTACTTTGAATCATCAGTTAAGAGCACTGAAAGAGTGTGATTTATAATCATTTGGTTTGTTTTTCTAAAGCATTTTTCACTTTTTGAATTTGTTATGATAGTAAAATCTCTGTTACTAGCAATCCAGCTATTCTCACTTGAGGATATGTTCTATGGCTCTTTATTTTTAGGAGGTTTTTGTTTGTTTGTTTGTTTTAAGCTAACTTTAAAGTATATCCTAAAGACTATAATCCTAAATAAGGAGTCCTGGTGTGTCGCTGTAGGATAAGCACTCAACCACAAGGCTAGTGGTTTAAACTCACCAGCCACTCCTTGGAAAACCTATAGAGAGTTGCTATGAGTCAAAACCAACTTGACTGCACTTAACAACAACAAAAGCCATAATGAACTGGTACATTCCTGTAAACGCCATCTACAATAATAGGAAGTCAGACAGATAAAATCCTCAAACTTAAAACAAACAAAAAGCACATTTATATCTAAGACAATTCCATGCCTGAATCACGCAGTGTTGTGAGAATGTATAACATGATCTCAGAAGAACATGTTGTCAATTACCCTTGCCATGCTTGTTGATGAAGCACATCCCTGCTTGAATAAGAAATCCAGGTGAATGAGAAAACTCAAAGTATTCTGGAAGTTTAGAATTATGAAAGAAAGAAATTTGCCCTGACAAGGACCAAGAAGGCCAGTTAGGTCAGTTTCCAGGAAACAGGATGTAATCAGTGCATATAGCCACGAGGAGGTTGGCATTTGGGAGGAATGGCAGAAAAGACATCTATGAAGCCCTTATGACTAAAGTGCATTTTAGAATAAGGGGATTTTGAGATTCAGGTAAGTATTTGCTACCTTTACTAGCATTCTTAGGACCAGAAATATATGTTTTAATTTAAAAAATGGACCATTGTAAAGGTCTTTATACTTTTACTTGTTTGTTTTCCCATTCCATTAAATTATAGGGAACTTTTTTTTTTTTGGCAGAAATCTAACTCTTCACCCACTGTCTTAATATAAAAAGACTGATCTTTCTCGTTTATTATTATTGTTGTTAAATGCCTTCTAGTTTGTTCCTACTCATAGCGACCCTGTATAGGGTTTCCAAGGAGCAGCTAGTGGGTTTGAACCACCAACCTTACAGTTAGCAGTTCAGTGTTTATCCCACAGCACCATAACTTCTTGAAAATTACAGTCCTTGTTTTAGAATACAACTGCCTTCCCTATCTGGGTAACTATTAAATGGTTGTACTTACTGTTAGGTGCCATCGAGTTGGCATTGACTCATAGCGACCGTATGCACAACAGAACAAAACACTGCCTGGTCCCTTGTGAACCTCACAATCATTGCTAAGCCTGATCCCACAGGTGCTTCAGCCACTGTGTTAAATCAATCTTCCTTTTTTTTCTCCGACCCTCTACATTATCAAGCATGATATCCTTCTCCAGGAGCTGGTCCTTCCCAATAATATGTCTGAAGTATGAGAGATGAAGTCTGGCCATCCTGGCTTCCAAGGAACACTCTGGCTGTACTTCTTCCAACATAGATTCATTTGTTTGTTTGACAATCCATGGTACTTTTAATATTCGGCTCCAACACCATAACTCAAATGTATCAATTCTCCTATGGTCTTCCTTATTCACTGTCCAACTTTCACATGCATATGAGGTTATTGAAAATACCACAACTTGGATTAGGTGCACCTTAGTCATCAAACTGACATCTTTATTCTTTAACACTTTAAAGAGGACTTGTGCAGCAGATTTGCCTAATTTGAGTCCATGACTGCTGCTTCTATGAGTGTTGATGGTTGATCTAAGCAAAATGAAGTCTTTGACAACTTCAATCTTTACTGCATTTATATGGATGTTGTTTATTGCTCCAGTGGTGAGGGTTTTTGTTTTCTTTACATTGAGGTGCAACCCATAGCAAAGACCAAAGGCTGTGGTCTTTGATCTTCATCAGTAAATATTTTAAGTCCTCTTCACTTTCAATAAGCAAGGTTGTATCATCTGCATATCTCTGTTTGTTAATAAATCTTCCTCCAATCCTGATGCCATGTTTTTCTTCATATAATCCAGCTTCTGGAATTATCTACTCAGCATGCAAATTGAATAAGTATGGCGAAAGAATATAACCCTGGCACAAACCTGTACTAATTTTAAACCATTCAGTGTTCCCTTGCTCTGTTTGAATAACTAACTGCCTTTGGTCTATGTACAGGTTCCTCATGAGCACAATTAAGTGTTCTGGAATACTCATTTCCACAGTGTTGTGCACAGCTTGTCATGATCCACACAATTGAAAGCCTTTGCATAATTAATAAAGCCCAGGTAAACATCTTTCTGGTATTCTCTGCCTTCAGTCAAGATCCATCTGATGTCAGCAATGATATCCCTCATTACATGTACTCTTCTAAATCCAGCTTGAACCTCTGGAAGTTCTCTGGCAATGTATGGCTGCAGCCATTTTTGTATTATCTTTAGCAAGATTCTACTTGCATGCAATGTTAATAATATTGTCTGGTGATTTCTGTGTTCTGTTGGGTCACCTCTCTTTGGAATGTGCATAACACGAAACTCTTCCAGTCAGTTGGCCAGGTAGTCGTCTTCCAAATTTCTTGGCATAGGTGAGTGAGTTCCTTCAGTGCTTCTACAGTTTGTTGAAAGATTTCAATTTGTAGTCCATCATTCTTGGAGCCTTGTTCTTTGTCAATGCCTTCAGTGCACCTTGGATTTCTTCCTTTAGGGTCACTGGCTCTTGATCGTATGTTGCCTCTTAAAATTTTGGTACAGTGATTCTGTATTCCTTCTATCTTCTTTTGATGCTTTCCGCATTATTCAATATTTTGCCCATCGAATCCTTCAATATTTCAAGTTGAGGCTTGACTTTTTTTCTTCAGTTCCCTCAGCTTGAGTAATTGAGTGTATTCTTCCCTTTTGGCTTTCTGACTCCAGACCTTTGCATATTTTGTTGTAATATTTGACTTTGTCTTCTCGAGCTGACCTTTGAACATTTCTGTTCAGCTCTTGTACCTCCTCATTTCTTCCATTTGCTTTAGCATCTGTATGCTGGAGAGCAAGTTTCAGAGTCTCTTCTGACATTCATTTTG
>NW_006408579.1:1059027-1059713 GCF_000296735.1 Chrysochloris asiatica
CTGACAATATTCTGGTGCCTTCATCATGTCTCAATATTCAATAATCTGGTGCTGACAATGTTCCACTGATATTCATAAGGTTTTCAGTGACTAAATATTTGGAAGTAGTACATCTCTCCTTCTTCCTAGTCTGTCTTCATCTGGAAACTCAGATGAAACCTATTCACTGTGGGTGGCCTTGCTGATATTTAAAATACCCATGGCATTGCTTTTGGAATCACAGCAACACGCAAACAACGACAGTAGAGCAAACTGACAAATGAAGTTGAACATTGTCCTGACTAGATTTAAATTAGCAAGGAAAGTCAATTTTAAAGAACCATTATGGGTAAACCATTAGAAAAATAGCAAAGGAACCTGAAGTTTAACGAAATTATTAGAGGAAAAGAGTGTTGCTTTTGTTGTTAAGTGCTGTTGAGTCAGTTCTGACTCATAGTGACCCTGTGTAGCGCTTCTGAATATGGTTAATGGGGTTGAATCACTGACCTTTTTGTTAGCAGTCCAGTGGTTTTCTACAGCATCACACCAGAACTGGTTACTAGCAGTTATGGATAAATGAGCATAAAATTTTTTCTTCTAAATTTTTCATTTTCTAAATAAATTCTAAAACAGCTTTATTTACAATTTATTTTGTAAGCACATAGAAATAGAAGTGACCATCAGGAATCAGCATGGGATTCTTAAAA
>NW_006408579.1:1060848-1062626 GCF_000296735.1 Chrysochloris asiatica
TTGTTGTTAAGTGCCATTGAGTCAATTCTGACTCATAGCGACCCTGTATAGGGTTTCCAAGGAACGCTTGGTGAGCTTGAACCACCGACCTTGTAATTCAAATGGCTTTACAGACTGGTGCATTAACCCACAGCACCACACCAGGACTCTTTTAATGTGTCATCCTACCCACTAGACTGTGAGATCAATGACAGAAAAGAGCATGTTTTATATTCTTGTATCTCTTACACTGAATCAATGCCTGGCAAAACTAGGTGCTCAGTATATTTTTCTTGAATGCATAGATGTTTTTAAAAGCCTATTCAAAATGAACTGCATAATGCATCCAGGCTAACCAGGAGGGAATTCTTGAGTCCCATATTTTAAATACTCTGTGCATGACCATTATCCTTTCCACACTCTGCAATGACTTGACACCAGCAATAAATAAAACAAAATTACAGGCAAGTGGTCCAGGGCATAAGAATAAGGAAATAATCACCATCAGGGGGGCAGTGACCCTACATCTCATAATACCTAATATAAAGCTGCATAAAGAATAGATGTTCAATAGCCATTTTCTTAAATTTTTATTAATCATGCCATTCTCAATTTTAAACATTCTTAGTTATTGGTACAACAGAATCCCCACTACTATCAGTCAATTCTGACTCATAGCAACCTTGTAGCACTGAGTAGAACTGCTCCCTAGGGTTTCCAAGACAAAATCTTTTTTAAATCAGACAGCCTCGTCTTTCTCCCATGGAATGACTTCTGAGTTAGAACTGCCGACCTTGCAGTGAGCAGCTTAACACTTAATCCACTGTGCCACCAGGATTCCTTCTTACAATAGGATAGTCACATGCCAAAAAATTGGATCCTTCTCTCACATCAAGTACAAAACAGACAAACAAAAAATAGCTCAAAATTTATTACAGACCAAAATGGAAGAGCTAGCTACAGAATTCTCATAAGAAAACATAGACCTTCATAACCTTGGGTTAGGCAGTACTTCTGAGAAATTATATCAAAAATACAAACAACAAAAGAAAAAAATAGATAAACTGGGCATCATCAAAATGAAAACATTAGTGACTATGTGACTATAGCTGTTGTTAAGTGGTTAAGTGCCATCGAGTCTGTTTCAACTCACACCAAACCTATATAGGGTTTCCAACGATTGGCTGATGAGTTTGAACCTCTGACCTTGTGGTTCAAACAGACCTTGCAGTCCAGTGCTTTATTCCACAGCACCATACCAGGACTCTTGTATGACTACTGTAGATGACTGTAATAATAAAAAAAAAATTTTAAGGCAAATAATAATAAGTATTGTTGAGAATGTGGAAATTGGAATCCTCATGCACTGCAGGAAATAAAGTAAATGGTTTAGTCACTTTGCAAAACAGTCTGGTAATTCCTCGAACAGTTAAATATAGTTTGCATATGACTCAGCAATTCTTCTTGGTACATACAAAGAAAAAAAAAATATGTCCACATAAAAACATATGTAAAAATATTCTCAGCTACAGTATTAACAATAGTCAAAAAAATAGAAACAATCCAAAGTCATCAACTTGTAAATGGATAAACAAAACATGATAGATCCAAACCATGGAATATTATTCAGCAATTAAAAGGAATGCAGTACTGATATATGCTACAACTAGGATGAACCTTGAAAGAAACCTGTCACAAAGGACCACATATTACATAAAATGCTCAGAATAAGCAAATCTATAGAGACTGATTTATTAATGGTTGGTTAGTGCTATGGAGCTCTGGTACAGTAGTGGTTA
>NW_006408579.1:1063749-1083482 GCF_000296735.1 Chrysochloris asiatica
AAAAAAAAAAAAAAAAACAAAGAAAGAAGACATCTCTGGTGGGATTTCTATTTTTAGTAGATGTGGAGATGCACTATCCAGATCACTCTTCAAGGGTGGACTTGCTGCCCAGCTATGAGGAGTGTATTCAGCAGACAGACTCCAGTTATCTGTCATCTACTGCATGGTCTGTTTCAACTGCAGTGAGAATGTGTCCAAGGTCACGCTCTTCCCAAGGCAGCCCACATCCCAGTGACAGAAAGATGTGGAGATATAAAAAAAAAGCCCAGCAATTTCCTCTGGCTGCGGGACAATTCTGAGGAGCACTGCCTACTCCAGAGCTCCCTGCGGGTTTGGTTAAGATGCTGTCAGATTTACATCACTGTTTGATTTCTCCCTCTGCTCAATCCTGCTTCCTCCCTATTCCTTACACAAGTGTTGGTCCCTAATCTTGACCTCCAAACTGCTTCCAGGCAACCAAACCTGTGAAAAAGCTTAACAAAGCAAATTAGACTTATTACCTCAGAAAGCTCAAGAAAATAAATGTAATTTTGTTTATTTTTTAACTCACTAGGGGCTAAGGGAGCAAGGAAGAAAACTCAGTGGCTGAAGGAATAACCACTGGTTTAATAGAAATGAGGAAGCAACAAAAAATGCCTCTGAAGTGGGATATCAATGAGAAATTGAATGATTTCTTCCACAGAACCTCGGAAAATCTCAGAACTTGGAAGGAGTCGGTACCCCTGGAGACAGACACAAGAGCCTACTTGAAAACAGAGGAGTGGATAGAAATCAATGTACCAAATGATTCCATGTCTATGCCTTCATCCTTGCCTAAAACCAAAGATTTATATCCTGAAAAAATAGGACACTCTGAATTTGAGAATGCTAAGATCATTGGAAAAGAAGATCTGGTAGTATAAGTAGTTTAGTGCTTGGCTGCTAATCAAAAGGTCAGTGGTTCAAACTCATCAGCCATTTTGTGGGAGACAGAAGTGGTAGTCTGCTTCTGTAAAACTTACAGCCTTGAAAATCCTGTGGGAGCAGTTTCATTCTGTCCCAGAGAATCAACCCGATGCCAGTGGGTTGAGGGTTTTTGCTTTGTTTTGATATGATTTAAGATCCCCAGCCACTATCAGTTGTAAACTGCAATCAGTTAAGATCACTGGGAATGATCTCTAGTATAAAGAGCTCCGTGTTAATTGAAAAGTTGGTGTTTTGAGCCCACCTAGAGCTCTGGTAGCGTAATGGTTACCAATCGGGCTGCGAACCACAAGGTCAGCAGTTGGAAACTACCAGTTGTTACACGGAAGAAAGATGAGGCATTCTGCTCCCATAAAGATTTACAGCCTCGGAAACCCTGTACAGGGTCACTATAAGTTGGAACCAACTCCACATCGCATAGCCAGCTAGCCAGTGTCTCTATAGGAGAAAAACCTAAGATCTGCTGTTATTTATAATGTTTCTAGCCAAGAAAATTTTATAGGACAGTTCTACTCTATTACATGAGTCAGAACTCACTCCATGGCACACACAACAGGATCAGTGGAACTGGTGAGGCATGAGTCTAAAAATAGGAAGAGTAAATGAAAGCCTGCATCACTCCAGTCATTCTCCTACTAAGACATTCCGTCCAAACAGTAAATTGGGGAATTTTTCTCTAGAGAAACTGAACAACTCCATGGAACATTTAACTAGTAATACTGGCATTTGGGGGTCCTCAGTGGAAAAGCTGCTTGGCTGCTCTATTATTTTACACTGCAGAGCTTCCAATCAGCTATGCACTTTCTCATTCTTAAATACAAATGGACAGGCAAGAACTCTCAGAAATTTAAAGAAAGTCTTCAGCATAAAAACAGATGAGACAAATGGAAAACATAAAAATCATGGAAGATGCACTGAAAATGCAGGAACAAGAAAAACTTTCCATAATGCAAATATCCATAGCAATATTCATGGTGGAGAAGAAGCGATTGTATCCATGGGGCAAAAATGGAAAGGAAAGAACAAGTAGATGTCCAGAGAAAATATTTGGTTAATAAAAATATCTTGATAATAAAAATGAAAATACAGTAGATGAGCTGAAAGACAAAGAAATAGAAAAACCAAGGACATAAGATAAATGACAAAGAAATGGATAAAGAACATAAAAGATAAGAAAAAGACCCAGGTCCCAAGACTCAGAAAATCAGAGCATAAGAGAGAAAGAAAGAAAATTCTGGAAAGCAATTCTCAAAGAATTTAGAGTCATTGGATTTCTCAATATCAACACTGGAAGCTCTAAGATAGAGCCTCTAAAATCCTAAAGGAAAATTATTTTTAACCTTACATTCTATCTGTAGCCAAATTATTAATTATTTATAATAATAGATGAAAGATACTTTTTGTATTCAAGGATTCAAAACTGGACCTGACATCATGTACCCTTTCTCAGGATGCTTGGTGGGGGTGGGGACTCCACTTAAAGCAAAAGAGCAAATTGAGAAGTAGGATGATACAGAATTCAGGAAACATGAATTCCAACACAGGAGAGCCATGAGGAATGATAGCTGGGTAACTGGTCCACAGTGGAACAGGAGAAAGGTTCTCAAGGACAAAAAGATTTAAAAAAAAAGAAAGAAAGAAAGAAAAGGAATTGATAGGTTGTCGGATGCATTTAGCCATATAGAAATGTTACTATGAGGTATTTTTAAAATTTATGGAGCATTTGGGAAGAATTAGCAATCGTTGTATAGAAAACAAAGTAATTAAAACTAAAGCAATTTCCTACACACACACACAAAAGCAAAAGATTGCACCAGAAGGAAACATAATCAAGGTACATTATTTAGCTTGGCAATAAATAGTACTTACATCATCATCATGATGCAAATGCTGAATATTAATTCACCAAAATATATCATATAACTATTGAGAAGAGGAAGTAGAGAGGGGAAGAAGAAGTATATAAAAGATAAATCCTCATTTATAAAAAGAAGAAATATTGTTTTTTTTAAATTATAATAAATAGCAATATAAGCATATAATTTGAAAATCTGGGGAACAGGCTGGAGTAAAGAAAAGTAAAAGAAATGGCACAGTTGCCTCTGAGGAGCAGTAGCTGGATATGGGTAGGAGTAGACTGATAAATCCTGTTATGTCTTCTATTATACTTTTGAAACTGTGTGCATGTGTTACTCTGTTACAAAGTGAAGTTTAGTTGAAAAATGAAACCTCTAAAGACTCCCAGGGAACACAGTGGCTCCATACAATAAGCACTAGACTGCAAACCACAAGGTCAGCAGTATGAGCCCAGCAGCTGCTCTGTCGGGGGAAAGATGAGGCTTTCAGCTCCTGAGAAGATTTAAAACCTCTGAAACCGCATACAGGGTCAGTTTGAGTCACAACAACAAGAAAATCTCCCAACTTTCTAAACCATTTGTTGTTCAAAGTATGAAAAGAGGAAAGAGCAGGAGCTGTAGATTCAGCCAGATTGGTCACTTGTCTGCTGTATAGCTCAATCCTTCTAGAGCCCTTTATTATTGAATTCTAAAATAGGATTCATAATACCTTCCTTGTAGGATTGCCATGAAACGAACATAAGATAGAGTGCCCAGCATATAACTGGGGCTTGATAAATGTTGGAATTTCTGGGTGGTACAAATGGTTAATGCTCTCAGCTGATAACTGAAAGGTTAGAAGTTCAATCCCAAGAGGCACTGCAGAAGAAAGGTGTGGTGATCTACTTCTGAAAAATCAGCCATTGAACACCCTATGGAGCAGTTCTACTCTGACACACATATGAATTCGGCATGAGTCAGACCTGACTTGATGGCAACTGATTTTGTTGTTAAGCTCCATTGAACTGTTATTATTAAGTGCTGTTGAATGGATTCCAACTCATAACAACCCTGTATAGGGTTTATGAGGAGTGACTGGTGAGTTTGAATCACCAACCTGTGGTTAGTGGTGGTGGCTTTTTGCTTTTTTGTTGGTTCCAACTCATAGAGACCCTATATAGGGTTTCTAAGACTATAAATCTTTACAGGAATATCCTGTGAAGACTCATCCTTCTCCCATGGAGCAGCTGGTAGACTTGAACTGCTAGCCTTGTGGTTAGCAGCCCAACTCATAACCCACTATGCTACCAGGACTCTTTTGTGGTTAGTAATACAGTGCATATCCTACTGCATCACACAGGACTCTTGTGAAAGTTAGATTTATTTCAAGGAAATTGCTCATGAGTCTGACAAGAGACTTGCCAAGTCCTACATCCATGGGTCAGATGTGAAACTCAAGATGGGCTGGCCGGGCAGCAGTCTGCTGATTTACAGGCTTCAGAGACTAAGGAATCCCAAGATGGGCAGGCAACCTGGCAGGCTGCTGGCTCAAGTCCCAAGAATTTGTATGGTAGATGATGATGAGCTGGGTAGAGGATCCAAAGCAAGCAAAAAGCCCCTGGTATTTCTGATTTTACCCACTGAGAAATGCTAACTGCAAGGTTGGAGGTTCAAGCTCACCAGCCGCTCCTCAGAAACCCTATACAAGCTTGCTATGGGTCGGGATCAACTCGATAGCACTTAACAACAACAAATGCTAACCTTTGTTATTATTCAGTCTGGCCTTTAGGAAACTCCATCAGTTCTCCCTCCTTTTCAGTCTCCATTTTCCCCCTGTATAGCTCAGCATGACATTCCCTTTGCATTGGTCAAGTCTCTTTTTTCCATACTTGTTACAAACTTCTCTTCACCCAACTGGAAAAAAAAAAAGTCTCTTGAATGTTTTTATCTACAATTCTGCATGCATTGTTTTCTTTGAAACTTACTTTCCAATGTAGATCATGAACGTAGGTTATGGGGCAACCTAATCTAGAATGGTTAGGAGTTTTATCTTGAAACTGAGACTATATTGCAAACTTGGTATATTTGTTTGTCTCTTTAACTTAGATCATATATTTCTTTTAGGTAGCTTGGAAATGAAGACCAGTGGAGAGCATTAGATATAAAGCCTACGTAATTCACTACTTAACTCTTCCTAAAAACCACCACTGTGTAACCCCACCTGATTCTTTCACTCAGAATTTCTTTGATTCTGCTTAATGTATAATCATATATCATATTGGACACCTATTTGTAGGTTATAGGATCCCTGGTGCACACTGGGTTAAGAATTGGGCTGCTAACTGAAAGGTCAATGGTTCGAACCCACCAGCCACTCTGAGAGAAAGATGAAGCAGATGCTTCTATATAGATTTGTTGTTGTTGTTGTTAAGTGCCATCAAGTCAGTTCCAACCCATATAGGGTTTCCGTATAGGGTTTCCGAAGAGTGGCTGGTGAGCTTGAAACACGGATTTTGTGGTTCAAACCAACTGCAGTCCAGCGCATTAACCCACAGTACCATACCAGGATTCCTCTATAAGATTTACAGCTTTGAAACCCTATGAAGCAATTCTATTTTGTTCTATAGGGTCACCAGGAGTCAGGATCTACTTGACAGCATAGAGTTTGGAGATGTCGTTTTTACTTAGATGATTCATCCTTTTTTGTCTAAAAAAATGTGATGGTACTTGAGGGCAGGTACATCTTGCTATTTGTTTGATATATTCCTGTAACTAATACATGCCCCACTCAAGAAAGTCTTGATGAATGTGTGACTTGTTTACTATTGCTACGTAAGAGTGAGGTAGCCCACCATATAGAAGAGAAAAAATAGAATATTAGGTATCTCTTTGGAAGGATCCGATTATCAAGACTCCATCGTAATACAGAGTAGATCCCTTTCAAAGGAGAAAATATGGCTTGGACAGTAGGAAAAAGAGAACCAAGGCAGGTATTTTACTAGAGACACTATCTGAATGGGAGAGAGGGTTTGTACTCAGCAAAACAGCCACAGATCTTCAAGTGAAGCTCAGGTACTTCATAGTACTGGGCTGGCAGCATCATCATCAGTATTATTATTTAGATCCTTAAAATGTGCCCATCACTGAGCCCTGAGGCAATTGTACAGAAACAAACACATGTTTCAATATTTACTCTCTAGGGCCTGAATCCATGGTGGTACAGTTGTCGATCCTCCCACATCCATCAGGCAAATGCTTGACTAAACAGATGGCCTTGCCAGAATTTTTCTCTTGGGTAGGAGGGTGGAGGCTTGCATAGCCACAATTCTTAATTCAATATGTCTTCCTGAGTATATTCTTTGAGCAGCCTATCTTACAAATATTGCATAGAATGAAAAGGGAACTGAGAAGAAGGGGAGTAAACATGTGAAAACAAGCAAACGAATAACAAAAACATAGAAGCAAACAAAAAATGCAGAATTTTTTTTGTGGCTGTTGTTAGGTGCAGTCGAGTGGGTTCTGACTCATAGTGAGTGTATGCACAACAGAATGAAACACTGCCTGACCCTGCGCCATCCTCACAATCATTGCCATGTTTGAGCCTCTTCTTGTTGTTACAAGGCCAATCCATTCCAGTGAGAGGTCTTCCTCTTTTTCACTGACCTTCCATGTCACCAAGTATGATGTACTTCTCTAGGGACTTGTCGCTCCTGATGACATTTCCAAAGTTTAAGAGATGAAGTCTCATCATCCTGGCTTCTAAAGAGCATTCTTGCTGTACTTCTTCCAACCCAGATGTGTTTGTTCTTCTGGAAGTCCATGGTACTTTTAATATTCTTCTCCGACACCATAACTCAAATCCATCAATTCTTCTACAGTCTTTCTTATTCATTGTCCAACATTCACATGTATATGATGTTACTAAAAATACCATGGCTTGACCTAAAGACTGAAAATTTGGTTTTAAGTCTTTCTTATCACTAATTTGTTACATGACCGCACACACAGCTCTTTACCCCTTTTAGTCTCAGTTTCCTCATCAGTGAAATGGGAATAATAATGATTCTTCTGCCTCACAATTTAATGTATGTAAAAAAAAAACAAAAAAAAACTATGAAAGATTATATCCTTACGATACCTTAATATCTAAAACAGTAAACACTTTCTTATCCCAAAGGTTCTGTAAAAAATAATTTTCTTACATAATAAAGTGCTTATTTACTATGAAAGATGTTTTAAATGGACTAATTCCTCAAGATTTAAAAAAACAAAAACACTGCCATTGAGTCAGTTTGAGTCATAGGGATGCTGTAGGATAGAGTTGAACTGCCTCACAGATCCCCAAAGTCAGAATCTCTATGGGGACAGACTATCACATCTTTTTCCCATGGAGCAAATGGTGGGTTCAAACCACTGACCTTTCTGTTGGCAGTTGAGTGCTTAAACCACTGTGTTACCAGAGCTCCTTGGCCCCACCCCAGGCCTACTAATTTAGAAGCTGCATTTTAACAAGATCTCAGGTGATTCTTATCACATTAAAGTGATTCACCTTGAATAATTCAAAACAACATTCAAACCAAAAATCAAATCCACTGTCATTGAATCAGTTTCAGCTCATAGTGATCCTACATAAAGTTTCTGAGACTAAATCCTTAATAGAGCAGACAACCTCACCCTTTTCCCAAGGAGCAGCTGGTATACACCAGTTTGAGAGAGGACAAGAAAAGGGCTAATTGTGGAATTGGAAACAAACTATGAATTGCCATTGGATAAAGGGATAAATTCCAGCAAATCTGAGGATAGAAAACCATCAGTAGTACAGGTAGCAGGACAGGTGAAAGGACAGACTTTCCTTGGCTAGCAATGCAGTAACAGTATTTTAAAAAAGGACAAAATAGGCCAGCACTAGGGGCAGTTGCAGTAGAATTTGCCAAGAACAGTGTTCAGAGCTAGAGGTAGATGCCTGGAAGAAGATGACCTAACAATGAAGAGCTAGGGATTGAACTAGTTAGCGGCAATGTTTGTTACAAGACAAAAATAAAGAGAATCCAAGATGGAAAATTCAAGAGACTCAAGCGGCAACATTCCATCAGAGGAAGCCAGTCCAGCTCAAATGTAAAGATTTCCAAGTATGTGTTACAAAGGATCTGTTTGTCTTTCTTTTTTCCTCTGAACAAACATCAACCATGTGGAATCTTCCTATGGAGACTGTTGTTGTCAAGTGACATCAAATAGGTTCCAACACATAATGACCTTGTATATTGAAAGTGCCATGGCTTGTTCATAGAACCAACAGATCTGTGTTGGAAGAAGTGCAACCAGAGCACTCCTTGGAGGCCAGGATGGCCAAACTTCGTCTCTCATACTTCAGACATATTGTCAGGAGGGACCAGTCGCTGGAGAAGGATATCATGTTTGGTAAGGTGGAGGGTCAGAGAAAAAGAGAAGACCCCCAATAAGATGAATTGGCCAAGTGTGACAACAGTAGTGAGGTTAGCCCAGGATCGGGCAGTGTTTTGTTCTGCTGTGCATAAGGTCGCTATGAGTCCGTACCGACTCGATGGCACCTAACAACAACATAAAGTTTCCAAGGAGCATCAGGTGAGTTTGAACCACTGACCCTGTGGTTCAAACAGACATTATGGTCAAATGTTTATCCTTCAGTGCCACACCAGGACCACAAAGAAACCATTTAATAAAAGCAAATTGTGAAGAAATATTATAGAAATCTCAGGGTTTAATTTACAAATGTAGCCTCATCTCTCCCTACACTTCACATTCTTTTACATTCTAAAAGTATGGAGATACGTTTAGATATAGATTTTTCACACACTCTAGTGTATAAAAGAGATGCCATGTGGTACAAAGGTTATTCAAAAAGTATTACTATAGAATCATAGAAACTTTTATTAAACTAAAATACCAAAATATGAAGCTATATAACCTCCATCTAGCTCTATACCCACCACTTACCTGTCAGTTTATCATACTGTGGTGGTTTGTGTGTTGCTGTGATGTTGGAAGCTATGCCACTGGTATTTAAAATATCAGCAGGGTGCACCCATGGTGGACAGGTTTCAGCTGAGCTCCAGAATAAGACAGACTAGGGGAAGAAGTGGACTACTTCTGAATGTTTAGCCCCTGAAAACCTTATGAATAGCAATGGAAGACTATCAGTTAGCACCAGAACATTGAATACTAAAACATGATGAACAGCACCAGACTATTGTCAGATATAGTGCCAGCAGATGAGCCCCTCCGGTAGGCAAACACTCAAAATACAACTGGGGAAGAACTGCCTCCTCAAAGTAGAGTTTACTGTAATGATGCAAATGGAATAAAGCTTTCAGGACCTTTGTTTGCTAATGTGGCACAAATCAAAATGAGTAGAAACAGCAGGATAATGCGCTGAACTGCAATGTTGGATGGAACTGCAAGGTCAGAAGTTCAAACTCACCAGTCGCTCCTCAGAAACCTTATACAGAGTTGCTATGAGTTGGAACCAACTCGACAGCACTAACAACAACAACAACAACAACAAACTTCTTCAGTCTGAAGAAATTTGTTGAGAAATTGATCAAACATGCAATCAAGCTATTGATAATTGCTAGTGATTGGAATACAAAGGTTGGAAACAAAGAGGAAGGATCACTAGTTGAAAAATATGACCTTGGTGATAGAAACCATGCTGAGGCACTTGATAGAATTTTGCAAGACCAATTAATGACTTATTTGTTGCAAATTCCTTATTTAAACATTATAAAAAGAACACTATACCTGGACCTTACATCTGGGGAAAGAGATGGTCAAAAAAGCTCCATATCATTGGCCAAAACAAGATCAGGAGCAGATTGTGAAACAGACCATCAATTTTCTCATATGCAAGTTCAGGCTGAAGCTATAAAAAACAAAAATAGTTCCATGAGAACCAAAAAATGACCTTGGACATATTCCATCTGAATTTAGACATAATTTCAAGAACAGATTTGATATATTAGATACTAATGACTGAAGACCAAAAAAGTTGTGGGATAACATCAAGAATATCATACAGAAAGAAAGAAAGAAAGAAAGAGGTCATTAAGAAGACAAGAAAGAAGGAAAAGACCAAAATAGATGTCAGAAGAGACTTTAAAATTTGCTCTCCTGCAGAGAGATGTTAAAGCAAATGGAAGAAATAGGAGGCAAAATAGCTGAACGGACAATTTCAAAGGGCAGCTTGAGAAGACAGAGTCAAATATTATAATGAAATGTGCAAAGACCTGGAGTTAGAAAACCAAAAGGGAAGAACACACTCCACATTTCTAGAGTTGAAAGAACTGAGGAAAAAATTCAAACCTTAACTTTTAATGTTGAAGGATTCTATGGGCAAAACGGACTCCTGATGTGGTGCTGTAGGAAAAGCACTGAACTGCACGGTCTATTTGAGAAAAGGTTCAAACCCTCCAGCCACTTGTTGGAAAACCAATACACAGTAGCTATGAGTTGAAACAGATTCAATGGCACTTAGCAACAACAGTGTAGGCAAAATATTGAATGACGTAGAAAGAATCAAAAGAAGATAGAAGGAATGCACAGAGTCACTGTACCAAAAAGGAATGGTCAATGGTCAACAATTTCAAGAGGTAGCATGTGATCAAAGAGCCAATGATACAGAAGGAGGAAGTTCAAGATGCACTGAAGACATTGGCAAAGAGCAAGGCTCCGGGAATTGATGGAATACAAATTGAAATCTTTCAAACAAACTGGTGTGGCACTGGAGGCACTCCCTCATCTATGCCAAGAAATTTGGAAGACAGCTACCAGGCTAACTGATTGGAAGAGAGCCATATTTGTGCCCATTCCAAAGAGAGGTGACCCAACAGAATGTGGAAATCATCCGAGACTAGCAGGAGACTGCAGGACACTGAAAGGAGAGAGCATGGTGTGGTTCCCAGACCACAGACAGAGAAAGCTGAGCACCTTCAGGGATGGGAGCATGATGCTTACTGACACAGTGGAGGTGCTTCTGGACACTTATCAGTGGAATTGAAGAGTTTTGTGACACATGCTGGAGCAGGGGAGTACCAAGGGGAGAAGGGCCAGAGAGAGGCCTACCTCCAGGTACAGTTGAGAAGAAGTTGCCCTAATGGAAGAACTGTGTCCAGAGTAATTCGTTCTTCATCTCTAATTATAACCTTCCCTAATAAAGCACATCATTGTTAGTATGATCTGTAAGTTCTGTATTGTGATTGAAGAGAATTATTGAACCTAGTAGAGCTACAGAGAATGCTGTGGGAGGAATGACTGATGTCAGAATTGGTAAAAAGTTTGGTGAGGGGAGGTTATATCTGATCTCTGCTTCATAGCATCTGACCTCCCCTTCATAGAAATCAGCCTTGGGCTGATGCCGATGGTAATTCTCTCTCCCACTCATGAAGTTAGAGAAGGTCAGATGCTGCTGCCATGCTATTTTTACAACACAATTCAATAACTGTCACTGTCAAAACATTATACCATCCTAAACTCTCCATTTGCATTGAGGACATACGTATCTTCACTTCCACTTACAATTTCAGATTTATACTTTTTACTACTTTTCTTTGTCTCATGCATACATTCTAGTATAAAGTTCAATGGTTTGTGTTACTGAATGTCTTTCGTCTCCCCCTTTCCTATATCATACCATAGTAGTCATTCTTGTATAAGCTCTGGTCACCTTACCTTTATATCACGGTATCTTCCTAGCTAGACTGGACTTTCTTCTTCTGGTCCTAGCTCAAAATAATAAAAAAAAAACCCTTTTTCTTCATGTCACTCTCTTGCTTAAGAATCATTCATTCCTTCCAAATGCCTACTGGTGCAAAGATATATAGATATGTAGATATATGTTGTTAAGTGCCATCGAGTTCATTCCAACTCATAGAGACCCTGTATAGGGTTTTAGAGGAGCGACTGGTGAGTTTGAACCACTAACTTTGCCATTCAAACCAAACTTGTGGTCCAGTACTTATCCTCCAGCACCACACCAGGACTCCACATAGACAGATAGACAAATGCATATTAACATATTCTGATTTCTTGGTACTCTGCAGAGTGTAAGCTAAAATTGGTATCATTGCCACTTCTCTCTCAAATCTTGATCATTACCATTTCTGCTCATTTTTAAAATGATATTTCCCTTTGCTTGTGAAGCACTCAAAGTCTCCCAACAATTCATGACACTCATTCAATTAAAATCATCAATATTTTGTTATCTTAATAAAAATAGCAAGATTTACTTGCTATTTTCTTGATTAAATCCAGGCCACGTTGGTAATCACCTTCATTTTCATTTCCATGTAATAGTGTGTGTGTGAATATGTATGAGGGGACTTCAAAAAGTGTGTGGGAAACTGAAATTAAAATTTGTAATATTTCCAAGAACTTTTTGAAGCCCTCATAAAATATATATTTGTTGTTGTTGTTGTTAAGTGCCATCAAGTCGATTCCCACTCATAGCAATCCTGTACAGGGTTTCCTAGGAGCAGCTAATGAATTTGAACTGCTATATTTCCCTACCCTTAAAACTGGATTCAGAAGAGTATTTGGGACAAGGAATATCATCGCTGACATCAGATGGATCTTAGCTAAAAGGAAAAAATACCAGAAAGATAGTTACCTGTGTTTTATTGACTATACAAAAACATTTGACTGTGTGGATTATAAGAAACTGTGGATAACATCGCAAAGAATGGGAATTCTAGAACACTTTGTTGTGTTCATGCAGAACCTGTAAGTAGACCAAGAGGTAATATTTTGAAAAGAAAAAGAGATACTGCATTGTTTAAAATCAGGAAAGGTGTGTGCCAGGGTTATATCCTTTCACTATACTTATTCAAGCTGTATGCTGAGTAAATAATTCAAGAAAGTGGACTATATGAAGTATAATGTGACATCAGGATTAGAGGAAGTCCTGTCAACAACATGCAATATGTAAGTCACACAACTTTGCTTGTTGAAAGCAAAGAGAACCTGAAGCACTTACTGATGATGCATTTACTAATGACTGACTTCAGTATGGATTAAAACAAAAATCCTCACTACTTGACCAATAAATAACCTCATGAAACACAAATGGTGGTGGTGGTGTGCTGTGGAGTCAGTCCTGACTCACAGGGACCCTGTACAGGGTTTTCTAGGCTGAAATCTTTATGGGAGCAGAAAGCCTCATCTTTGTCCCATGGAATGGCTGGTAGTTTTGAACTGCAAATCTTGAGATTAGCAGCCCGTCTTGTAACCACTATGCTACCAGAACTCCTTATGAAACACAATGTGTACACATATAGACAATTGCCTTCAAATTGGTCCTGATTCATAGCAAACCCTGTATAAGGTTTCCAAGGTTGCAAATCTGTGCAGGAGCAGAAACCTTCATCTTTCTCCACGGAAGCAACTGGTGAACTTGAACAATTCAGCATATAGTTCATAGTCTAGTGTTTATCCTACAGAAACACTGGGCTCCCTGTATATCTATATGTGTGTGTGTATACATACATATACATGTGGCACTGTAGGCTAAAGCACTGCACCACAAGATCAGCTGAACCACAAGGTCAGCAGTTCAAACTCACCAGCCGCTCCTTGGAAACCCTATAGAGGGTTGCTATGAGTCAAAACCTACTCAATGGCACTTAACAATATGTATATACTCCTGGTGTGATGTTATAGGATCAGCATGGGACTACAAATTACAGGGTCACTATGAGTTGGAATCAGCTTGGCAGCACTTAACAACGTTTGTGTGTGTGTGTAGTAGTTTAGGGTCATGGAACTGATTCTGATTCATAGCAGTTGGCAGTCCAGTGCTTATTCTACAGTGTCACATCAAGATATATATATATAAAATAATAATATATATATATAATTCCTGGGTGGTGTGTAAACAGTTAAAACGTCACAGATTTACCAAAAGGTTGGCGATTTGAACCCACTCAAAGGCACTTCAAAAGAAGTCTGTCAATCTGCTTCTAGAAGGTCGTGTAAACATTATGGAGCACAGTTTTATTCTGCAAATGATGGGATCACCATGAGTCAGATTTGACTCAATAATGACAACTGATTTTTGTTTGTATGTTACTGTAGGACAAGCACTAGACTGCTAACCGAAAAGTGGGTAGTTCAAACCCACAAGTCGCTTCTTGGAAACCCTATACAGGGTTGATATGAGTCAGAACTGACTCTACAGCCCTTACCAACAACAACAACAACTTCCAAACTAATGTATATATATAAAAACCCAGGAGCCTTACTACTATTATGTTTCAACATTGTACTGGAGGATTAAGCATAAACTATATTAAAGATTTTTCAACAAATAAATGAATTATAATTTTCCTTTGAAATATTGACTTAACATTTATTTTTCCTTGTTAATAGATGGGTTACTAAAGTCACTCAACCATGGATAAATTTATTCACGCATCAACTATTTGTTGGGTACCTACTTTGTTCTGAGCCCTGAAGCACAGTCTAAAACCAAAATCCCACTGCCATTGAGTTGATTCCAACTCATAGTGACCCGTATTTCTGAAGACTTCCGAGGCTGTAAATCTTTATGGGAGCAGAAAGTCTTCTTTCTCCCAAAGAACAGCTGGTGAGTTTGAACTGTTGACCTTGTGGATAGTAGTCCAGTGTTTATTTTACAACACCACCAGGTCTTCTTGAAAGTGAATCTTGGAGACCCAAAACTGAACAAATCAACTACCAACCAGGGGCGCAGTCACTACCCTCAAGGTAGTGTAGTGATGGAGACAAAAAAGAAACCAGATAGTTGCAATTGTAGCAGATATGTAGAATGGTCATCTACTTTATTAGAAATTGCCCTCTCCCATATACATAGTCACAAAAGGCAAAAAGATGCCATCCCTTATACTTAAAATGATTGTTCTGTCAATATGCAATTAAGTCATGAGTATTTTACATTTTTATTGAAACAATAATTCTTCAGGCCAGTGAAAAAAAAAGTTATATTCTTTGCAGTTGAGTTTTATCTGTTGTCCAACATTACAACAGCAGTTAAATTCAGTAACCCATCGACAAGGGCACTGATATATATATTTTTAATGACTATAAGATCCTATGGGACCCAAGCAAGAGTTACTTTCCATTGGTCTCAAAGAAAAGTGCTCTTAATAAAACAACTCAAATTGAATTGTTCTAAACTGGATGACCAAGAGTTTTCTAAATAGTCTAGTATGTGAGATGATCTAGAGTATATAATTTAACTCTGAAATAATTTTAAGAAATTCTGTCTTTTTCTCTTCCCTGGTATTCTGTGGTGATTGATTTCTATCAGTCTTCAGTTGTTCATTTCCACATGATCTCACATCTTTTGTTCCTTCCCTGCAATGTTCTTCTTTGGAACCTGTTTCTTTTAGTTCCCTGATGGAACATATATTTTAGTGGTGTCATGGCATTCTTATATTGCAGGAACAAATATATTTTGTAAGAAGAGATAAAGAAAAAAGTAGTTAAGAGTGACCTTGTAAATGAGGAAATAGGATGAAGTTCAATAAAGAAAATTCAAGATAGTTGATTTGTAGACCAAGGCACAAAGCTATAAATGCAGGATAGGGAATAATAAAATACTGTACAGCTGTATAGAATTTTGCTGCTAATATGAGTACAATGCATTTGGAAAAAGAAAAAAAGAGAGACATAAATTGCACTCATAAAACTTCTTATGTACTTGAAAATTTTTGAGACAACTGCTCATCAATTGTTCTCCATGGACCAGAGAGGAGAAAATTGGCTTAAAACAAAAAAACATTATTCTTGGTTATGCATCAGCAGGGCTTTCTTTACTATCACAAAGATGAAACACTGAAATAGGCTCCTAAGGGAGATTGTGGAAATTCTAGTCATTCAATAAGTATTTATTGCTACCCCTGGGGAACTGGCAGAAAGAGAACAGAAAAATCCCTGAGTTGGAGGATCTAGTTCTTTGATGCTTAAAGAAAGGTAACTGAACAATCTCTCAGAATCCTCCCTGCTCTAAAGGGCCTTAAAAAATAAGATTCCGGGAAATTCAAGATTTTAAAGTTCATTGTCCAAGCTCTATATTGAATTTGGTCCCATGATTTATTTATTCTGCTAGGTTGAATTTCTATATCTTGACTTTCTTTAAGAGGAACCTAGGCATGATTTGAGGACATTGTGTCTATTTGATACCAGCAATACCCTCGTTCCCTTATGGCAGCTAACATTTTCAGTCATTAAATTCAGAATGAAGATTAAAGATAGAAATAATTTACCTGATTAGCAAAACAAAGACATTAAAAGTGTTCGTTTTATAGTTTTGAAAGAATGTCATTGTGAACCTGTTTTCTATCCTGGAACCTAAATTCCTTTTCCTCTTCTAACCTTCCCAAATTAATATAGCCTTAAGGTATCCTGAATTCTAGAAATGCAAACTCTGTGCTTGCATTTCTCAGCCCAGAGACCACAAGGTGATGAATTTTGAGGAAGACAGAGGAGACACACTCAACAAAATGAAGGGTGACAACCAGCAACTAGCAAAGGCAATCCTGACATTTAAACTAACAGCAAAATGCACTTTTAAACTCATATTCAGTTGTAGATAGGTACTGCCCGAATGCACTATAATGAGAATCATGTGTGTAATTTACAATGTTCTCATTTCAGTTGCCACTGAGTTGACTCTGGTTCATGGTGATAACACGGTGTCAGAGTAGAACTGTTGACTACTCATAGGGGCTTAAATGGCTTATATTTCAGAAGCAGATTGTCAAAGTTTTCTTCCAATGTACCTCTGGATGAATTTGAACCTTTCAATAAGCACCTGAGAATGTCACACATTTGCAACACTCAGGGACTCCAACATTTTCTAGTAGCTACTTCACGGCACATAACAACAACAACTTTTAAAGAGCTAAAACAAACCAAAAGAAAAAAATCAAGTAAAATGAGGTGTTTTTGTTTTTTTCCTTTATTTAAAAAAAAAAAATTGTGATGTGAAGGGTAATGGAGCAAACTGTTTTTCTATTCAACAATTCATACACATTCTCTTTTGTGACACTGATTGCAATTTCCACAATATAAAAGCACTCTTCTCATTTTCTTCCTATGTTTATCGTTTCCAATCATTCTTCTTTCCTGTTCCTTTCTGCCCTCTGAGCTTTATCCCTGGGCAATGGCTTCCCTTTTGATCCTGTATGGTTGATTATTCCATTCTAAGGAGTGAGTACCTCCCTGGTGTTGTTTTTCACCTCATAGAACTATCATTCAGTTAAAAGTTGAGCCAAGTGGGTGAGTTCAGTTCCAGGCTTGAAGGGTATTTAAGGACCATAGTCTTGGGGACCTCACCAGTCTCTATCAAACCAGTAAGCCTGTTTTTGTGTGGTGTGTGTATGTGTGAGATTTTGTTGTTGTTGTTGTTGGTTTTCAGTTTTGTTCTACATTTTTCTCCCACTCTATCCAGAACATCCTATTGTGATCCCTTCCAAAGTAGTCAAAAGGAGTAGCTGAGAACCAACCATCTAGCTCTTTTGGTTTCAAGGTCATAGAAGCTGGGTTCACATGATATAACACTATTCTTTAGTGATTTGTAGTGTTTCCTTGTATCTTTGATTTTCTTGACTCTCCTTTGATTTTCTTGCTCTGGATGGGCAGAGACCAATAGTAAGTTGTGCTTTAGATGGCTACTCAGAAACCACAAACTTTTAAGACCCCAGTCATTACCCATCACAGTAGGATATAGAACACTGTCTTTGTGGACTATGGCATGCCAATTGACTTTAGTGTCTCTGGAGACTATGATCCTGAGCCCCCAGGCCCAGTAACTCATTCCCTTCAGGTGTTTGGTTATGCCTAAGAAATATTTATAACTGTACCCCTGTGTATGTTCTACTAGAAGTCATTGTGTAGTGCTACAGGATAAGTACTACTTCTAACTGTAAAGTTGATGGCTCAAACCCACCAGTTGCTCCTTGGAAACCCTATATAGGGTCACTATGAGTCAGAATCCACTTGATAGTACTTAACATACCAACAACATGTCTTACTATATTCATGGATATATTTGCAGTACATATAAATACATATGTAGAAATATCCTCTGTCAAACCTATATATTCCTGGGTGGAGTCCCAGTCACTTTCCTGCCCCTAGTCAGCTTGAATGTCTATCTATGTATCCACTTGTAGATTACTATTATTAATGTTATTGCAAAATTCTGTATGTAATAGTACTTGCCTTTGTTGCCTTTAACTCTTATGCTCCTCACTGTATCTTCTTTTGCCTTGATTATTGTGTGTTGACCTCCCTGATATATTTTCTTTCCCTGAACCCAAGTTAATACATGTCTATTCTTTGAACCACAAGGTTGGTGGTTCAAACTAACCAGCCACTCCTTGGATAACCCTATACAGGGTCACTATGCGTTGCAACTGACTTGATGGTACTTAACAACAACACCCTCTAGTTAGTGATTTAACGTCCCTTTTTGTCTCACACCTGTAATCTTTCTGTGTGTAAATCTTTTTTTTTTTTTCACTTTTTACAGTAATGGTATCATACAATATTTGTCCATCTATGACTGACTAATTTCATTCAGCATAATGTCCTCCAGGTTTTTCCATTTTATGAGGCGTTTCACAGATTCAACATAATTTTTCAATGTTGTGTCATATTCCATTTTGTGTATGCAACATTGTTTAGTCATTTATCAATTGATGAGCACTTAGGTTGTTTCCATCCTTTGTTGTTGTGCATATTGGTGCAATAAACATGGTTGTGCATATAAGGTAAAATGCATTTTAAAAATATTTTTATTTAACCACAAGCATATTTTCATCTCTACAGGTAATCAATGTAAAAAAATTAAGATATTTTATTCTTTTTCCTACTAAGTCTGGAATCCAACTTGTATTTTTTCTTTACATTGTATTTATTTTATTGTTGAGAATATACACATCAAAATACACACTAATTCAGCAGTTTCTACTCAGACAATTTAGAGACATTGATGGCACTCTTCAAATTGGGCAATCATGCTTCTCAGCCTCCTTTTCTGAGCTGTTCTTCCCCATGAACACAATCTCACTGCCTCCTAAGGTTTCCATCTAATCTTTTGAGTCGCTGTTGTCAATTTGATCCCATATAGAGAATTTTTAAAAGAGTATAATTCACAAAACAGTCCTTTTTTACTAGGTAAGCTAAGCTAAACTAGTGTTTGGTTTTAAGATTTCAGGGTATATGTTTGGCTTAAGGTTTAAAGATTGTTTCAGGGCAATCATTTCAGAGGTTCAACCACTCTCTGCAGATCCAGAAAGTCTAGAGTCTGTGAGAATTTGAAATTCCTACAGACTCTAGACTTTCTGGAGTCTATGAGCCCCATATTCCATAACTTCCTTCTATTCCTGAGTTGCCTTCCCCTGTTGTTTCAGGTGAATGTTGATGTCGTTAAGTGCCATTGAGTCACTTCTGACTCATAATGATCCTGTATAGGGTTTCCAAGGAGCAGCTGGTGAGTTTGAACCACCAACCTTGCGGCCCAAACCAAACTTGCAATCCAATGTTTTATCCCATAGTGCCACACCAATTATTGTGACTTGGGCGGCAGTTTGCAAGCTTTTAAGACTCTGGTACTACAAAACAAACTAGGAGGTAGAACAGAAGCATAAATACTTTATTAGGCCAATTAAATAGGATGCCCCATGAAGCTATGACCCTAAGCCTTCAAACCAGAGAACCAAATTCCCTAGGGTGTATAATTGTACATAAGCAGCCTCACCAGCTACTCTTTGTCTTTTGTTTTTGTCTTCGTCATTGTTGGCGATATATCTATCACACACCTTTTGCCAATTTAACTTCTTATAGGTGTATAACTTATTGACAGCAATTACAATAATCAGCTGTGCAACCCTTCCTTTAATCAATATGACTTTTCCATCA
>NW_006408579.1:1085386-1098874 GCF_000296735.1 Chrysochloris asiatica
AACTTTTTGAAGCACCTTCATATTTTGGTTATTAGATTCTTGTTGGATATATGATTTTGGAAGATATTCTCTCAGTCAATAGCATGTCTTTTTTGGTGAAGTCTTTTGACATTAACAAAACTTAAAAAAATTTTTTTGAGGTTCCATTAATTTATTTTGTCTTATCAAAGTAGATTGCTATTGTTGTTAAGAACCATCAAGTTGGTTTTGACTCATAGTGACCCTATATAAGGTTTCTGAGAAGTGGCTGATGAGTTTGAACCACTAACTTTGAAGTTCAAATGACCTTGCAATCAAAGACTTACCCTGTGACACCACACCAGAACTCCTTATAGTAGATATTCTATTGTTATTCTTATAAGAACAAACAGGGGCAATGCTAGGTCTAACAGCATTGCCCCTGCTTGTTTTTACAGATTTCATTTGCACATTTAGGTCCTTAATCCATTTTTTACTTTTTGTGTGTTTCTGGGTTGAGGCAGGAATCCTGTTTCATTTTTCTGCATGTGAAAATCCAATTTTCCCAACACCATTTATTGAAAAGTCTCTTCTATTCCCATCAAATGAACTTAGTACTCCTGTCAATAATCATTTGACCATAGATGTCTATGGTCAACTGATTTTTTACCAATATGCTGGTCAATGTGTCTATTGTTACAACAGTACCAGCCTGTTTTAATTACTATAGCTGTAAATTGTTATTGTTAAGTGTCATCAAGTCAGTTCCAAATCATTGTGACCCTGTATAGGGTTTCCAAAGAGCAGCTAGTAGGTTTGAGCTGTCAACCTCATGGTTAGCAGTCAAGTGCTTGTCCTACAGCACCCTACCAAGACCCCTAGCTGTATATAGTATGTTTTAAAACTAGGAAGTATGAGTTCTCCTACCTTGTTCTTCTCTTTCCACATTGGTTTAGCTATTCAGGTCCCCTTGCCTTTCCATTATAAATTGAGGACTAGTTTTTCTATTTCTGTAAAGATAGTTGTTGGAAGTTTTATTAGTATTGTGATAAATCTGTGATCACTTTGGGTAGTATAGACATCTTAACAATGTTAAATTTTCCAATCCATGCACATGGAACATCTTCCAGCATGTTTTATGTTTTTCATTGCTCTTCATATCCCTGGTTAGTTTTAGTCCTAGGTATTTTTTTCTCTTAGATGCTTAATGAAAATGTTTTCCTAATTTCCCTTTCAGATTTCTCATTTCTGTATATAGAAATGCAACTGATTTTTGTTTGTTTACCTTGTATCCCATAGCTTTGTTAAATTTCTCTATTAGTTCTACAAGTTTTCTTGTGAACTCTGGAATTTTATATATGTAGGATCACATTGTATACAAACAAAATAAGTTTACTTCTTCTTTTCCTATCTGAATAACTTTTATTTTGACAACTCTGTAAGCTAGAAAGAGAAGAACAAACTAATCCTAAACCTACCAGAAGAAAGGAAATAACAAATATCAGAGTATAAATAAGTAAAAACTGAAGACAGAAAAACAATAGAGAAACAATAAAATCAGAAATTGAGTCTCTGAAAAAATCAATAAAGATAACAAAACTTTAGCTAGACTGACAAAGAAAATAAGAGAAAATATGCAAATAACTAAAATAAAAATGAAAGGCGATATTGCAACTATGGCAACAAACTGTATAACCTAGATGAAATGGAACAACTTCTTAGAAGCATACAGCCTACCTAAACTGACTCAAGAGGAAATAGAAAATCTCAGCAGATCCATAACTAAAGAAATCAAATCAGTAATTAAAAACCTCCCCCACCCCCCCAAGTATTCTGAACCAGATGGCTTCACTGGGGAATTCAACCAAACATTTAGAGAAGAACTGAAACCAATACAATTTAAATTCTTCCAAAACATAGAAAAGGAAACAATATTTTTTATTCAGTCTATGAAGCAAATATAACTTTGATACCCAAACCAGATAGACACCATAAAAAAAGAAAATGGCAAAATAATGTCTCTTATGAATATATATGCAAAAATTGTCAAAAAAAATATGTTAGCAAATGGAATCCTACTGTATATTAAAAGAATCATGCACCTTGACCATGTGTAATTTATTCCAGGAATTCAGGGATGATTCAACATTAGAAAATCAATCAAAATAATACACCACATCAACAGACCAAAGGAAAATAACCACATGAGTATTTCTATTGGTGCAGAAAAATCATTTGATCAAATCTAATACCCTTTCTTAATGAAAATTCCTCCAAAGAAAATTGGAACACTAGGGAAATTACTTAATAGAATTCAAGGCATATATGAAAAACCAATAGTCAACATTATAGTTAATAGAGAAAGTCTGAGAGCTTTCCTCTTGAAATCAGGAAGTAGATAAGAGTGTTTACTCTCATCATTTCTATTTAATATTGTATTAAAAGTCCTTGTCAGTTTATATTTTATACTCATAAAATATCTCAGTCTGGACTAGCCACATTACAAGAGTTCAAAAGTCACATATGTATAGTATATTACAGAGGCATTCTAAACCATACATACCACTTCAGCTGTAAGAAAAGGAAAGAGCAAAGCAAATAAAGGTTGGGTTATCTCAGGTGTTCACTCCAGAATTTCTCTAATTCTTTTCCCTCTTGCCATAGGAAAAACAGTACTTTGAGAGACACTGAACTGGACATAGCCAAGACTTTGTTGAAATGGTCTGAAGAGAATCTAAAACTTGCTCTCCAGACTAAAGATGCTAAAGCAAATGGAAGAAATGAACCAGTAAGAAAGTTGAACAGAACATTTCAAAGGGCAGCTCAAAGAAGACAAAGTCAAATATTATAATGAAATGTGCAAAGACCTAGAGTTAGAAAACCAAAAGGGAAGAACACACTCAGCATTGTTCAAGCTGAGGGAACTGACGAAAAAATTCAAGCCTCAGCTTGAAATACTGAAGAATTCTATGGGCAAAATATTGGATGATGCAGAAAGCATCGAAAGAAGATAGAAAGAATATACAGCAACTGTACCAAAAAGAAATGGTAAATGTTCAATTAATTCAAGAGATAGTATATGATCAGAAGCCAATGATACTGAAGAAAGACATCCAAAGTGCACTTAAGGCATTGAGAAAGAGCAAGGTTCTAGGAATTTATGGAATACAAATTGAAATCTTTCAACAAACTGATGGAGTACTGGAGACACTCACTAATTTAAGCCAAAAAATTTAGAAGACAGCTACCTGGTCAACTGATTGGAAGAGATCCATATTTGTGTTCATTCCAAAGAGAGGTGACCCAATAGAATGTAGAAATCATCGGACAATATCATTCATATCACATGCAAGTAAAATTTTGCTAAAGATAATTTTTAAATGGTTGTAACAGTACAGTGACAGCAAACTGTCAGAGGTGTGAGTGGGATTCAGACAAGGGCATGGGATGAGAGATATCATTGTTGATGTTCTGATGGATCTTGGCTGAAAGCAGAGAATACTGGAAAGATTTCATTGACTATTCAAAGGCTTTAGATGTGTGGATCATGACAAGCTATGGACAGCACTGCAGAGAATGAGTATTCCAGAACACTTAATTGTACTCATGAGGAACCTATACATAGACCAAGAGGCAGTCATTCGAATAGAACAAGGGGTTAGTGAATGGTTTAAAATTAAGAAAAATGTGCTCCAGAGTTGTATTCTTTCATCACACTTACTCAATCTGTATGCTGAGCAAATAACCCAAAAAGCTGGATTATGTGAAGAAAAACATGGCATCAGGATAAGAAGAAGACTAATTAACAACTTGTGATATGCAGATGATACAATTTTGCTTGCTGAAAGTGAAGAGGACTTAGAATACTTACTGACGAAGATCAAAGACCACAGCCTACAATATGGCTTGCACCTCAATGTAGAGAAAGCAAAAAAAAAAAAAAAAAATCCTCACCATTGGATCAATAAATAACCACTGGATCAATCAATATAAATGGAAAAAAGATTTAAAGTTGTCAAGAACTTCAATTTGTATGGCTCTACCATGAATGCTCATGAAACAGGTAGTCAGGAAATCAAACAACATATTGCATTAGGCAGATCTGTTGCACAAGACCTCTTTAAAGTGTTGAAGAGCAAAGATGTCAGCTTGAGGACTAAGGTGTGCCTGACCCAAGCCATGGTGTTTTCAATAGCCTCATATGCATGTGCAAGTTGGACAATGAATAAGGAATATTATAGAAGAATTGATGCATTTGAATTTTGGTCGTGGAGGAGAATATTGGAAGTACCATGGACTACTAGAAAAGCAAACAAATCTGTGTTGGAAGAAGTACAGCTAAAATGCTCCTTAGAAGCCAGGATGGCAAGACTTTGTCTCTCATAATTTGGATATATTATCAGGCGGGTTCAGTTACTGGAGAAGGACATCATGCTTGGCAAAGTAGAGGGTCAGTGAAAAAGAAGACCTGTAACAAGATGTATTGGCACAGTGGTAGCATCAATAGACTCAAGCACAGCAACAATTGTGAATTTGACGCAGGACTGGACAGTATGGACACTATGGACAGGACTGGACAGGACTGGACACTATGAATTGGTACCAACACTATGGCACCTTACAACGAGAAAGTCCTCCCCATGACCACTCTATATAAAATTGAAAACCCTCCACACTCCATATTCCCAATCCCTCTTTACATTTTGCCTCGTATTCCATAGAAGTGTATCTTTCTAAAATACTATATTATTTGTTTTATTTCTCATTTTTTGCCTTCCTCCTCTGTAGAATGTAAGGAAGGAGGAATGTGTTTAGGTCACTCATCCCAACCACCTGACAAATGCTTGGCATATAGTAGGTACCCTTGCAATAGTTGATATATGTTGGAAGAATGAGTAGAACTTTGGTGCTTGGAGCTCAGAGAAGTAAAGTATTTGTTAAGTTCAAAAGCTGGCCAGTTATAGTTAGTCCTAGGACCCAAGTCTATGAACACACTCATCTGACATGTTTTACATGTCATGTATAAAAAGAAAAGTAAAAATAATAATTCAGTTAATAGGTATTAATTAAATTATGGTACTGATAGTGCAACAAAATGATGTTGGATTATTATTTCCTTAGAGCAGAGTTTATGTCTTATTCATCTTTGAACCTTCCTTCCTACTCTCCACAGTCATGAAGTCTGTTTCATATACAGTAGGTGACAAATTAATTAAAAGAATGAATGATCAAGCAATGGCATCTGGTTTGTGGCATAACATGTGGTTTTCCTTTTCTGACATGACAAGGGAAAATTGCTGTGTTTACCACAGAAGCTTATCAGCTTTTGATCATGGTTTGGAGAGTTTGAAATTAGCAACCAACCTCTAGACTCAAAACACTAAAACCTAAGAAAAGAGTAGGAGATTCAAGTAAAAGGTTTTTGAACACTGTCTAGTTTCTAATTTTCCTTAAAGATCTGTCAGGGAGTGAGTGTTGTTATTTTAAATCAAATGTGATGTTTATGTTTCTGAGAATCTGTATTTTCATACTGCAGTCAGTGTAGAGATGACAAACAATGAAGTTGACTAAATAAGAAACAAAAACTGCCCATTGCATGTACCAAAAATAAAGCCAGGAAGTGATTATATTTGGGAGATATTTATATAATAAAATATAACTTCTGTTTTAATAATATTCACCAACATCCTTAATCATTTGATACCCCTCAGAGACTGGAAGAAGACAGCTGTTACCTTCCTTCATCAGAGATGGAAACTGAGTGGCAAAAGGCATCTGTTGGTTGGTTATTCAGCAAGTTAGTAGCCAAATCACGAATACACATATTTGCACTTAAACAGTGTCTCAGGAAGACTTTAGATAAATGTTTAGTAATGATTTATATCTATTTGAACTAAAGGTCATGTCTTCATTAGAGGCAACACTAACCAGGACCCTGAAAAGTCCTATTTGCATAAGAAATCCACAATCAAAAGTTTACAGAAACATACTATTGGCATCCTAGTAGCTTGCTCAGCTTGAACATATGCTATCCGATCCTTTTTTAGAATCACAAAAAAACCCAACACTGGAACTTTGAGTGTAGTTTAAAGTACAAGTAGAAAGAATGTCACAGTGATTGAATTTGAGGTTTAATGGAAAATTCCAATGATTTTGGAACTAACTGTGGGCATCCCACTTTCATTTTCTTTCAATTTTATGTTTTCTTTAAGAGACCACAGATGGAAACACTATTAAAAATGGATTCATTCATTCATACATTCTGCAGATTAATTTAGCTAGAGCTGTTAGAATGTCTTTGTGTGCATAGCTGGGATCCAGTACAAGAGATACAGTCATTAGGGGTTAATGATGTCCTGGGATTATAGTATTTAATACTGATAATACTAAAATAAACTGTCAGGTAGGTACTTCACAAATGCAATTTGCGTTTTATCTATGACTTTTACCCTGTATTAGTCTGATTTCTGAAACAAGTAGCCTTGGCTAAGAGAAGAAATCAGACTTGGGGGCGGGGGTGTCAAAGGAATAGGTTCAAATTCAGCTCAATTATTCACAGTATAAGGAGCTCTGGTAGCGTAGTGGTTACGAATCACGCTGTGAACCTCAAGGTCAGCAGTTCGAAACTACCAGCGGTTCCACGGGAGAAAGATGAGGCGTTCTGCTTCCGTAAAGATTTACAGCCTCGGAAACCCTGTGCAGGGTCGCTATGAGTCGGAACCGACTCCACGGCACTTAACAACAACAACAACTCACAGTATGTTTTTAATGAAAATCTTTCAACACTGCAGAGCCTTGAGTCTTTCATAAATTAATGAAATGAAGAAAATTCTGTGTGAAGAAAACATTATGAGCAGAAAACTGGAAGTAACAGTGAAAACAGACCCTGGGCTAGACTACTGAAGAGACTGCATATTGGGAGAAGAAAAAAGGTGAGGAGGAGGAGGCATGGATAGAGCTAGTTTAGTAAGGCCAAGATGAAGATAAGGACTCAACTCAATGCATCACTGGCAACCAGAGTGATATGAGGGAAGAATGTATAAAAACACATCAGAGATCAAAATGTTTAGAATCAGAAAGCCCCTCCCCTTAGAAGTTAGTTGTAGTAATTCTTGGGTGAGGTGAAGAGGCCCTGAAGTAACGTTGTCATAGAAGGAACAGAAGGGAAGAAAAATCAGTAGGATTAGTGACTATATAGAGAGAAAGGAGAAGAATGAGTCAAAGATGACTGCAAGATGATGCCAAAGATGATGATATAATACACAGAAATAAAGGGTGGGAAAGGAGAGTGGGAAGGGTTTGTGAGGTGTCATGTTAGAGAGTGATAATGGCAAGTCATCCATGGGGAAACTTTGAAATTCTGGTGGTGTGAACCTGGTGATGTGCACATATTCAGATTTGGACACCAGGTAGGTTGGGATAGTTGAAATTCTTGAAACAGATGAGCTCCCTGGTGAATACGTACATACAGAGAGAATATAATTCAGGATTTAGAATGGAACTTTGGAGAATTAAGTGTGGCGAGGTAAGATATAGTTGTTGTAAGTGCCATCTAATTGGTTCCAATTTACAGTAACCCTATATAGGGTTTCCAGAGAGTGGCTGGTAAGTTTGAACCACTGATCTTTAGGTTCAAACCAACCTTCTAATACAGTGCTTATCATACAGCACCACACCAGGACTCCATATATTGTTGTTGTTGTTGTTAAGTGCCTTTGAGTCAGTTCTGATCCATATCGACCCTGTATAGGGTTTCCTAGGAGTGGCTGGTGAGCTTGAACCACAGACCTTGAAATTCAAACCAACTTTGCAATACAGTGCATTAACCCACAGCACCCCACCAGGACTCTCCATATAGAGTTGTTGTCAGGTGCCATCGAGTCGGAACTGACTCATAGTGACCCCATGCACAGCAGAACGAAACAATGTCCGATCCTGGGCCAACCTCACTACCACTGCCACACTTGAGTCCATCAATGCTGCCACCTGGCCAATCCATATAGAGTAGGAGTTTAATAAATAATAGCTTTAACTACTACAAAGAATCCAGAATTTAAAAGGATAAAGCAGAAACAGCTTTCAGAGAGAGAAAGAGGCAAGCATACTAAATTACATCAGCTCCCATTCCTGATTGGAGAGTGTGGTCTTTTGTAGTAAGAGAGTCAAGTCTCACTGTGAGGGTGTCCCAAGACTCCCAAACTTCTTACCAACTATAGAAGAAAACTTAACATTCATAGCTTTGTTGTTGAGTTGAATTCCTTAGAGCTTAATAATTAATAATGTTGGCTTTCCCTGGAAGTAGCATAAAATATGACTCAAAAAATAGACCTATCTTTTTTGGTAAAGTCAAAGTATTTAAGAGCGTATCCTTCCCCTTCTTTTAGAGAGTTAGAAATCTGTCTTGAGAGTACAAAGTACAGATCAAATTATTCTTGCATGAATTAAATCTTTGGGAAGCTATCAGCTGAAATAGGAAATTGTACTTCATGGTGTCCCTCCAGATTCATGGCCATTTGACCTCAGGGTTGTATAGTGGGACAGCTCTGTAGTCACCTAGCGCTCCTATAAGAGGTCCCTAAAGTGGAACCATAGTGGAGTCCTGATGTGGCATTGTGGGTTAATGCACTAGACTGCAAAGTTGGTTTGAACCACAAGATCAGTGGTTGCAGCTCACCAGCTTCTCCTTGGAAAACCTATACAGGGTCGCTATGGATCAGAATGGACTTGACAGCACTTAACAGCAAGTATCATAGTAATCACGGAAATCCATATAGGCAGATACTTCTAGAATATCATTCATCCACTTGTTAACATAAATTCATATTGAATACCAACACTGGTCCAGGCACAATGTCACCCACACACAAAGAAAGATGAGTGTAGAAAAGAATGAGTTAATAGACAGGCCAGCAGAAAGAAAGAGGTTAGTAAGAACCAAAGAGATACAGGCTGTAAATAAAATGCCACAAAGAATTTAACTCTTCATCTGTCTTCATAAACTCTCTCTACTTTACAGCAGAGAAAACAATTAGAAGAGTAGGTTACTCAATCCTAATTTCTGAATTCAAGCAGAAATTAGTGGGTCCAAAAAAAGAGGAGTTTTTCTACTTTTCCTACATCAATCCAGCATGAGCACAAATGTATCTCTGTAAGGCTGTGGGGAAAAAGGAGGAGGAGAATATGATTACTGCCAGAACAAGCTCAACAGACAGGAACAGAAAAGAACTTTACTGGCAGAAATTAGAAATTGTTCTTTCTCACTCCACCAACACACAAGTAATAAACACAGAACTACCTTCTGCTCCCTTCATAAGCTGTGTTACAAAAACCATGCCTCAAAGGATAGAAGTAGAATTCGCCATGCAGTAAAACTGTACCACCCCACCCAGCACACCTGAAACTATTTTTAAAATATTCAATTTCTTGCTCATGATATTTTTGATACAGACCCGATAGTCCTAAGTCAGTTTATAAGTAAAGCTAAATCTTTCTAGCCACAGACTTCTGAAGACCCTCCCCAACAAATTTGAAAGTGTGTGATATAATCTTTAGAATGAAAATTGTTGTATACATATACATGCACACACACACACAAATTAAAGTGAGCTTTTTGTGCATGAGACAGGTAATATTTCAGAGGGTGCCAGATGTGTGTGTTTGTTACTGGTGTGATAGCATGTTAAAATGGAACTCTGTTTCTGTTTGGCTGAGGCTCCTAAGATAATGTTGTTGTTGTTGTTAAGTGCCGTGGAGTTGGTTCCTTCCCATAACAACCCAGTACAGGGTTTCCGAGGCTGTAAATCTTTACAGGAGCAGAAAACCTCATCTTTCTCCCATGGAACAGCTGGTAGTTTCGAACTGCTGACCTTGTGGTTCACAGCCCGATTCGTAACCACTACGCTACCAGAGATCTAAGATAATAGATGCCAAGTATTCCCATATTTCAAAGCGAGGTACTAGATTCCCTAAGCAGGACGTGCATCTTTTATGACCATTAGCTGATCTTCCCTCTTCCTAACCATAAAAATAATGCTGAGAGTTTTCTGAGATTTCATTACGTTTTTCTTATAGAAAGTGTTGTGGAAGTGTGGTAGCATTTTCCTTTCCACTGATGCCCACCTTGGACCAACACATGACTCCACACTACACCTCAAGTCCCATAGGAGCAGTGCTAAGGTAAAGTACCCAGGGAATTTAGAAAGTGTCTCCAGGTCAACTGTGAGAAACCTAAAGGATAGAGGCTACATGTAGTAACCTGAGATAACAGAACAGAATGCTGCAGCTAGGAGGTCTGAGAACAAGGGTAAGATATTTGTTCCCCAGTGATTGGCTGTGGAGAATGCAGGAGCCAGACTGCTAGCCTAGAGCTGTTTACTATTTTGCCCATGAGTGTTTTCTGTGAGGGACAAGAACACTTTTTACAGGAAAAAATATCAATGGGTATCAATAGTTATAGAAGTTGGGGAGGTGCAGCAGAGGTTGTAAGCAGCCAGGGGAAAGGAGTACAATTGAGTGATTGAGTGATGCACCAGGGGAATCTCCTAGAAGCCTATCACCACTAGAGAGTTTGCTTTCATCCCTGCCATCATCAGAGGAAATGAAGGCCAGATTCCCATGGTGCTAGTCAAGGAAGGCTTGCTGTTCCATACTTAGCCTATCTCACTAAGCTTCAATATCCAGAAAGCCTAGTGAGGGGGGCAGGAGTAAAGGAAGGAACTCCACGCTCTTGACCCACACCCATCCAAACAGCAAGATTCTTGTTGAAGCAGGTCCAAGTTAGGGAAGAGATGATTTAGCTCTGAATGAAGTTCAGAGTTTTGACTATTACGTTGTTAAGTGACATTAAGTAGATTCTGACTTAAAGCAACCCTGCATAGGGTTTCTAAGAAGTGATTGGTGGATTTAAACAGTCAATCTTGCAGTTAGCAGTCCAATGCTTACCCTATAGTGTCACACCTGGACTCTGACTATACATATTCCTAAAACTAAGCCTTGTTTTTGGAAATAAAATGGCCAGAAGAAACAACATTATACATGGGTAAGTAAACAAATATCGGTACTAGGTTTCCAGTTCATACATGCACGAGTTTATTCCAAACAAAACGTGTTTAAACATATCTGCTATCAGTGGATGGCAGCAGACAAATTCTCTCAGTAATACACTGGTCTTGCTGTTGTTAATGTTAAGTGGTGTTGAGTCAGTTCCAACTCATAGCAACCCTGTATAGGGTTTCCAAGGAACAGCTGGTGGGTTTGAACTGTTGACCTTGTGGTTCACAGCCCAGTGCTGACCCCACAGCACCACTTAGTCTCGTGAAATGCTTTCAAAAACAAGAATAATTTTTATGTTATGGAAAAAAATATTTTGAGGTCAGTGTTAATATGAAACTTTTAACAAAACTCAAGTGGACACCTCAAATCATTGAAGCTATGTAATAACTACAGGAATGTTGTCTCACATAAAATATTACCAAAAAAGAAAGTTTTTTTGGTCTTATTTTTTTAACTTCTTATTGTGAATTGGATGAAGATTTACAGAGCAGTTTATCAGTTTTATATTTGGCAATCAGACATTTTGTTTCATCTAATTAATTGTAATCCCCTCAATCTAGCATCACACATCCCATTTCTTTGCTCCTTGTTTCCTTTCCTCCTCCTTTCCTCCCCCTTCTGAACTTAGCCCTAAGGTAAATTTTTCTATCATGACATTACATCTGCTCATTCTTTGAGGGCTGTACTATTAAAATTTCATTGGGAGCATTACCATGTCCCCTCTACATCCCTGATCTTGTCCCTTTAGACTTCTTTTTTTTCTTTCTTTCTTTAAGTTTTTTTATTGTGGATTGAGTGTAAGTTTACAGGGCAGATCATCAGTTTTACCTTCAACAAATCATACACTTGTTTCATCCCAATGATTACAATCCCTCCATGTACCATCAGTTAACAGTATTTCTCTCTATTCACTTTAGTTCTTTTAAAAAAAAACACACTCAGGCATATATAATAATTTATACCACCAAAGGGCACATTCTACAAGTCTGCCTCCTGGCCACCATCTCTTAGTCCTTCTCTTCCCATGAATCTAGAGTCCTCCATCGCTTCCCCTCTCCATGTCCCCATCTCTGCCACCATCTCTGGTGTCGCTGCTTCTCTGGATAAGGTCCTACATTCCGATTGTGCTCTTATTCCTTGATGGTCCTAGGGTCCTCTGTTTCTGGACTTTAATATTAACTTCTCCCCCATTTTTGTTACAGAATCTCGACCTTTACAATTGTGACAATGGCAATCACTCATGATAAAAATTACTCACTACTGAATTATAAGAATCTTATCCCCATCTCTTTTCACCAGACCCATCTAGACAAGATGAAAACTATTCAGTGGGGACTCTTTCTTCCCCAACACACTCTTAAACTAAACTCCCTATTGAACCTTATAAGCCAGTCACTTTGTGCCTTTATCGCCCTCTCATTTTGGGTAGCCAATGTCTAAGTTGCCCGGCCCTATCTACCCTGTGTGCAGAGGGGATAGATAGCATTGATAGTTGATGTGAAGACTCCTTCCCTCCCTGTTGGTATTTAGAGTTACTACCTTCATGAGTATAGGTGAGGTTCATCAAATTGTAGCAATTTATCCTTGTTTCCTTTATCAAAAATTGTTTTTTTGTTTATATCTTTCTCTAGTTGAGTTCTAATTATCACTCCATTGAGGCTAGGTCAAATGGGTATTATCTGCAAGTTTGGCTGTTCTTGTGCATCTCCCCTCACTTCATATCAGCTGGATGCTTCAATCTCAGCTCTAGCCCTCTGTGGCTATGTCCTTATCCATGGGCTCAGGTGTCCTCAGGTCTCACCACACTTTGGACCAACCAGCCCTTCATCTTCTTTCTCTCATCTCCTGGTCAACAGGAGTCTATGGAACGTGGTTGAACTCAGCCCATTTCTTCAATGTTGCCTTTCCCCCTCTTCCACTCACCAGTAGACCAATGTGGTCATCAGCAAGCTTACATGCCTGCTCACGTGTTCCCTTTGAGTTTCAGTGTTCTAGGGGGGTTTGTCCTGAAGGAACTTGCTTGATTGCCTTGATGACTTTCTGGCAAACAGCTTGCTTATTCTTGTAGTAGCCAGTCATACAGAGTTCTATTGTGGCACTGTGGGCTAATGCATCAGACTGCAAAGTTGTTTGAACTGCAAGGTCAGTGCTTCAAGCTCACTGGTTCAAGCTGACCAGCTGCTCCTTGGAAACCCTATACAGGGTCACTGTGGGTCAGAATTGACTCGATGGCACTTAACAACAACAGCAACAACCAGTCATACTAACATTTTTGTTTGGGGTTTTTCATGATGATCTTTCTTTGAAGATGTATCTTCTGTTGCTCTGGCTGTTCCAGGCTGGTCTGCTTATCCTTTCTAGTGGGAATGTCCTACCTCAGAACATTCTAGATGGGACTTAGGATTCCACCTAAGGTCCTACGCTCTGCAAAGGCTCTGCAAGAGGCCTATTTCACTGGGCAAGTTTTAGAACCCCTTT
>NW_006408579.1:1107045-1110972 GCF_000296735.1 Chrysochloris asiatica
CTCTCAGGCATTTGTGGCTGTTCTGATCCTTCCCCACTTGATCTCTCCCATCCATCATCTTGGGAGAGACCAAATGCATTGGTGCTTCTACCTTATTCGTTGACCAACTTTCACATGCCTGTGAGGCAATTGAAAATACCATGACTTGGTATTTTCCTCAAACCATCTTTGCTCTTGAATACTTTAAAGAGGTCTTGTGCAGCAAACTTCCCTAATGCAATCCATCATTTGATTTCTTGACAGCAGCTTCCATGAGCATTGATTGTGGATCCAAACTTTAATCTTTTCTCCATTTATCATGATGTTATTTATTGGTCCAGTTGTGAGGATTTTGGTTTTCTTTACATTGAGGTGCAACTAAAATGGAAATCTGTGGTCTTTGATCTTCATTTATTAAGTATTTCAAGTTCTCATCACTTTTATTGTGCAAGGTTGTGTCATCTGCATATTGTAGATTGTTAATGACTATTCCTCCAATCCTGATGCCAGATTCTTCTTCATATAATGCAACTTCTTGTATTATTTGCTCATGCTACAGATTGAAAGAGTGTGGTAAAAGAATGCAACCCTGATGTACAACTTCCTGGATTTTTAACCATTCAGTAGCCCCTTGTTCTGAATGGCTGCCTCTTGATCTATATACAGACTCCTCATGAGTATAATTAAGTATTCTGAAATACCCATTCTTTGCAATGTTATCCATAGTTTATTAGGATCCATATAATCCAATTCCTTTGCATAGTAAACATCTTTTTTTTACGTTCTTTCCTTTTAGCTAAGATCCATCTGATATCAGCAGTGATATCCCCTCCTTCCAAATCCTCTTCTGAATAAGGCTTGAATTCCTAGCAGTTTGCTGTTGATGTACTACTGCACTGGTTTTTAAATTATCTTCAGAAAATTTTACTTTCAAGTGATACTAATGCTAATGTTCGGTGATTTCTGTATTCTGTTGGTTCACTTTTCTTTGGAATGGGCACAAATATGGATCTCTTCCAATCGCTTGGCCATGTAGCTGTCTTCCAAATGTCTTGACATAGACAAGTGAGCACTTCCAGTGTTGAATCAGTTTGTTGAAAGATATCAGTTTGTATTCTGTCAATTCCTGGAGTCTTGCTTTTCACCAATACCGTCAGTGCTGCTTGGACTTCTTCCTTCAGTATCATCAATTCTTAATCATATGGCAACTCTTGAAATGACTGAACATCGACCATTTCATTTTGGCACAGTAACTGTGTATCACTGCCATCTTTTGATATTCCCAATGTCATTCAATATTTTGCCCTGAGAACCCTTCAATATTTCAAGTTGAGGCTTGAAATTTTTCTTCAGTTCTTTATGCATGAAAAAATGATGAGCATGTTTTGTCCTTTTGATTTTTTAACTCCAGGTCTTTGCACAGTTCATTTTAATATTTGACTTTATGTCTTCTTGAGCTACCCTTTGACATATTCTTTTAAGTTTTTACTTCATCATTTCTTTCCATCGCTTTTGCTTCTCTATGCTCAAGAGCAAGTTTCAGAGTCTCTTCTGACATCCTTTAGTCTTTTCTTTTTTTCCTGCTTTTTAACAACCTCTTGTTTCCTTCCTGTATGATGTGTTTGATGTCATCAGCGTTTAGTGCATCAAATCTATTCTTGAGTTGGCCTCTAGATTCAGGTGTGATATAATCAAAGCCATATTTTGGTTGTCATGGACTTGTTTCAATTTCAACTTCACTCTGTACTTGCATATAAGCAATTGATGGTGTGTTTCACATTTTACCCTGACCTTGCTTGGGCTGATGATATTGAGTTTCTCTATCATTTCTTCCTATAGATATAGTCAATTTGATTCCTGTGAATTCCATCTGGTGAGGTCCAGGTGTACAGTAGCTTTTTATGTTGCTGAAAAAAGGGTATTTGCAATGAAGAAGTCATTGGTCTTGTAAAATTCTGTCATGTGCTCTCCAGCATAATTTCTATCACCAAGGTCATATTTTCCACATTTCACATCCCAATCACCTATAATTATCAATGCATCTTGATTGCATGTTTGATCAATTTCAAACTGAAGAATTTTGTAGAATTCTTCAATTTAATCATCACTGGATTCAGTGTTTGGTGTGTATATTTGAATAGTGGTATTAACTGATCTTCCTTATAGGTGTATGGATGTTATTCTATCACAGACACCATTGTACTTCAGGATAGATCTTGTAATGTTGTTTATGACAATGAATGAACGTGTTCCCAGCATAGTAAACCATATAATTATCTGATTCAAAATGGCCAATACCAGTTCATTTCAGCTCACTAATGCCTAGGTTGTCGACTTTATGCATTCCATTTCATTTTTGACAACTTCCAGTTTTACTAGATTCATACTTCGTACATTCCACATTCTGATTATGTTTGCAGCTCTTTCTTCTCATTTTGAGTTGTACCACACTAGTAAATAAAGGTCCCAAAAGCTTAATTCCATCCATGTCCTCAAGGTCAACTCTACTTTAAAAAGGCATATTTTAAATATTTTCCAACCTGAGGGGCTCAATTTCTGGCACTGTATCTAACAATGCTATGCTGCTATTCAGTGGCTAACCATTCAGAAATGGTCTGCCTCTCTTTCTTCCAGATCTGCCTTAGTCAGAAGGCTCTTCTGAAACTTGTCCACCATGCATGACCCTGCTAGTATGTAAAATAACGGTGACATAGCTTTCAGCATCACAGCAACACACAAGCCTCCACAGTACAACAAACTGACAGACAAGTAGTGGTGCTTTGTGAAGAGTTACCAAAAAACCTGCTGCCATCGAATCCATTTAGACACATAGTGACTCTAGAGAACAGAGAAAACTGCTCCATAGTATTTCTAAGACTCTAAATCTTTACAGACGCAGACTGCCACACCTTTCTCCCTTGGAGTAGCTGGAAGATTTGAGCCACTAACTCTTCAGTGCTTTATCCACTGCACCACCAGCTCTCCTTTGTGGAGAGTTAGGGGAAGAAAGTTCCAAACATAGAGAAAGTAATTACAAAGACCCTACATAAGAAATTGCTTGGCACATTCCCAGAACTGACATATGGCCAGGACAACTAGAGCAGAGTAATTAAGAAGTAAAGATGAAATCAGAGAGGGAGGGAAGAACCAGGCCATGCTGAGACTGGGACGCCATGGTGAATACAATGTTCTCGAATGAATTAGAGTTGAGATCAGTGTGGACTATGCAAAATATACCTTAAATGGGAGAAGAGACTATGTAAGTAACTCCCATAACAAGTAAAAAAAAAAGAGGAAAAGGCAAAGTATCCTGCCCAGTACTGGAATAGCAACCAGAAGTGGACAGCTCAGTAGGACATCTCCCCACAGAGAACACCCACAGCTATGTGAGGATTCAGGCAACATGACTGCTGAGCGAAGGACCAACTCCTCCCCAAACACTCCAGAGTTAAGACTCATGCCTACAGGAGTCCCTGGGTCTATCATATATCCTTCCACCTACATGAAGCTGGCTTTGGAATGTAAGCTTTGGGTGAGGACTGGGAGAACATTGCTGCTGAAAATGTAAGCCTAGAGGGTAAAGGTAATCAATGTATGAACTACATTGTATAAGAAGCATTTATGTTGCTTGCCCACCCTCCGTATCTTCTGAGAGATACTGCTCTGCTGAGCACTCTCTTGTGCCAATTTTACCTTGTCATAAAATATTAACCTTTGCCCTGTTGTTTCAAGCAATTATTGCTGAGAGAACCAGGCAAGCTCCAGATGCCAAATCACTTAAGATTTCAAATATACAACACCTGTGCACTCTTCTGATATGTTCAACAATCACAAATAGACAATGAAGTAACATTTTAAATGATCATTTTTAAAAAAATAGCCATTATTCAAGAACTATAACGAAACTTATTTCAGTCTTTGTTTATGTATATATATGCATATATGTGC
>NW_006408579.1:1111559-1112966 GCF_000296735.1 Chrysochloris asiatica
GGCAAAAGGGATAAGGAAGGAGAAAAGTAACTCTGCATCTGGCTTTAAAAGTGGTTTTCTAGACAGTGATGCATAATGTTCTCACCTATATCACAGTTGCTGTTTTTGTTAAGTGCCATTGAGTTGGTTCTGACCCATAGCGACCCTGTATAGGGTTTCCGAGGAGCAACTGGTGAGCTTGAACCGTCAACCTTGCAGTTCAAATGGCTTTGCACTCTGACGCATTAATCCACGACACCACACCAGGACTCCTATATCACAGTGGTATGACTTAATTAGTCATTCATACTATGTAGATGCCTGATAAATATATATATATATGCCCCATATTAAGATCTAATATGATTCATTCACCACATTATGTAATCTGATGTGATCAGTTCTGATCTGATGCACTTATCCTGTGTGTTGTAAATCCTCACTTCTTTCTATGATGTTAATGAGGCCCTTTGTAATCTACAAGACTAGGTTGTATCTTGAGTCAATCTCTTTTGAGATATAAACGATATTAAACAAGCAAAGCTCAGAGGGACCTACTGCCACCAAGAAAGAAGTGCTGAGAGTGAAGTGCATCCTATGGACCAGGGGTCCCCACACTGTGAAGCTCCTAGACCCAGGGAAAGATTGATGCCAAGATACACAAGGATCTCTAAGGAATGCTGGTCCTACAGATGCTGAGAAGAGACAAAGGACCTTTCTCCAGAGCTGGCACTCTGAATTTGAACTGCTAGTCTCCTAAACTATGAGAGAATACCTTTCTGTTTGTTAAAGACATCCATTGTGGTATTTATGTTATAGCAACATTAAGAGAACTAAGACACTGGCTATGTGCCTAGGCAAACACTGAGGTTTAAATAACTAAGGGAAGAAAATTACAGCTATCAGGGAAAACAGCAAGCAATGTATCCATTATTTCAGGATTTGTTAGTACGTGTGTTAGGTACCATCAAGTCTGTTCTGACTTACATGAACACCATGAACAATAGAACAAACCACTGCCAAGTACTGTACCATCTTCACAATCGTTGATATATATGAACCCATTATTGCAACCACTATGTCAATCCATCTTACTGAGGATCTTCCTCTCTTTCACTGGCTCTGTACTTTACCAAGCATGACATCCTTCTCCAAGGACTGGTCCCTTGTGATAACATCCCCAAAGCATGGGAAACAAATTCTCACCATCTCTGCTTCTATGAAGCACACTGGATGTACTTGTCTCAAGATAGAATTGTTTGTTCTGGAAATCCAGGTTGTAGTAGTTGTTGTTGATAGTTGCGTCAAGTCAGCTCTGACTCATAGTGACTCTGGTGAAGTCTTTTGATGTACATAAGTTTTTAATTTTTAGTATGTCCCACTCATCTATTTTATCTATTTTTGTTTGTATGGTTTTCAAAATGTTTT
>NW_006408579.1:1119481-1120876 GCF_000296735.1 Chrysochloris asiatica
TATGGTGAAAGGATGCAATCTTGATGTGTACTTTTCCTGATTTTAAACATGCAGCATCCCTTTGTTCTGTTCAAATGACAGCCTCTTGGTCTGTGTATAGGTTCAGCATGACCTAATTTAAATGTTCTGGAATTCCCTTTCTTTACAATTGTATTCATAATTTACTATGATCCACAAATTTGAATGCCTTTGCATGGTCAATGAAACATGTAAACATCTTTTTGCTATTATCTGCTTTTAGTTAAGACCCATATGGCATCAACAATGACATCCCTCATTCCACACCCTCCTCTGAATCCAAGTTATATTTTTGTCAGTTCTCTATTGATGTACTGCTGCAACAATTTTTAAATTATCTTCAGCAAAATTATTAATGATATTATTTTATAATTTCTACATTGGATCACCTTTCTTTAAAATGGGAACAGATATGGACATCTTCTAGTCATTTGGCCTGGTAACTGTCTTCCAAATTTCTTACCAAAGATGAGTGAGTGCTTCCAGCACCACCTCAATCTTTTTTTGTCACAAAATGTGTATGAATTGTTGAATGGAAAACCAATTTTCTCTGTAAACTTTCAACCAAATAACAAAAAGAAAAAAAAAGAAGTTGGAAGAACTACTTAGAGCCGCTGTATGAAAAAGAATTGGTCAACATTCAACCATTTTAGGAGGCAGCAAATGATCAAGAATATATGGTACTGAACAAAGAAGTCTAAGCTACACTAAAGGTATTGCTGAAAAACAAGGATCCAATAATCAGCAGAATACCAATTGAGATGTTTCAACAAGAGGATGTTTTCACTCATCTATGCCAAATAATTAGGAAGACAGCTACCTGGACAACCTATGGGAGAAGATCCATACTTGTACCCATTCCAAAGAAAGGTGATCCAATGCGGCAATTATCAAACAGTATCATTAATATTATACACAAGTGAAATTTTGCTGAAAATTGTTTAAAATTAGGAGCCCTAGTAGTGTAGTGGGTTATGTGAATTAGGCTGCTAATAGAGAGGTCAGGCATTCAAATCTATTAGCCACTATGCAAGAAAAATATGAATATTTATGCTCCTTTAAAGATTTACAGCCTCAGAAACACTAGTTGTTGTTTGTTGTTAGGTGCCATAGAGTCGATACCGACTCACAGTAACCCTATGCACAACAGAATGAAACACTGCCCAATCCTGGGACAGCCTCACAATTGTTGCTATGCCTGAGCCCATCAATGCCGCAACTGTGCCAATCCATCTCGCTGGGGGTCTTCCTCTTTTTCTCTGACCTTCTACTTTACTAAACATGATATCCTTCTCCAGGGATTGGTCCCTCCTGATAATATGTCAGAAGTATGAGAGATGAAGTTTGGCCATCCTGGCTTCCAAGGAGCATTCTGGC
>NW_006408579.1:1121446-1121992 GCF_000296735.1 Chrysochloris asiatica
AATCCTAAAGCAATCTTTTTTTTCATGTAATTCAGCTTCTCAAGTTGTCTGCTCAGCGTACAGATTGAATAAGTATGGTGAAAAAATACAACCCTGGTGCACACCTTTCCTGTGGCGCACACCTTTCCTAATTTTAAACCATTTGGTGTTCCCTTCTTCTGTTTGAACAACTGCCTTTTGGTCGATATACAGTTTCCTCATGAGCACACTTGGGTCTGGTGAGACACTGTGGGTTAATGCACCAGATTCAAAGCCACTGGAACTGCAAAGTTGGTAGTTCAAGCTCATCAGCTGTTCCTCAGAAACCCTATATAGGGTCGCTACAGGTTGGAGTCAACTCGACAGCACTTAACAACAGCAACAACAACATGAGCACAATTAAGTCAAGCTATGGGAGTCCTGACCCAAGCCTGACCCAAGCCATGGTATTTTCAATAACCTCATATGGATACGAAAGCTGGACAGTGAATAAGGAAGATCGTACAAGAATTGATGCCTTTGAGTTGTGGTGTTGGAGGAGAATACTGAAAGTGCCATGGACTGCCA
>NW_006408579.1:1122332-1152239 GCF_000296735.1 Chrysochloris asiatica
GCAGTTCAAGCTCACCAGCTTCTCTTTGGAAACCCTATACAGGATTGCTATAGGTCGCAATCAACTTGACGGCACTTAACAACAATGGCCAATCAAATCTAGGCCACTGTCTGCTTTTGTAAATAAAGTTTTATTTATTTCTTTATTTAATAAAGTTTTATTAAATCACAACCACATGCATTCACTTATGTATTGTCGATGACTGCTGTGGTACTGCGGAGGAGTGGAGTAGTTTGCAAAAGAAACCCTATGGAAAGATGTAATAGCTGCACATTGTTGTGGAGGAAGCAATATTGCTTTCTTTAAATGATGAGTTGTCATTTGCCCACGAAGAGCTTCTCTTTCTTATTTTAGTTTGCTAGGGTCTCTCTAGTAGTGTAGTGGTTACGAATTGGGCTGTGAACCGCAAGGTCAGCAGTTCGAAACTACCAGCGGTTCCGCGGGAGAAAGATGAGGCGTTCTGCTCCCGTAAAGATTTACAGCCTCGGAAACCCTGTGCAGGGTCGCTATGAATCGGAACGGACTCCACGGCACTTAACAACAACAACAAGGGTCTCTCTGGAGTCCTGGTATGGCACTGTGGGTTAATGCACTGGACTGCAAAGTTGTTTGAATCGCAAGATTGATAGTTCAAGCTCACTAGCCACTTCTCAGAAACTCTATACAGGGTCACTATGGGTTGGAACCAACTCAATGGCACTTAACAACAAGGGTCTCTCTGGACTCTACATCTCCTTATTTTCTCAGGACACTCAGCATGGCTAGAAGAACAATTAATTGTGCTCTAATGTTGTTGTTGTTATTAAGTGCCGTAGAGTCAGTTCTGGCCCATAGCGACCCTGTATAGTGTTTCCCAAGAAACGGCTGGTAAGTTTGAACCATTGAACTTTCGGTTAGTAGTCCAGTGCTTATCCTACAGTGCCATAATAACAAAAATCCCAAGCAGTGTCACAGTTGGGGCTGTGCTGTCCTTGTTGTTTTGTGTAAAATGGCAGATTTAATTTTATTAAGCTAGTGCACTTACATGGAGCAAAGGAAAGAAATCAAATCACTTTTTAATTCCAGAACAAATGCCACCTCGTCCATGAGGGCTTGCTTCATCTACCACATGGAATTCATCCTGTGTCTCCTGTAGCATGCAGCTTGTGCCTCTCCTGGATTTGTCATGCAATGCCTCACTTGAGTTTGTCTATGAGCAGGTCTGTCTCCACCACTAAAATGGGAAGTTCTTAATTGTATAACTGCAGTTAGTTTCGGAATGCTCAGTATCCAGCACAATACCTGATACCCAACAGATGCTCAATAAATGTTGGTTAAATTAAAATGTGAAGGAGTAGACTAATAGCCTCCACCACATCTATTCTCTTTTTTTCCCCATTATAGAGGCTGTCAGAAGATCTGCCTTCACCTCCCAACTCCTGTAATACTTGTGGTCATTGCAATCCGCCACCCCCAGACACACACACACACACATACACACTGACACACAGCCTTCTGCACTTTTGACACCTTTTCCTTTTCAGTGTATTTGCTTATTTACAGGTCTACAGTGTGAAATGTTTCCTCTACATTGATATTTTCAAAATAAGGGTTTTACGCCATCTCTACAGGCTCTCATTCTGCAATACTTACATTCTCTGGACCCTGATTTCCCTTGCTCTGTTCTCCATCCATAAATTATATTCAACTTTATGTGCTCCACACCAAGCAGTGAAGCACGTGAAGAAGAAAATGAGCTTGATTTTTCTACATTCCCCACCTCTCTCCTTTTGTGCACCATCGATCCAAAATGCTTGAACCTGTCTTGGCAAGAGCAGATTCTGGTAAGAAGTGCAGCTGTTTCCCTGCCCTAAATTTTAAGGCTCATAATAGAGGGAGGATTACTTCTTACTCGGACTCTTAACAAAACAAAGCCTTATCTATAAGGATGTGTGATTTTTACATTATAAACAAAACATGAAAAATTAATACTGGTGAAAATGGGCACCCACAAGACTAGATACTTACTGCCCTTCATCAGCCACATAGCCACTCTATCTTTGTTAGTAAGAGGCCCAGGACAAGGGCCAAAGAATATGTCCCTTTCTGACTGTCCCCCTTTGTCTGTGGCTCTTTTGTTTTGACTTGTGTCTCTGCCAGGGCCATCTCTTCTTGTCCCAGCTTGCCGAGCACCAACCAGGTTGAAAGGAAAGAAGAATTGATTTCAGTTTCCAACTTGAGAATGTCCGCACTGCTCTGACCTTGAGCAGGGTTATTTCACTTTCCTGCCCATCCTCAGTTTCTAGCCAGAGTTTTCTCTCCTCATCAAATGTTTTGATGCATTTCCTCAGGATTATTTTTTCTATGCATTTTCTCTGTGGCCTGTCTTCTTGATTGGCCCTGTGCCCTGACCCTCTCCAAACCTAGCTGGCCTAGGCAGCTGAGATAACAATGGGCACTAAGAGAGAGTTGGCTCTTGGCAGGCTGACAGGCAGACCAGGGACCAGGAGAAAACCATCTCTTGTAGGCTGAGAATTCCTTTAATGTTTGTAAATGAGGAAAGACTGGTCCTTAATGGAGCCGGTGTGACCTTTGGTAGGACCTATGCCTATTTTTGACTCCTCTTTTTATTTTTATTTATAAGATGAAAATAAGACCAGGAAGGTACAAATCTTCACACAGTCAGAGCAGGGGTAGAGCTCCCTGGGAGAAGGCAGTGATTGCTTTAGGCTAGTATCATTAAAGACTTGAGAAAGCAGTGCAGGAAAAGAACTCAAATTTGATCAGACTTTTCGACAATAAGATCCAAACTAGATTAGGTAACTCTGCAGTCAAGCAATTATACTTCTCTTTCCAGTGAATGTATCTTATTGTCAGAAATCAGGCTTGTCTAAGAAATACTGACTTTTGCACAGCACTGCTATTCCAGGGCCTTTTAATCCTTGGGATGGCCCATTCCTCTCCCCAAGGGCCACATCCCAGCAAAAGGTGGTTACATGACTCTCAGAGGCAAAGATTCCTTACTGCTAGGAATTAAACTTCAGATTCTTAATTTTTTCTGCAGGCTAGAAGTTAAGAATGGGAGAGATAGGAGATCTGGTTCCTGTCCTGCTTCAACTACTTGAACAAGTGGCTTAACCTTCCTGGGCTTCGGTTTCTATCTCCTACAAAATAAATATCCTGCATCTTTCTTTAAGGCCCCTTCCAGGCTCTGCTGCAAGAATTCATTCCTAGCTGTATCAAGTTCATTACAACTCTAAAGGCAAAAGAAAGATGATGGGCTTTCAGGCCTACTGGTGGCACTTTGCAGCACAAAAGGACACTCTTTACAGATGATATTGCCATGTAGCCTTAGAACTGGGAGAAAGAGAGCCATACTCTGAGAAAGCTGTGCTTCAGGCTTCTGGATGTTGACTGTTTTTGTGGGGCAGGAGATTTGATTCATACTCTTTATTGCCATCTACTAAGAACAACAAGAATCATCCTCATTAAGCACTGCCCCTGCCCTCAGCTCTCCATTCAGTTCACTACACATGGAACAAGCACTTTTATGTGTCAGGCACTATGAGAAATACAAACATGAGCTCATAATACCTAGTAGAAGCAAATATCCAAGCAAGGTAAAAATTCATAGGTCCTAGCTGAAGAGTCATTTTGATTCTCTATTCACCTACTCAGAAAGGGACTTCAGTAGAGGTTTAATACATCTGGGTTCAAATTAAGACCAAGTCAATGTCTCTCATTCACTTTCCCCATCTTTAAAATGGGACAATAATAGAACCCCTGTCAAAGGATTAGTGAGACTATAAATACAAAAATTCTTCACTTTTTTTCCATAAATATTTTTCATGGGCTTCCATTTGCCAAGCATTTTGAAAGATAACTGAAAATATATCATTTTGAGTGCAGATGTGGCTCTTGTCATCATGAATTTTGCATTATGACATGAACATTGATTAGATCATACACAAATAAATAAGCTTTAATAGAGGTAAAATGCTATGAGTTCATTGGGTTCTCAGAGAAACAGATGCTGAGATAAGAGTGGCATTGGAGATTAATATCTGAGAAAAATAAAGGAGAAAGGAAGTAGGGTTGGGCAGGGTAAGCCTCGGATTGCAAAGCAGATCTATCAGAGGCTCAGTCAGTGCAATAAGGACTCAGGAAGAAAGATTGCCCACTTGAGGACAGAAATGACCAGGCCTAGGAGTCTCACTATATCTAGTCATTAGTTTGGGGCTTCTTCGGAAGAGTGAAGTTGTGGCTAGAAAGCTGAAATGGCTCCTGAAGCCATAACAGCTGAACAGCAAGTTCTCTCTTAAAGGAATATCTACCCTAAACTTACAGTGTTTCTAGGAAGGAAAAACGCTGAGCTGTAAGAGTGGGTAATGCAGAAGCTGACCTAGGCTCCCTTGAGAACGTGTCATTTGAGCTGAGATGTGGAGAGGACAAGGAATTGTTAACCAGACCAAGGGGTGTCGACAGAAGCCATCCAGGACAAGAAAGAGCAGCTAGGCTAGGGCAGGGCTTGTGTTAAGAGACTAACAGAGAACTAGACTTAAAGCTGAAGAGAATGGAATCCAATCCAGCAGGACCTCGTAGGCTGTAGTAAGACCTAAGGGAGCTGGTAAGAATTTTTTAAATGGGCAGAAGAAGACTCAGTACCATGATAAGGTTTGCATTTTTTTTTTTTTTTTAATTACTGTGGCTGCTATATCGAGGAATGAATTCATAGAAAAACAAAAGTTAATGCAGGGAGACCACTTAGGAGGTTCTTGCACACTACCTGAGACATAGTAAACCCTCCAGAAAATGAAACCAATCATCATCACTATTAATAATTATAAGTCTGAATTATATAATTTTACTCTTGCTCCCTGAATTAAATCTATACTCTTTTGCATTTGCTTTGAATTCTCTACCAATTTACCACCCACATAATCTTTATTCATCAAAAAACCCCCAAACTATTCAATAACCTCACATTTCATTACACTCTTTCAGACATTCTTGCCTTAGTATAGAAAATTGGAACACATTTCCGCTCCAAACCACAGTTCATGTCCATCTGAGCGTCCTTCGTCACTCTCTGCCAAAAATTATCTTCCTCTCTTTCCATATTCCTGTACTGTAAAGTCTTCTGGCCAACTCCACCCACCAGATACTCCCCTTGTTCCAGCATTGTCTTGGCACTAACCAAGTTCTCTAAATGTATTGTATTGGAATGTGCTTTTACGTACTTTTCATGATATTTTCATTTCTTTTGAATGCCTGGAAATCTGGGAGTTTAGGAAGTTATAGGCACTTAGAAAATGGATATGTAACGGGTAACTTATCTTTTCAAAAAGCCTAACATTAAGAAGAGAAAGGGGGATGGGGAGAAAAAAGAATGCAAGAAAGAGAGAAAAAAATAGAAACACTGAAACAACACAGATTGCTTAAGATAAAGAATCAGAGTAAATGAGAAACAAAAAAACTGCTAGAAAGGAAAAATAAATTTGATGTACAAGGAGAAAATAGATAACAATAACCCAAACCCACGTCTTCCAAGTCAATTCTGACTCATAGCAATCATGTAAGACACAGTAAAACTGCCCCATATGGTTTCTAAGACTAGGCATCTTTACAGAAGCAGACTTGCCCATCTTTTTCCCACTGACCGATGACTGGTAGGTTTAAATCACCAACCTCACAGTTAACAGCTGAGCATTTTAACCGCTGTGCCACTGGCCAATAATATGTAGGAAATGAAATGTGATGAGTGCTTACCTTGTGCCAGTCCCTACTCTATAAACTTTACATAATCACCTCACTTTCTTCTCACAACTCTATGAAGTATGATTCTTAGCTCTATTTTATAATGTTAAATGATGAGCATCACCCATTACCTTCACCTCTAAAGAGAAAGAAAATTCTCATTAACAGCTAATTATTGGGCCTTAGATTTGTAATGCAGTGTAGAGAGAGGGGCAAGTCACTGGAAAAGCTGGTAGAAGCTAAATGGCTTCAAAAGATGAAGTTGGCTCCCACAGGGAAAGACCTGGAAGTGAAGAATAGAAAGGGAAGTTCAGGTAAGGAGGAAACAGAATTTGGGAGAGTTTATAAGATATTTTAAGGAAGTTTTGCATATCCTTTCTCTGTCTCCCTAAGAATATTCGAATTTTCTGCCTTGGATTTTCTTCAGTTTTCAATAATGTGCCTAGTCTGGCTTTGAAGTGAGAGTTAGATTGTCCAGTATATTCAGGTTTATAGCAAGACAACATATCTGAAAACTTGGGAGGGCATAAAATACAGAGATTACCTCTGGGTAGGAGGTGGTAGTGGTAGTTGTGTGCTATTGAGTTAGTTTCGACTCATAGTGACCCTGTATAGTGTTTCCAAGGCTGTAACTCTTTACCCTGGATGCCAGAACAACAAACAAATCTGTATTGAAAGAAGTACAGCTAGAATATTCCTTAGAGGCCAGGATAGTGAGACTGTGCCTCTCATACTTTGGACATATTATCAGGAGGGACCAGTCCCTGAAGAAGGACATCATGCTTGGTAATGTGGAGGGTCAGGTCAGTGAAAAAGAGGAAGATCCCCAACATGAAGGATTGGCACAGTGGCAGCAACACTGGGCTCAGGGTAACGATTGTGAGGATGGTACAGGACTGGGCAGTATTTTGTTCTGTTGTGCTATGAGTCAGAACCAATAAAATGGTAGCTAAAAACAACAACAACAAAATCTTTGCAGGAGTACAAGGCCTCATCTTTCTCACTTGGAGTGGCTGGTAGATTTGAACTGCTGACTTTTTGGTTAGCAGACCTCTAGGTAGGAGAGGAGCATCTTTTTTTCTGGAGTGAGAGGTAAGGAAGTAAAGATGGGGAAGGTTTTCTATATGTCACAGTGAAGGGGGATTTTGAAAGAGGGGACCACGTGAAATAATGCCAGTGCCATTTGGTGAAAATAATGTGGGGCTTTGACCAGAAGCTTTAAAACTCAACTTTATGTAAACAATCCTAAAGGCTCAGGGTAAGGGAGACCAAGGAGTAGACTGCATTGAAGCCACATTGAAGGTGAAGAGCCTGAATTTGAGCTTACCATGTGTTAGTCTGCTTTCTCTTCCTTAATATTCTGCCCATTGACTTGTCTACCAAGTCAGGAAACAGACTTTAGCTCCTGATAGAGTTGCTGTTGGCAGTAAGAATGAGCAAATCATTGGTTAAGGAAGAACTAGTATAATAAATAATTGTGTAGCATTGTGGGATAAAGCACAGGACTATAAGGTCAGTTTGAACCACAAGGTCAGTGATTCAAGCTGCTCCATGGAAACGCTATACAAGGTCACTATGAGTCGGAACCGACATGACAGCACTTTACACAAGTATGAAAAATAACTGTAATTAGTGCAATAGTGAGGAAAAGAGGTTCCATTTCTTCAGAAGAATCCAAGGCCTTGTTTGCATTTGAAAAAGAGTCTCATTAGAGCAGTATATTAGATTCTAAGATAATTTCCAGAAAAATATTTCAGAAGAACCATCTTGCATGTGCACACATTCACACAAATGAATATACTCGCTTCCACACATGTACCTGATTTTTCAATTAAAACGCATTCAGAAAGTAAAATGAACTAATCACTGAATGTTTTGAAAGTTAAAAAAAAAGACTTGTGGATATTTAAAGAGAAAAGGACTGGGGTTTTAGAGCAATAAACATTAGGGAAAGCTAGAGGGTAAGGTTAAGAGAACTGTGGAACAAATGCTATTTATGGACAAGTACATTATAGCATAATGGTTATGAATTGGGCTGCTAATCTCACGATCAGCAGTTCGAAACTACCACTGGAGAAAGTGGTAGGCTTTCTCCTGTTCCACTGGAGAAAGATGAGGCTTTCTGCTCCGGTAAAGATTTATAGCCTTGGAAACCTTGTACAGGGTCGCTATGAGTCAGAACCGACTCCATGGCACATAACAACAACAACAACACATTAGTGGGAAATCGTGCATTTCATTGGCTTAGGTGATTATAAAAATAATTACTTGTTTCAAGAATTTTAAGTGTGTAGGCTGCAACCTGATGCGTGTAGGAATCCCTTCTTGGTGCTACAGTTGTAACCAGCATGTTCTCATCAATAAACCCCAAACCCACTGCCACTGAGTTAATTCCAACTCATAAAGACCGTGTAGAGTTTCCAAGGGTGTAAATCTTTACAGGAGAAGAAACCCTCCTCTTTCTTCTGTGGAGTGGATGGTGGATTTGACCTGCTGATCTTGCAGTTAGAAACCTAATTTGTAACCCACTTACTATACCACCAGAGCTCTTTAAATCTTCCAGTCCCAAGGGGGTTCCAAACAGCTGCTATACACCTAAAGCTACTCCTAAAGGATTTCCTGGCTTCCAAGTTCATCTTTCAAGGAATGTTGGCTTGACTAAACCTCTTCATATGTTAGGCCATTGGCTTACTTTTTTCCTTCCTGCCTCCAGCAACCCAAAGATTTCCATTTTCTCTCTTGGTTCAACCAATTGTAGAAAAGAAAACTATTTGGGATTGTGAATGATGCTAATGACAATCTTATCCTAGTCTCTGATTTTATAGACAAAAAAATAGAGACTAAAATAAGTTAATTTTCTCAGTATCATGAAGCTGGTTAGAGGCAGGGCTGGTTAGAGGCCTAGAACCCAGGCACCCTAGACAAACTTTTGAAGAACAGGCTGCCCATTGGAAGATGCTCGTCACAGCCATCTGTTCTTCAATAGCTTTCATGATCAGCACCCTCATCATCTAATGTATCCTTTGCTGGATCATGATATCTCCTCAGAGATCTAGAGATCAGTATTGCACACACAATATGGCTATGCAAGGGCAATCCCACATGCCCTTTTTTCTTTCCTAAACAGCAAGTAGGCCTCTTGGCCTAGTTTGCATATTATGCACATGTCTCACTTTAAGAAGACTGGTCCAAATGTCTTTCCTCTACCAGTGCTTTTGAAATAGGGAAAAAGACTTAATAGAAAATTTTAAATTGTACAAATACATAACAGAAAAGAAGAAAAATAAAAAGTCACGATCCCACCACCTTACCCACCACTGAGCCATTACGGTTCATTCATTTCCTCCAGGCTCTTTTCCTAGGTAGTCTATTTCAATACCTTTACTATCTATGTTCATCTGGGCTTTAGCTCCAACTCAGTGTTAAGCCATGAATAAGCTGTCCTGCTCTTCCTTGGAATCAAATGAGAAGGCATCCAGAGAATATCAATGTATCCAGATTCTAACCCAACATATAAATGGGAGTTGGGAATAATTTTTCTGCTATTCTGTGATTAGATATTGTGGGAGAGACTGTTAATTGCTTAATTAATATCCATAGTTGCATTTTTTTTCTCTACTAAGAAATCCCAGATCTTATTTAAGGCAATTCAATGGCAAGCTTAAAAACTGTATTGCCCCAGCCTTTCTTATAGTGAGGCTCTATGATGCAAAATAGATTTGGAGAAACGATGTAAACAGAAAGTAGAACACATATATAAATGTCCTTTAAAGGGACTGAAAGATTCAGCTTATACATGCATGTTTGCTTCTCACAGGCCCACCCCTCATCAGCTTCATCCTCTCAGCGTGATAGATGTGATGACTAAGGCTACAGAAAGCAACTGTGACCATGAGGCAATCTTGAAGATAAAGAGTTCCATGCTAAGGATGCTGGAATCTGAAAGAATAAAGCTCAGACATCAATGACATTGTGGAATGTCACAATATGGCTATGGACTACCAATTCCTCAATTCTGCATAATTTGAGAGAAAAGTATTTATCCGTCTTGTTTTTATCAAATCTTTTTTTCCTTAAAGCTAAAAACCACTATGTGATACAGAGCCAAACAACTCTGGAGTACTTTCAGGGAGAGTTACCCCTTTGGATGTCCTAAGGGCTTTTTTGGATCTGGATCTCTTGGATACTTGGGGTTTCTCAGTCTTCTCCATGTATCTTAAACAGTGGTGTCTTATCAAGTCCAGAACTTCAGCCCTTGACACTCCTTGGGCTTGACTCTCTGAACTCCTAAGACTGAACTTTCTTCCTCTCGCCATCCCCTATTTCCAGTTGTATTCCTTAGAAGCCCAGGATTTGCCTGGAGAGCTGTTTCTAAACTCTACTCTGCCCCAATTTAGTTTGTACACCTGGTAGGGGTCATCCTGGCCAAATACTTAACAGAGATTTACATTTAATACTGCTTTATAGTACATCCTCTGTGATCTGCTCAAGATGATTTTATCTAAAATTTCCTGATTTATTTTCTCCTTTCCAACCATATTTACCAAACTGGGTGACCCCTTCCCCATAGCTCTGGTAAGAAGTAATCCTTTTAGAACTTGTCTAAAGTCTGTCCATAGGTGGCTAATGAAAATGTTTCTGGTACTATGAATGCTCCTCATCCCCAAGATTGTTGTTGTTAAGTGCCATGGAGTCAGTTCTAACTCACAGAGAACCTGCACATGGTTTACAAGGAGCAGCTGGTGGTTTTGAACCACCAACTTGCAGTCCAATGCATTTTCCTGCAGCACCACACCAGAACACCACAGAAAAAGAGGTCCTTATTCCACTTTATTCTTTTTACCCCTTAGTCTTCCTCATTGAGTTGTGGTTCTAGCAAAAGAAAATCTGCAAGAATCAAAATCTTAGTGGTTCAGATTTACCTAACAGATAAATAATAACTTATAACCCAATGTAAAATACTTAACTTGTGGATAGAAATAAGTAAAGGAATATAAATTGTTAAATAATAACATTGATGCCTTGATTTCTGTGGTAAATAAAATTCCTCCCTAGGCTGTTACTCAGCCACATTAACTTGATTATAAATTAGTTTGGTCAAGTATTTTATTCTTTGATTCTGGTAGCTGTCCTTAGAGTCCTGGTGTGGTGTTGTTGTTGTTGTGAAACGCCATCAAGTCAGTTCCAACCCATAGCAACCCTGTGTAGGGTTTCCAAGGAGCTTCTGGTGAGCTTGAACCATTGATCTTGCAGTCCAAATGGCTTTGCAGTCTGGCGCATTAACCCACAGCACCACACCAGGACTCCTCCCTGGTGTGGTATTGTAGGATAAATGCTGGACTGATAGCCACAAGGTCAGTGGTTTAAACCCACTAGATCCTTTCAAAAACCCTATATAGGCTCACTGTGAGTTGGAACTGATTCGATGGCAATTAACAACAGCAATAACATCCTTGGACCAAACTCAAAAGGGAACAATCTTCCTGGTCCATCTTTCCTTCTAATAAAGCATTCCCAACACTTTTGACTAAGGTGGTTTCAATTGGATCATTTTTACTTCTCCCACTTTCCTAAGAACCTGACTTGAGATAGGGAAACACAGAAGAGACCACTATGGCAGCCCCTTGAAAGATGGTTCACAGAAGATTGACTTGGAGGAGGTGGAGGACTAGATTAATGGCACTTGGCATGAGTGCCTCAGACCTAGCTCTAAAACTCATCTTTACTCTCAACAAATTGGGAACTGGTTAAAAAATACAACAAAGGTAGTTCATTCTAACAGGGGTAGCACTAAAACTCAGTGCCCCCACTGGCCTCCTTTTCTGTCTTTAATAGGGATTACTCAGAAAATATAGTACAGAGGCTATATCATTTCTTGCCTAAAGAATTTTGTTAGGTAGTTAGAACAGGGAATAGGGGCTATAACGTATCAACCACAAAGAATGCAGAAAACAAGTTGACCTGTCAGGAGAGTAAAAGAAAACAGAAAAAGGTACTGTCAACAAAATCAAGGAGCTCTGGAGGCATAGTAGTTACGAATCAGGCTGCAAACCACAAGGTCAGCAGTTCAAAACTACCAGCTGTTTCGTGGGAGAAAGATGAGGCTTTCTGCTCCCATAAAGATTTACAGCCCGGGAAACCCTATACAGGGTTTCTTTGAGTCGGAACCAACTCCACAGCACATAACCACCACTATCATGGTATTTATTTGGAGTCCTGGTGTGGCGCTGTGGACCAATGAGTCAGACAGCAAAGTCATTTGAACTACAAGGTGGGTGGTTCAAGCTCACCAGCTGCTCCTTGGAAACCCTACACAGGGTAGCTATGGGTGGGAATAGACTTGATGGCACTTACCACCACCACCACCAAAATCAGGTATGCACAGAGAAGAATAGAACTGATCAAGAAACTAATCATAATATCACTATAATAAATCAGCATTATGGTCAGCTCATGAATATGACTATAACAGATTGATGTAATAGGAAAAAAATACATCAAACTCAGCAAGAAATGACCACTTATGGGCCCTAAATTATGATGGGAAAATGTAGAAACCAAGAGATAATTATCAGGAGACCTGGAGCCTGCCCTGGAGGAAGACAACATAAAAGTGAAACCAGGAACTCACTCAATGTTCCCCTCACTTGTGAGGTGGAAGCCTGATCTCATCACTGCAAGAACAACTATGCTAGGCTTCAATAAATCTCCTGGCTTGTTTAAATCTGTTTCTCTGACACCTTTCTTGGGTATATTGTGCCTACACCCTACCAATTCTTTGCAGGGACAGTAGGACAAAACCAGGACGCTTTATCTCATTCGTCCACACTGTGACAAATTTCACTTACCTGTTCCTTTATTATGCAGGGCAATTCAGCATATATGCTCATGTATTCACAAGTATAAGGAGCTCTGGTAGCGTAGTGGTTACGAATCGAGCTGCAAACCTTAAGGTCAGCGGTTCGAAACTACCAACCGCTCCACAGGAGAAAGATGAGGCTTTCTACTCCCGTGAAGATTTACACCCTCGGAAACCCTGTACAGGGTCGCTATGGGTCGGAACCGACTTGACGGCACTTAACAACAACAACAACATTCACACGTATACACCTGCTTCTACCTCCAAATTATATCCCCACCTCCATCATGACTTCATAAGTTGAGGGCATTCTAGCTACCAGGAACCCCTTTAGAAGTACATAGGGGCTTCAAAAAGTTCCTGGAAGAATTCTGCTTTCTTTTAATTCCATTTTTCCACAAACATTTGAAGTCCCCTCTTATGAGCAGGACTCCCAGTGTGGCACTGTTAAGATAAGCACTGGACTGCAAACCACAAGGTCAGTGTTCAAACCCTCCATCTGCTCCTTGGAAACCAGATACTCACTACGAGTCAAAACTGACTGGACATCACTTAACAATAACAATGTATAAACAATAGTAAGTCATTATCTTCTCTTACACCTATATAAAAGGCAAAATGAAAATAATCCAAACTTGACCCAGATGGTAGAACAATGGGTGATTTTTTTCTCCTTTTTGCTTTCAGTATTTCTACATGGGGGCTTCAAAAAAAAAAAAAAAAAATGGAAACATGGAATTAAAGAAATGAAATTCTTCCACAAACTTTTTGAAGCCCCTTCATATTTTAAAATTACATGAAATAATAATAAGCCTAAAGGAAATTTGTATTCCTGGTGTGGCACTGGACTGTGAACCACAAGGTCAGCAGTTCAAACCTACCAAGTGCTCCTTGGAAAGCCTATATAGGGTCACTATGAGTTGGAACTGACTCAACATACTCAACAACAACAAAGGGCATTTAGACTGTCATTCTTCCAAGTTTCTGGATCAAGGATTTTAAGAATCAGACCGCCTGCCTGTCTTGGTGGGATCGCTATAATGGCAGGGATGGTCAGGGGCCAGCCACGATGGTCAATCTTTTTCAGAGCTGAATGGATACACACCTTGCATGGAGAAGGCTCTTGGTATCATTGTTAGCTGTGGTGCAATGACTCATTTAATATGGTCCTTCTAGATTGTGGTGCCATAGGATAAGCACTGGACTGCTAACCACAAACTTGGCCATTCAAACCCACCAGTCACTCCTTAGAAACCCTATACAGGGTCAATATGAGTCAGAATCAACTCAATAACACTTAACAACAATAACAAGATATTCTCTTCATATCTCCCATCAAATGACTGGGTAGAATTATGAAAATATGAGATGTTTGTGGCCTACTGAGGTGATTGGCTAACTTGCTGATGATGTAAATAAGATGCATGACATTCTTGTTAGGGTGTTGTTGTTGTTAAGTGCCGCTGAGTCAGTTCCGACCCATAGTGACCCTGTACGGGGTTTCCGAGGCTGTAAATCTTTACAGGAGTAGAAAGCCTCACCTTTCTCCTGCGGAACAGCTGGTAGTTTTGAACTGCTGAACTTGTGGTTCGTAGCCCGATTAGTAACCACTACGCTACCAGAGCTCCTTCTTGTTAGGGTGAGACCATGTAAATAATGTACCTGGGAGTTAGTCAGTTTCACCCTCCTGCTAAGCTTAAAATGGGCCATCCCAAAGGTGGAAACGGGGATCTCACTGCCATCAAGAAAGAAGAGTCAGGGTTGGAGTGAGTATTTAGAAGCTGAGATCCCTATGCTGAACCTCCTCAACCCAGAAGACAGAAAGCTGTGACATCAGAGATGGTGAGAAGCAATGACTGAGACGTGAAAATAGCAGAACTAGGAGACTGGCAAAAGATAGTGAGGTAGGTTTCTGGATCCACAGAGTAAGAAAACTGCGAACCTTGGGGAAGAAGTCTTGCTGACAGACTGGAGTGCATCTTGGCATTTAATGGCAGAGCTTAGGACACCTGACGTTACCTGTTCATTTTGTTTTGCAACTGTAATAAGATTAACTGCAATTTAAAGTATCCTATTATCAAAATGTTCATCATTCTTAAAAGCAGAGGAAAAAAAGTCTGAAAATTACCAAATGAAACTGAAAGAAATAAAAATACAATAGATTAAAAAATTTTTTCTGGAACAGAAACAATAATTAACTTAGAAAGCAAAGTGAGTTAGGCAAACAAGTGGGTACAAGAGCCTGAATTTCACTTTGGGCAAAACTTCTAAGGGGTCAGATTACAAATTTAGGTATTCCAAAGTAGTGGTCTTAGTTATGTGGTGGTGGTGGTGGTTATGTGGTGTGGAGCTGGTTCCGATTCATAGTGACCCCACATAGGGTTTCCGAGGTTGTACACCTTTACGGGAGCAGAAAGTCTCATCTTTCTCCCATGGAATGGCTGATAGTTTCGAACTGCTGACCTTGAGGTTAGCAACCCGACTTGTAGTAACCAAGCTGAGAAGAAATACCATAAGTGAATAACTTCAAAGAAAAGAAATTTCTTTTCTTACAGTTCAGGAGGCTAAATGTCTGAATTCAGGGTATGCTCTAAATTGAGGTCCTTCCCAGATTATTTCAGCTTCCTGAACTGGTAGATCTATCTGTCTCCATCATTTGTCTTCCTCTTCCCTATGTGTGTGCCTGTGTGGCTATTCTACTCTTATATGCCTCTGAAGTGATTAGGTTTAGGATCCACGCTACACTGGAATGACCCCACTAACATGACAAAAGGAAAAACAAACCTATTTCCAAGCAAGATCATATTTACAGATACAAGAGTTAGGATTTCAACATAAGTTAGTGTGTTAGTGTGTGTGGCTCAGGGTGAGGGGCAGGATGGTAATGGATGAGCAATTCAATCCATAGCATAGCTGCTGCTCTTGGATCATGGGTCTTGGATCCTCAGTCCTGGTTCTTCAGCCAATATTGGTGGCTCAAAAATTTATACAAACTATCAGATGAAATCAGAATAATGAATCCAGTCAATGGTAGGAAAACAGAGACAATGCATTGTTTCAGTTAATAAGTTAAACAAAGAATGCTACTTGACTTCTCAGCTCACCTCTGTCCAGAGTAAAGGTCTCCTCCGTCATGGCCTGAGCCATGTAAATACAAGAACAATGGTTCAGCTGTTGAATAGCTCTTTCTGATGCTGAACTGAAATCTGCCTTCTTTTCATTTCTATTCCTTGATCTAGCTCTACATCTTGACAGGAAAGAACAAATTTATTCTGCCTTTTAAATATTCGCAGATAATGATCTGGGGTTCCTTTGGTTGACTTACTTTCTTCTCCTGGATAAATGTGACTATTTCTATCAACTATTCCTAACCATCTTATTAGCCTTCCTCTAGTTTGTCAATATCCCCCAAGCATTGTGGTACTTACCACGGACCCTAGTACTTCCATGTGGTCTGACCACAGCCCACTGTAGGGCTGCCTCTGATCTTCACCTCATTTCCTTTCATATAAAGATTGACTTTTTTTCTCATTAGACACATTGTAGTATTGGCAAATATGCAACTTATTAAAGTTCCCAGTTCTTTATATGAACAAATACTGTCCAGGTAATCTCCTCCATCCTGAACTTAGACAGGTGGTTTTCTTTTTAATCTAAATATAGGATTCTGCAATTATTTCTGATATATTTCATTTTATTGAGTTAGACAAGACACTTCAGACTGTCTAGACAATTTTGAATTCTGATTTAGTTCTACAGCTATACTTTACAGCTTTGTGTTACCTGTAGGTTTGGTAAAACTGTCAGTCTGTTGATGCATTGCAAACAGTAAAGCAAAGTTTTCTGTTATTGAATATATAAGCTTGGGTACACAATGCAGAATGACTTCTAAATTAGCTAGAGCAATTTATAGACAGCTTTTTATTCTAGTTCTCTCCAACCCACCTGTAAGATATGTAACGTAAGACACATAAGGAAGGAAAAGAGACCTGTTTAATTGGACCAATTAATTGGACCAAGGAAGAAAACAAAAAAAGTAATGACATTACCTGCCTCTGTCTCCCTACTCCCCTATCCTTGGTCTCAGGATCTGACCCAGGTGGTCTCCCTTCAGGATGGATGTTGCTAATGAAATGTTTATAACTTCATCTAAACCACAGCTCAACATAATCACCCAACTTTTCTACTTTTCTAGAAAAATCAAAGGGCAGGCTGGTATTTAAGGCATCCTTGAATAGAATGGCTGTCCAATGCAGATGCCCCAGTCCATACAAGACTCAGCCTTTTAATAGTTCTCTATCCCCCTGCCAGCAACCATGCCTTCCTTCCTCTTACTTTCACGTCCACAAGATCAGATTGATTTACATCCTCCTATGTGGCGCTGTGGGATAATGCACTGGACTGAAAGGTTGGTTTGAATGCAAGGTCAGTGGTTCAAATTTACTAGTTGCTCTTCAGAAACCCTATACAGGGTTGCTAGGAGTCAGAACCAATTCAATGGCACTTAACAACAACAAATATGGTGCTGTGGGGTAAAGCACTGGATTGCAAGATAGGTTTGAACTACAAGGTCAGTGGTTCAAACTCACCAGCCACTCCTTGGAAACCCTAGACATTGCTGCTATGAGTTGGAAGCAACTTGATGGCACTTAGCAACAACATATAGATTCAGTCATAAGAATAGGGGCCTAATGCTTATTAGCTTAATGTTAGGAAAACAGTTTTATGTCCAGATGCTGCTGACTAGTTATATGCCACGGAGTTGGTTCCAAACCATAGCAACCCTGAAAGGGTTTCTGAGGCTGTAAGTCTTTACGGGAGCAGAAAGCCTCATCTTTCTCCCGTGGAACGGCTGGTAGTTTCAAACTGCTTACCTAGAAGTTTGCAGCCCAATTCGCAACCACTACGCCACCAGAGCTCTGTTGCTGATCAGTAAATGTCTTGAAATGAAAAGAAAATATCCTGAGCCTGAGCACATCCAGGAAAACTTTTACTGCTCCACTTTCAAAGGGAAATCATCATAATAACATTCTCTAGGAAATTCCTTTACATGGACTGACATATGCTTTCCTTTTCCCTCCTAATTCCAAACGAAACATTAAAAAACAAAAAACAAAAAATCAGTCATTGGAGTAGGACCCCTAAAGCAAGAAAGTAGAGCGTAAGATTAGAGTAGACCAGATTTCAGGATTGGCTTCTCTACTTACCAGCCATGAGATCCTGGGCAAATCTCTCATCTCTCTGTTATTCAGATATGGATAAATAAAAATAAAGTTGATGTGATAAGAATAAATGTAAGTAATTTCTGTCAATAGTCCAGTCCCTTATATATAGTAAGAGCTCCATAAATGTTGTTGTTGTTGTGAGGTGGCTTCCAGTCGGTTCTGACTCATAGTAACCCTGCATAGGGTTTCCAATCTCGTGGTCCAATGCTTTACCCCATAGCACCACATTTATTGTTAAATGCTGTTGAGTTGGTTCCAACTCCTAGCGACGCAGTATAGGATTTTCGAGGAGCGACTAGTGAATTTGAACCACTGAACTGCCAACCTTGTGGTTAGCAGTCTAGAGCTTTCTAAATGTGCTCAAATTTTTCTAGTATGCAGTTTCTATTCTTTGATATAAAACAAGAAACAGGTGCCATTAATTCTTTGAATCCTTTGATGAAGAAGATCAGGAATTGAGGCCCATGGAGGAAAATGAAGATACACAATGAACAAATGACAGACCTCAATCTATAAACCAAATAATTTGACTCTCAATCCTGTCCCCAACTATGGTATCTTTTTTTTTCCACCCGGAGTAATTGGTTGTATAACCAAATGTTTAGATGCTAATATATTTTCTATTTAAGGAGCCCTGGTGCTACAGTGGTTAAGTGCTCAGCTGCTTACCAAAAGGCTGGCAGTTAAAACCTATCTGTTGATCCTCAAGATGAAACCATTTACTTTCATAAAATTATAGCCTTGGAAGCCCTATGGGCAATTCTACTCTGTCATATACACTCACTATGAGTTGGGTTCAACTCAACAGTGACAGGTTTGGGGTTTATGTTTTATATGTAGAAATATGATACTTGTTATTTTGAAAATAGATGACAAAGAGCTATGCATGCACAGAGACATATACATATGCATGATTCTATATAGAGTAACCATAAGAATGCATACACATAGCATAATGAACCTTATGCTCAAAACTACCACTTCAAAACCCTATGTTTACCTAGCAGCATGGGATAGTGAAAAGGACATACACCTCAGCAATGGATGAGCTCGAATTCAAATAATTCCACCACTTAACTGCTTACAAGACCTTTGTTGTTGTTGTTGTTGTTAAGTGCCGTACAAGACCTTTAGCAAGTTATAAAACTCCTTTGAGCCACAGTTTCTTCTTCTGAAGAATGAGAACATCAAAAGCCATGTCACTGGTTTTGTGAAGAAATAAGGCATATATATATGTAAGTACGATCCTGGGTATATTAAGAGATGCCTAAGCTCTGGTAGTGTAGTGGTTATGAATCGGGCAGCGAACACACAAGATCAGCAGTTCGAAACTACCAGCTGTTCCACAGGAGAAAGATGAGGCTTTCTGCTCCTGGAAAGATTTACAGCCTTGGAAACCCCGTACAGGGTTGCTGTGAGTCGGAACTGACTCCACCGCGCATAACCACCACCATCACCATATGCTAGGAGTCCTGGTGTGGTGCTGTGGGTTAATGAGCCAGATCGCAAAACCATTGGAACTGCAAGATTGGCGGTTCAAGCTCACCAGCTGCTCCTCAGAAACCCTATGCAAGGTCACTATGGGTCAGAACCAATTTGACAACAATCCTGGCAGTCTAGTGGATTACAAACTGGGCTGCTAACCACAAGTTCAGTAATTCAAATCTCCCAGTTGCTCCACTGGAGAAAGATGAGGTTTTTTGCACCTGTAAAGACTTACAGTCTCAGAAACGCTATACAGGCTCACTATGAGCCAGAACCAATTCAGTGGCAAACGACCACCACCACCAGAAGCAGCCAGGTGGTAGTGAGACAGAAACTATGTGTGAGAAGAAAGATAGCTTCCTGTTTTCCTCACCATGAATGAAACAGCACATGGTACTTGGGTTTCCCTCACAGCTACTTGTGAGCAGAAGGTAGTTTCTTGGGGACTATTAGCTCAATAAGTATGTCAAGGCCCAGTGTAATTCATCACAAGGAAATTGTCTCTAGATAGTTTATTTCAGGCATTGGTTTTCCTGGCTGACCTTAGAACTGTCTATGTACCAGACTTATTCTCGTATGTATACACTAATCCTCAAGGTCTATTATCTCCTAAAAGCAGTTTTAAGCTTTTGGCACTTGGAGTGTTGACTGCCCAATCATCTCTTGGTAAGCTTCTTTATGTGTTAAGCACTTATAAATATTTACGGCTAAGAGGAAGGAAGAAAAGGAAGAAGGAAGGGGAAGGAAGGAAGGAAGGAATTGGCCTTTGAGAACTAGAAATTAACATTTTGTTCTGAGAGTTAATCTATACAATCAATTTATAATGTTCAGATCAGAGATGTGCAAAGTCATCTTAAAGCAACAGTATAGGTTGGGAGTCAAAGAAGCCTGTATCAGTGGTTCCTCAATCTGGCTGATCAATCACTTGGGATTCCTGTAAACAGATTCCTGGACTCCAATAAATTAGAATTTCCCATAGAGCCAAAAAAAAAAGTCTGTATTTTTTGGTAAAGTTTCCAGGTGATCTTGAGGCAACCAGTCCTCACCTGGTCAACAGATTGGTTTGAGCATCTGTAGTTTTACTTCAAGGGGTCTGGCAATGATTAACATACATAAAGAACAATGTGTTGGCCAGCAAAGGGAATGTGGAAAAAGGGCATACTTGACACTCTGGCTCATCCCAGCATGGTCCAGGAATTGGGTGCCCTGCCAAGGTGCCTAAAACATCTAGACCATCTGGAGGGTTGATCCCTGTTGAGATGGAGGCCCTAGATGAGCAGAGCCTGATTTTATTAAACATTTGAATCATCCAACTCCCCCTGTCAAGGTTCCTTGCTCACCAAGAAACCTTCTGATGATTTCTCATCCCAGGCAACTGGCCTATAGGGAGAGAAGGGGCAGATCAGGCCAAATGTTTCCCATTGTAAATAAATAAACTGACATTCTGGTTATATATCAGTCTCTTGTGGGTTAGCATGAGTCAGCATCCCTGAGTCTGATCAACTCAGAGGCTCTGCCAAAATGGAGTTTCTGATGCTACAAGGCTGAGGGCCTGACCCTGGATCACAGTGAATTCATCAGCATAAATGTGGCCTCTTCATGCCCTAGGAAGTCAGCCAATTATCTTCTCCTGAAGGAAGGTGAGAAGCAGCCCATTTCCCAAATAAATACACTATGGAAGTCATTTTGATGCTGCTTTACTGAGTGCATGAATTAGGAGGAGGGAAGAAGTGATATTAAAATAACAGTCCTTTATAAAGTTTTTACTATTCTAAAAGGACTTTTAGATATTTTAGCTCATTTGACACTTGCAACAATCTGGGAGGTGGTTGGGCACATGTTATTGTTATATGCTGTCAAGTTGGTTCCGACTCATAGCGACACTAGAAAGGATTTCCAAGGCTGTATATCTTTGTAAGAGCAGACAGCCTCATCTTTCTCCTGCAGAGAGTGTCTGGTGGGCTCAAACCACCAACCTTGTGGTTTCACAGTCTAGTGTTCATCCTACAGAGCCTTCGCACTCCTTGGTTGGGCACTTATTATATATTATTTTTCTTATTTCAGAGACAAGGAATCTGAGCACACATCTCATTCAACTGAGATCCAAAGCTGGAAAAACAGCACAGCTAGGAACAGAATCCTGGTCTTTTGACTCTGAGACATCATCCTACTTACTTCCCCTCCTCTCAGTTAATTAACAAACAAAACTATGAAGGAATACTATAAACACCTGAATGGTACAAAGAATGAGACTGCTTGCATGTAGGTATGGAGCATGGGGGTTAAGGATCTAGATCTGGAAGAGAAAAGTTGACAGCAGGCCCCTGGTGGTAATTTAAAAACATGCCAGATTTTTTTCTAAAGAAAGCTGAAAAATGTTTTGATTCAATTGAACAGAGGATTTATTGAGCACTTATGTGCAAGGTCTCATGTGCTAAGTGCTACCGAGCAGAGCAGAGCTTAAAAGAGAGCATTTTTATAATACAAATTCTGGTTTGACTCCATAGACTATGCACTGGGCTGTGAACAACAGGTCAGCAGTTCAAGCCTACCAACCACTCTGTTGGAGAAAGATGAGGCTTTCTGCAACCACAAAGATGCACAACCTTGGAAACCCTATACAGGGTCGCAATGAGTTAGAACCAACTAGATGACACTTAACTACAATAATTTTGATTTGGTGACGAGTGAACCAGAGATTGTTTTCTTTTTTGTAATGGCAGGATCAAAGAGTATAATCCACATGCCGGGTACTGAGTGGGGAAGGGAGATGGCGGCTGCTGGGAAGCTGGCAGCTGAGACCATTTGGAAATGTAAGATTGGATGAACTCTCATCAGGAATGGATGCTGGTACACAGTCTTGCTTGGGGATACAGCTCCCTTGACACATTTCTGTCTTTGAATTTCACCTTTGGTCTTTTAAGTTTTGGTGTCTTCACCAAAACTGACAGTTCCCAAGATAAATCCATTTCTTCTTTTTTTCTTTTTTAGTGCTTTTTACAATTGCATGAAAATAAAATCTAGATTCCAGAGGCCCAGGAATCATGACAGGGGCAAGCCCCAGGGCTCCTCTTTCTCCTGATTCCCAGCCAGACCTCTGTAAACTCGCCTGCAGACACTGCCCTGTGGCTCACTTCACCCTCAGGTTTTGCCAACTGGTTGATCCGGTTTTCCCTTTGTATATCTACATGTTCTGGTGAGTCCTCTGGGGTGGTAAAGGGAGAGAGAGCTGCCTGTTCCCCATCAGATCAGTTCATGTCTGGCTGGATCAGCCTCCCACCTCTCTGGCTGATTCATCAGGCTCAGTCTATTCAAACAGATGGGGCTTCTATTTAGGTATTTTAATAACATATATTTAAGATACCCTATTGAGAATCTGATCTGACAGAGGTTTGATGAAGTGTTAATGTGCTGAGAAGCCAGGCTCACTAGGCAAATAACTTTTTCCCAAAGCAGAAAATGTGAATCAATCCAACAAGTATTAAGCTAAGGGCCTACTATGCACCGAGTACGCATTGAGTTAACAAAGCCAGAAAAGAAGTAGTGTGCTTGGTAGACAAGCCACTAGTCCCTTCTACTTTCTCTGTGGAGATAGAGTGCATGGATGGGTGTCTTTGCAACACTACATGTTTGTGCAAGGGTGGTTGCCACATCTCTTTTATATCAAGCTTACATCAAGCAGTTCAAAGGAAAATGGGTATTATCTATTGTGTTGAGAAAAATGAAATAAAACATCTAACATTTACAAAGCCCCTAAATTGAAATTGTTGGATTCCCTTAAATGCACCAGGTTGCTTCTCAACACCACGCCGCACACTGTTGCTGTTCTTGCTCTAACTTTGAGTGACACCCACTCTCCCACTCTGCTATGCTTGTCCAAATTTGATCTTTTTTTTTTAAAGAGTAAATCCAACCTTCAAAAAGCTTTCCTTCCCAACCTTTAGGCAATAAGGATCACTTTCATTTACAGCTTTTTATTGTACCATGTCCTCTGAATCTCCATTTTAGTACCTAACAGCACATGCTGTCTTATATTCGTCTCTAATGTTTGTGAGGCTTGGATATCCAACAATACTATAAGTTTCTTATGGATCAAGCTCAATTTGTATTTGTTTGTTGTTGTTGTTGTTAAGTGCCGTAGAGTCGGTTCCGACTCATAGCGACCCTGTATAGGGTTTCCAAGAGTGGCTGGTGAGTTTGAACTTCTGACCTCGCAGTTCAAACTGACTTTGTAGTACAGCACATTAACCCAGTGCTCAATATTTGTTGAACATTTATTCTGAACCATAGCACCACTGTGGGGAAAATAAATATGAATAAGATTCCTGCTTTCAAGGAGTTCACACATATAATAAAATGAAATTAAAATCCCTTTCTAGAAAATGCTAGCATAAAGTGGGACACATAGTAAGTCTTCTACGAATGGAGGCTGTCATCAATTACTCTTCCTCTGAGACTGGACAGAAGGGTGGGAAGGTAGATATAGGAAATTAAAAAAAAAGAAAAGTTACAACTTATGATGTTTTTGTAACACAAATGGCTTACAAAATTAAATGGATTTATTATCTCTAATAACTGAAAAACTCTAAAAGTAGGGTAATGACTGCTTACTATCAAGTGAGGATCTGGCTTCATTTTTTGAGTTTTTTGGTACTATTATCCCCTGTGTTGGATTTATCTGCAGACTGGCAGCAAGATGGCTATAATTCTAGGCCTCATATTTGTACATCCAGAGGAAGAGAAAGTCCATCTCTTTTGGTGGATCATTTAAAAGTGAGGAAACTTCTTTCCTTAAAGTCCCAGCAAACGTCTCTTCTCTCAGTGTAGCAAACCAAGGCACAAACCCTTTTCTCAACTAATTCCTTGACCAGACAATGTCCTGGGCTTCTTGGCATTGGCTAAATTCCTGCCCCAGGCACTGCTAAGAGGATGAAGCCACTGTGTCCATTAGAATGGGCTAGTTTACACTGCAGTAACAACCAGCCCCCAAATTTCAGAGGCTTAAAAGAGCAGAAATGCATTTCTTGCCTTCACTACAAGCCTCGTGTTGATCAGCTGGGTGAGTTTTCCCATTACAGTCACTGTGGGCTGCAGGCTTCATCTAAACGCATGCTTTGTCACTTACCACAGCAAGAAGAGGGCCTCGTGAATCATGGGCTGCATTTTCAAGCTGTGACATGTATCACTTTATGCACATTTTATTGGCCAAAGCAAATCACATGGCCATCCGCCTTCACCAAGCAGAGGACCACAATCCTAGAGGTGCCTAGAAAGGAAATAACTGAAAATAACTACAATATTTGTTAGTAGCGCCAGTTACTACTACAATTATCCTTCAATCAGACCCACCCATGGAGATGACTATACTGTTAGCTTCTCCTGAAGTACATGCATTTCCTGGGGCAGGAGGATCCCTTAGCAAAAAGAGGATAAGCACTGGACTGCGAACCACAAGGTTGGCAGTTTGAGCCCACCTGCAAAGATTTACAGACTCAGAAACCCCATACAGGGTCACTATGAGGTGGAACCGACTCCTTGGCACTTACCAACAACCACAACATTTGGAAGGTACAAACAGATGCTGGACAGGCAACCAATAATGTTTAGTACAGAAGTTGTATGAAGTAAAACTGATCACAGACATCAAAGAAATGGAGAAAGCAAATCATGTAGATTGGAAAAGGTCAAGGATGACAGCATAAGTAACCACTAGCAATGCATCCTGCTGCCCAGCAGGGAGGGCCCACATGAAAACAGGCTGCAGGGCCAGTAGTGTATGAGCCAGTATCATTGCTGCTGTACTCCCCCACTCAGGAGTGGGAGGGAACATAAAAGAGCAAATCAGGAAGATATTTAGGGATGATGGATGATTTGACGGGCTGTGTGGGAGATCTTAGGTTACTGGAGAAGTTGGAGATTTGAGAGACGTCAATGAGTTCTCAAATGGGCAGCAGGGCCAAAGTTGTTCTATAACTCAGGACCCAAGCCATATTCTCACACTAGTTTAAGTCCTGGAGAAGTAACCTGTAACAGCAACAAAGGCTCTGGCAGGTTGTACAGACAGATGAAATGAAATCCAAATGAATGAAGTGGAGGTAGGACAGCCAATCTAACAAACAAATTGGACACAAAGATGAGGCCTCTGTCTCAGTGGGCTTACAGTATTAAAGAAAGGAAGTCTCTGGGGGAAAGGGCAGAGCCAGTTTACATTAGAACCAGGGTTCTACTCAGGAGATGCAGCCTAGTATATTTTTAAAAATCTCTAGATCTAGAGTCAGAGAACTTAGGTTTGAGTTCAAGCAATGACTATAAGTAGCTTAATGTGGGAAAAATGATCATAAACTTGTTTCCTCAGCCAAAGAAAGGGAATAATAATGCCTCCTCTACCTTAGAACTTTATGTGAAGATCAATGAGATAGGAAAGCCCCTGGTAGACTACAAAGCCCTAAACCAAAACCTACTGCCGTGGAGTCAATTCTGACTCACAACAAACCCATAGGACAGAGTAGAAATGCTTCATAGTTTCTGAAACAAAATCTTAATGGAAGAAGATAGTCTCATCTTTCTCCTGCAGAGCTGCTGGTGGTTTGAACTGCCAACCTTGTGGTTAGCAGCCCAACGCTTAACCCACTATGCCACCAGGCTCTTTACAAAGCCCTAGATAAGTATATGCGTGGGATTATAGTACTAATGTGGGTCAGTGGAAGGACTTGAGAACTAGGCTTAGGATACAAGTGAGGTGCTTGGGCCTACAGGGAAAGACCAAAGTGAAGATGAAAAATGGAGGGAGGAGTGAGCTGAGAAGCATTCTCTTAGTCCAAGTTTTTTATTGCAAGGGACAGAAACCCAATTCAAATTGACCTATAAAATAAAATAAAATAAAATGCATTGACTCAAGTAACAGAAGTAATCCAAGAGTAAGAACAGCTTTTCGAGTGTGGCACGTGTTTTTGGTTTGGGAATCTCTCTCTTCAATCCTTAGTCTCTCTCTGCCTTCGTTTGTGTTGGTTTAATTTTCTGGAAGACTGTCCTCAAATTGTGACAAAGATTTCTCGTAACAATTTGTTTCATCAGGTTAGTAATCCTAGAAGAATAAAAGACTGTTGGCTTTATTTTTAACAAAAAATCCTGAGGTCATTCATTATCTGGCCTGAGTCAAGTGTTCCTCCAAATCTATCACTATGGCTAGATTCAATGCAGCTGTCACATGGATGGAAAATGTGGGGGAGAGAGCAAAACTATGGAGGAGCAAATGAAAACAAGTCATATGCAGTATAGTTGGAGAAGCTTGTTCCAGAAGCGATGGTTGTGGGGAAAAGGACATAGGAGGGAAGAAAAGAACAAATTCAAGGCTAACGGAAAGAAGAACTTCCAGAGAAAGGTAAGTCTCACAAAAGACTATCAAGTAGACTTTGGGGAACGGGCAGCGGTATGAGGAAACACTGAGGTCTGTGAGTCACAATACAACAAAAAAGCAAACCCACTGCCGCAAGTCAATTCAGACTCATAGCAACTCATAGTCCAGAGTCAGACTGCTCCATAGGGTTTCCAAAACTGTGAATCTTTACAAAAGCAGACAGCCTGATCTTTCTCCCATGGAGCACCTGGTGGGTTGGAATCACTGACCTTTTTGGTTAGCAGCTGAGTTCTTTAACCATTGTGCCACCACGGCTTGCTAAAACACATCAAGAAGTTAAGAATTCTCAAATGTGACCCAGTGTTCTCTGAGAAACAGTGGCTTAGGTGGGGAAATGTAGCTACTGTCACATAACTTTCAGTTAGTCCTTAGCTTGGCAGGTGTTTTTGTTCCTAACTATTGGTAGGGAGTTTAGAGGAAGGAAAGAGGTGGTATCAGCCTTGAAGGAGTCAGATTTGATACAGAAGATATAGATAGAGCTGCACTTAATGCTGCAATGATTTTATGGCTTAATGAGTCTTTGTGGATCAAGGCTGCAGAGTAATTGTCACTAAATTTACTAGAAGTTACAGCCTGTCGAAAGATGTGAAGTGTGACTGACAAACACGGCACTGTAGGGCCTCCCCACCCACCCACTAAACATAAAGGCCCACTCTGTCTTGCCTTTTTCTACCCTCCCACATACACATTATACCTGCACACAGGCACATAATAGCAGGGAAGGATTCTCTTGGAACACTGTCAGAATCATTCTTTAGACCTCCCAGGTAGGTCACTACCCTGAAATGAAAAGCTGCCAGCCTCTCATTTTTTCAAGCTGGTGGAATAGGGCTGATTAAAGCTGACTTCATACTGAGCAAATGCTTGTGAGAAGCAATTTAATTCTGGATCCATCCTCTGGATGTTAAGAATTGCCATAGCCACCACCCGGATGTTCGTATCCTTCTAAACATGTTCGCACAGAAGGAAAGGGCTTCACCTCATTAACCAAATGAAGACATTAGTCCACTTTTGACCCTGGACTTGAAGACTTGACTGTTTGACAGAGCATAGAGATCACAGTTCCAGATTAGGGTTCTGGAAGGCCAGGATGAGCCCATATTATGACTTAGAGTCTGAGTGAATGTAAAGGGTAACTCAGCAAAAATAATTTCAGGAGGGAAAAAAATACACAATCACACACACACACACACACACACACACACACACACATATATATATACACACACATATACACACACACACAGAGTCCTGGTGTGGTGCTGTGAGTTAATGTGCTGTACTGCAAAGTCAGTTTGAACTGCAAGGTTGAAGATTCAAGCTCACCAGCCATTTCTTAGAAACCCTACACAGGATCACTATGGGTCAACACCGACTCAATGGCACTCAACAACAACACACTACTCTGTATGGGGTTTCTAAGGAGCAGGTGGGGAGTTCGAACTGCTGACCTTGTGGTTCACAGTTCAGCGCTGATCCTACAGTTCCACACCTAGATATACATATTGTGGTGCTGTAGGATCAGCACTGCACTTGTTAAGTTCTGTTGAGTTGGTTTCAACTCAGTGACCCTACATAGGGTTTCCAAGGAGCAGCTGGTAGGTTTGAACCACCGAACTCATGGTTTGAAGTCCAGTGCTGATCCTACAGCACCACACCAGGGGTCCATATATATGTTATTGTTAAGTGCTGTCAAGTCAGTTTCAACTCATAGTGACACACACACATCAATATAATCAGGACTCCTGAATTTTACCTCATACATATGTCCTCCATATTGTGTTGCTAGAAAGGTTCTATGGTCACAAACCCTAGAGTTCTAGTATTCTCAGTTGCCTCCAATAACGAAACAGACATCTTTGTTACAAGGCCCAGTCTACTCCCCACTGAATGACAGTAATTATTACACAGTCAAGGGAAAGGTATTAATTTATAAAGGAACCAACCAATCTATGTTCTTCACAAATTTCTTCTTTAAAGAATCATCTGAACAAATTCTAGCCTTGAGCTAGATGTATGTGTTGGGTATACTTTGGGTAGGTGGTTTCAAAAAATAACCTTTTCTACATAGATTAGTCCTCACCATTGGTAAGCAATCCAAACATGAAGTCCTGGAGAGCTAATTAATATAAACTAGCATCAGAAACATTAAGTAAAAAGAGCTTCAAAAATTCACAGAAAAAGGATTGAAAGAGAATGGAATTTTCCCCCAAACATTTTGAAGCTGTCTCATTTACATAAAATAACAAACAAAACAAAAATCCTGATGCCATCAGGTGATTCTGACTCATAATCGCCCTATAGAACAGAGTAGAACTGCCCCACAGGGTTTCTAAGCCTGTCTATCTTTCTTCCATGAAACACCTGGTGGATTAGAACTGCCAACCTTTTGGCTAGCTGTTAAGTGCTTAACCACTGTGTCACCAGGGGTCCTGACATAACAGAAACTGAAAACAGTAGTTTTATATGAGAGCCATTATTTATTCCTACCTGACAAAACTGCCACACAATTACGTATTCATTCAGCAAACATGTACTGAAGACTACCTATGATATGCTAGACATTAAGCTAGGGAGTAAACAAGAAAATGTCTCTGCCCTCTTGGAGCTTACAGTCTAGCAAGAAGATAGATAATAGATACATAAGCAATTTAATATATTAGCCATATTAACATAATTGTTGTCTTTGTTGTTGTTAAGTACCCTCTAGTCCAGTCTGACTCATAGCAACCCTGTTGGCCCAACTCATAATCACTACATATAATTGTAACACCTGAAAAAATGCCCTAGACTAGTTCTATCCAATAGGAATAAAAGTCACAAGTAGGAGCAATATATTGAATGCCTACTTTTCTAATAACCACATTAAAGTAATAAAAAGAAAGAGATGAAATTAATTTTAATTCCCAGGCTTTTAAATCTTTGTGGGAGAATACACAGATAAACACATAGGACTTCTAACTCTTCTCAGGCTTAAGACTGGCTTCCTAGCTCTTCCATCTCTGGCACAGCTTCATTGGATGCTCAGCTTCCTTGTTGTTGTTAGGTGCCATGGAGTTGGTACCGACCCATAGAGACCTTATGCATAGCAGAACGAAACAATGCCCGATCCTGGGCCAACCTCACTACTGCTGCCACGCTTGAGTCCATCAATGCTGACACTTGGCCAATCCATGTCATTGGGG
>NW_006408579.1:1153819-1155135 GCF_000296735.1 Chrysochloris asiatica
TGGCCCAACTCATAATCACTACATATAATTGTAACACCTGAAAAAATGCCCTAGACTAGTTCTATCCAATAGGAATAAAAGTCACAAGTAGGAGCAATATATTGAATGCCTACTTTTCTAATAACCACATTAAAGTAATAAAAAGAAAGAGATGAAATTAATTTTAATAGTATTATTTTCTTTGTGCCAACACATCTAGAGTATTACTTTTTCAACACAGAATCGATATAAAAAATAAATGTTACATTTATCCCCACACCAAGTGCTTGAGATTCAATGTGTATAATATTTATAACACATATGAATTGGACTAGACACATTTCAAGTGCTAAAGAATCACACATGGCTAGTAGCTAACTTAATATAGCCCTTGACAAACTATCCACTAAATTCCTTTTTCTAACATTAAAGCTACTGGTACCCCAGCACAGGAGCTTGTATCATTGGCTGTGCCTTGGAAACTGTATTCCAGTCCCCACCCCTAGTGTAAGTCCTGGAGACACAGTGAGCAATCCAGACAGGAACAAAGTGACCAGCCTTGATGGAGAAAAGACTTCTACTCTAAATCATGCAAATTAATTAGTCCAGCCATCCAACATTAACAGCATTGGAATGAACTCTGTAGGCTGGTATCTTGCTCTCAGTGAGCTTGCAGTTGGAAGGGCCAACAGTTTTAAATAATAAAAGAAGAAATTAACAACTTCATTTCAAATAATGATTTTACTATGAAAAAAAAGTAAAACAAGAAACAACGATAATAAATAGGCTAGGCTACATTAGATAGGGCAGACAGAGAAGTCTCCTTGGAGTAGATTGCATTGAAATTGAGAAATGAAGCAACAAGAAGGGTAAGTAAGAGGGAGGTTCAAGTGCACAGCCACTCCTTGGAAACCCTACACAGGGTTGCTATGAGTCAGAATCAACTCGATGGCACTTTAACAACAACAAACAAGCAGGAAAGGGGTCCTGGTGTGGCGCTATATGACAATCCCTACACTGCTAACCACAAGGTCAGCACTTCAAACCTACTAACTGCTGCTTGGAAACCTTATGAGTCACTATGAGTCAAAGTTGACTAGATGGCACTTAACAACACCAACAAAGCAGGAAAAAGTTAGGCATATCTGAGAAACAGAAGCAATGTCAATGTGATTACAGAACAATTCACAGAGATTAGTAGTAGGAGATGGAGTCATAAAGTAGCCAGGAGCCAGACCATGTAAGGCCTATAGAGAAGGTTAAGAAGTTTGGATGTTATTCCAAGAGAAACCAATGAAAGGTTTAAGCAAGGGAATAACATCATCTGATTTACATGG
>NW_006408579.1:1155235-1157342 GCF_000296735.1 Chrysochloris asiatica
GGGGGGGGAGGAACAATGAGAATGGAAACAGGGAGACCAGCTGGAAGGCTGCTGCAGTTGTCAGGTTGAGAGATGTTGGTGTGGCTTGGAGTAAGGTGGGAATGGGAATGGTGAAAATAATTAGAGGTCAGATTTAGAATATGTTTCAATTCATCAGCAAGCCTGTCAGCTCTACCTTCAAAATTAGATGATATAAATTAGAATATATTTTGAGTCTGACAGGACTTGCTGATGAATTGGGAGAATTGGATGTGGGATGAGAAAAAGAGAGGAATTAGGATGGCCAACTATTAGACTTTCGGCTTGAACATGCATGAGAAATGGTGGTGCCATTGACTGAGATGGGGAGTCTGGGAAAGGAACAAAACCTGCTCTTTATCCTGTATTTCCAGTCTGAATGGAACCATGAGCCAGCTCAAAATAGGATTTATTGAAGGCACTGTCCTATCCAAACAGTCACTAAATCCCAACAATTCTTCGTCCTCAAACTTTCTCCTATCTGTTCCCTCCTTTCCATCTTGGACAGGTCTTTAGAACAAATTAGTCACCAAGACATATAAAATGGTCTTTTGTCTCTTTATCTCCCTTCATGTTTCAACGTCACCAATCCAACGTCAATGTTACAAATTGTTCCTCTTCTTAAAAATTTCCAACATCTTTTTAAAGGACAAGTTAGCAGTATATTATCAAAGCTGAAAATGGGCAGATACTTTAACTGGCAATTTCTCTCTTAAGTGTGTATTCTATTGTTGCTGTTGTTAAGTGTTGTTAAGTTGGTTCTGACTCATAGTGACCAAGTATAAGATTTCCGAGGAGCAGCTGATGGCTTTGAACTGCCAACTTTGCAGTTCAAACTGACCTTGTGGCCCAGTGTTTATCGTACAATGCCACACCAGGACTCCTTCTATTCTATAGAAATACTAGAACAAGAGAACGAGAATAAAAGGGTAATTTATTACATCACTGCAACAATGAAAATCTGGAAACTATCTAAATGCCAATCAATAATAAAATTGTTATCTAAAGCTTCCTGTAGCTACACTACAAAATGCTATCAGTCCTTGTTTTAAAACACGAAGTAATTTAAATATATTGTTATGAAAAGATCACCAAGATAATAAATAAAAAACCAAATGGTAATGTGCATGACTGCATTGGTGCCACTTATGCAATCCACACACACATACACGAGGAGGCTTCAAAGTTCATGGAAAAACTATCTTTTAATTCTACTTTTCCACAGACTATGTGATGTCCCCTCATGGTGCTTGTGTATATAAATACTGTTGCTGTTAAGTGCCATCAAATTGGTTCTGACCCATAGCAACCCTGTGTAGGGTTTCCAAGGAGCGACACTGGTGAGCTTGAACCACTGACCTTGTGGTTTAAACTGACTATGCAGTCCAGGGCATTAATCCGCAGCACACCAGGACTCTATATATCTGCATGAGGGTAAGTCAAGAAGTACTGCAACAATATCACAGAAACCTGAAGGCAGGGTTTCTATCTCTCCAACCCATCCCCAAAGAATTCTGAGCTCTTAAAAAAATGACAGTTTTGGCATCCTTGTTGTGGTTAGGTGCTTGCTGTCAAGTCGGTTCTGACCCATAGTGACCCTGTGTATGGTTTCTGAGGCTTTAGGATCTTTGTGGGAGCAGAAAGCCTCATCATTCTCCCATGGAGTGCCTGGTGGACTCAAACCACTAATCTTGTGGTTCCCAGTCCAGTGCTTATCTTCTGGAGCCACAGCACTCCCCTTTGACACCTTTCTTGTTAACTGTCTTCAATGGTTCAGACTCATAGTGACCTCGTATAGGCTTTCCAAAGAGCAGTTGGTGGCTTTGAACTGCCAATCTTGTGGTTTGCATCCCAGTGTTGATCCTACAATGCCACACCAGGAGTTTCAAATCATGTTCCTTTTAAATGTTATTTAAGAGAACAAACAAGATGGCGGATCGGGTGGAAGTGCAGTGAGGAGCTCCACCAGCAACAACACAGAATACAGGACTAAACAAGGTCAGGGGATGGTCCCAGAACTCTGAACAACATATAAAGGAATATTTGGAAGGTTGGAAGGCTTACAGCTAGGGCAGTTTGTGGCAGAAGC
>NW_006408579.1:1168187-1210197 GCF_000296735.1 Chrysochloris asiatica
GCATCATTGATGGCGTCAAGTGTGGCGGCGGTAGTGAGGTTGGCCCAGGATCGGACATTGTTTCGTTCTGCTGTGCATGGGGTCGCTATGAGTCGGTTCGGACTCGATGGCACCTGACAACAACAACATAGGGGTTAAGATTTATAATACATACTTTGGGGGGAAATAGTTTAATTCACAACACAGGCAGGAAAACTAAATTACTAGAAATGAAACAACCAGATTGGAAATAATGAGAATGTGAAAAATGTCACTGAACAGTATGTGTAGAAATTGTGAAAGAGGAACCAAATTTGCTGTGTAAACTTCCACAGGGAATATTTTTTAAAAAATCTTGCTAAAAAAGAAAATTTCATGACTCCTTCCTCTTTCCAAATCATACTGGCTTCTTTACATGTTTTAAGAATACATTTATTGTGTTCCATTTATTTTCTTTTATAGTAACAAGAACCAAAATAACATATAATAAATTGATGATGCAGTTCCTTTCTCAAAATCTCCCACATATCCCTAAGATCATTTTAGATTTTAAAGTGAGAGCAACATAAGTCTTGTAGAAATGACACATGTGAAACCTCTTTGGTGGTGGTGGTGGAAACGCTAAAGACAGACGGTGGAATGATACCAATTTCTAAATTCTAAAGATTTTCATGTTTTGTTTTTAAATTGTCATTTCTGTTGCTTTTTTTTAACTCTCCAGAATAAAGAGAACAAGAAGGGTCATAGGTAACCTTTCTATTGTGGTCCAGGCTGGGACGCTAGCCATAGAGCCAAATGGTATGTAGATGAGAAGAAATTGAATTGTGCTTTTCTACCTTGTTTCCAATTCAGGGTCCAATTCTCTCCCATAGTAGCAAAAAAAAATTATGAAATGTTCCATTATTTCTCCCTCAGTCATTCAGATGACTAGAAATGAAACACCTTGGCAAGATGGGGGTAAAGAAACATAACTAGTTATTGTTTATGCTGTGGCTTGATATACCCTCTAATCCTAAACCTGCAACTCACACTAGCTCCTCAGTTAAAATATCCTTCACCTGGCTTAAATTGCTTTAGCATCAGATTTTTTTTTTTTTTTCTTTTTGGTTATTATTATTTTGTTTCAGATTTAAATGTACTGACCACCACTTGCTGTTAAATGATGTCTAGTAGGTTCCAACTCATAGAAACCCTATATAGAGTTTCCAAGGAGCAGGCAGCTGGTGGGTTTCAACTGCTGACCTTGCAGTTAGCAGTCCACTATTTATCCCACAGGGCCACACCAGGACCCCAAACTATCCCTAGCTGCACAAAATATTAGGGCTGGAGGGAATCTAAGTAACCTTAGCAGCAGTTGAGATACCAGCAGTTGAGACACCAGCCTAGAAAGATTACATCAGGTAATAGTGTCACAGAGCCAAGTTAGTTATAGCCAGGACTACAACCTAATATTTAATTTCTACATGAAATTCAATAAACACTCATTTAAGTCTTTTTTCCAAAATGGGAATATATTATTTCCATCCCTAAATTCCCTAATTTTTTAACGGAGTTCTGGTGTGGTGTTGTGGGTTAATGTGTTGGACTGCAAAGTCGGTTTGAACCGCAATGTTGGTGGTTCAAGCTCACCAGATGCTCTTCGGAAACCCTATACAGGGTCGCTGTGGGTCAGAACTGACTCAATGGCACTTAACAACAACAATAACAATTATATTAACAGAATTTTTGTACAGGGAGTGCAATGGGTCCATATGATAAGTACTAGACTGAACCACAAGGTCCATGGTTTGAGTCTGCCAGTCACTCCATAGGAAAAAGAGACTTTCTGTTCCCACAAAGATTTAAAGCCTCAGAAACCTGATACAGCGTCACTATGAATTAAAACCAACTTGACAGCACTAAACAACAAACAACAATTATCTTTATATAGCCACTAAAGAAAAATATTTATTAAAAGATAATGCAATTTTTCCATGAACTTTTTGAAGTCCTTTCATATACCTAAATTCATAGGTTTACTATAAAGGATTAAATGAGTTTAACATAAGTAAAGCAGTTAAATTAACATCTGTCATACAATAAGCACTGTTAGCTACTTGTTTCCTCTATTCATATACACACACACGTGCACATATACCCACATTGGCAGAAAAACTGAATCCTTCTAAATGTGATGAATGTGATATCGTACACAGTCAATATATTCCCTTTGACTATAAGCAAATAATACAACTATGTCTCTAGCCTTCTATTTCAAACACTACTGTAATGTACATACCTCTATTTTTACTTGTGACATTTTTTCATAACATAAATTCCATAGGGGGAAAAAATGAAACAATAAACAAACAAAGCAAACCCTAAGCCTTAAGGTATTCCCCCCCCACATAGCAGAGAAGCCAATAAAGTCTGAAGGAGAATGAGCAGCAAGAACCAGGATAGTGCCGTAGCTAGGATATTAAATGAAAAAGTTGCAAGGAAAAGGGATGCATTGATAGCATCAAACACTGGAGAAAGAGAAAGGGAAAAAGGGTTATTAGGCTTAACAATTAAGAATGAGAAAGCTATTTCAGAGTAATAGTAATAGGGAAAAGAATCATATTTCAAGAGGGAGCTGGAAAATGTATTTAGTTAAACACACGATTCTTTAAGAAGCTAGTAAATCATGGGAAAGAAAAACAGAACAGCAGCTTTACGAAGCCGAAAATATTAAATGTAAGAAAGATAATTATAAACATTTATTCACTGAAATAAAGAGCTCTAACAATTCACCTACACTTGCATTTTTTTTTTAAAATTAACACTTGGTTACCATTTTAATTAAATGAAACTTCTTTCTAGAACAATGAAAGTTTAAAAAATACAGTTTAAAAGTTAAATAGGCCCATTTGTGCAAGTTACATACATGAAGGTTATTCTTAAAGCAACTTAAGACAGAAAAAGTCTAGACCACATAAATTGTTTCTATTATCTTAAATAATATGATTATTAAGAGAAACTAGTCTGAAAGATTTTTTTCTTTTTCAAATGGGAAAAGTATCCACTTTTATTATGCTCCAAGATGTTACAGAAGTGGAAATGAACAAATTTCAATTAGTATAAAATAGATTTATTGTCAATATTCAGTTGTTAATACAACCCAGGTAAAAGAAACATCACTTCATACAAGGCTCAGTTGTCCTAAAATACTATCTTAACTGCACGCATGTACTATAAAATGATAAATACATAAAAATTACAATGCAACAGAAAATATTACCAAAAAATACAAATGTTATAGACTCCTGTATGAAAGGTTTATTTTAAAGTTCTACCTTACAGAATAAAACCATACTACATATCAGAACCAAAAATAAACTATGTTCCTTGAGGTTACAATGCTCACAATATACTGGACGTGTTCACGAGAATCTAAGGAGAGACAGAGAAAGCCTCCAATGACTCTTAGAGAAGGAGAGAAAAGGGAGTAATCAATGCTTTGATGCCAATTTCTGAACTAGCCTCATTAAACAATTTACAGCATCTGTAGGAGGAGGAGGGAAGTAGGGAAAGGAGCCCGATCTTAGTTTTATATAAAAGATTTCCAAATCACGCACTCAGGAAATTCTAAAAAGGCACTCTTCCCAATGTTATCCACCCCTTTACATGGACTCCTTGTCCATGTGGTTTTCTGTTTTTTGGGTTTTTTTCCTGATTTCTTCATAAGGCTTCACCAAGCACACTTTCTGCTTTCTATCACCCAACACCAAAGCAAAGGCATTAAGAAAAACAACAGAATCTACCAGTCTGCTCAGTTCTAAAGACAAAAACTTTGGTTTGAGATTAATCATGAGATTCTGGCATAACAACCCCTCTTCTGCACATACCACTCCCAGCCCCGCCCCATGTTGACTCCCATTGTCAATTGTGAGGGAATATAAAGATTTTTCATTCTTTTTTCCTTCCTTATTAGAGAGTGGACTTTTGGCAAACTGCTTTGGTAGACAGCAAATATCAGGAATTATCTGGAATGCTTGGTCAGTACAAATTAAAAAAAGATGTGATCAGTGACTTATTTTAACCTATTGTAGTAGGCTTCTGTTGACAGGATGAATTCACCTTACAGAATTCCCTCTATTCATTTCAGAAAGGAGAGAAATGTGTCTTGCAAAGGAAGGGAAAACAATAGTAAATACAGTAAAATATTAATACTGTATGAAATAAGCAGGGAAGGGAATGCTTATAGTCATCAGACTTTGTTGGGGAATTTCTGGAATAAAAAATTCAAACTTTCCCCTTATTTTTTTGCACAAGATTAATTAACAATTGCTTTACATCAAGATGAGGAGAAATCCACTTAAAACACTTTTCTCCAAGATGAAGCATTTCTTTTTGAAATGAGCATTACAGACAGGAGGAAAAGGCAAGGAAAGCTCACTCAAAGAGGTCCTCAAACATGCGCTGCCCCATTGCTATATATGCTTCCTTCTCCTCTGGTGTCATCTGGGCCACCAGCTCTGGCCGTTGGCTCACTTCACTGTAGGAGAAAGGCCGGCCAGCCACCATGGCAATAGGATCATCTGCCACCTCTTCAAACTCGTCATCCTCCTCATCTTCTTCCCGACGGTGCACAGCCATCGCCGCCAGACGGGGTGGAGAGTCATCATCTGACTCACTGGTTTCACTCTCCGAGTCGCTTCCGTTAGCAGTGCTTACAGGAGCAGCTGCCCCCACTGAGCTAGCCGTAGTAGTGGGGGTCTTCTTCTCATGAATGAGCAGAGCTCGCATGACTTCTTCGTTATCATCAGGCCCGGTGCGACCATCCTCATGTTCCTGAAATGCGTTTATATCTATGCCACCTGGGGGGAATGAGAGGGAATCCAGAACGTTAACATCCTCACATATAAAGGGCATTCCTGTAATTGTGGGATAAAATAACATAGACTTTACTGGTACTGTTTTTTGAGCTGCTAACCATACATCTTCAAAATGTTTCTTATACACTGAAGCTTAAGGAACACAACGGTTAGGTACACTGATTTTTAATAGCAACACAGCTTAGATTTGAATCTGGGCTCTTCCATTTGCAAGCTATACTACCTTGACAAGTTGTTTAGCTTCTAAATACCTCTGTTCCATAAAATGGAATGATGAAAAGTATACCTTTTTAGGGCTCTAGATAACATCATATTGAATAATGTCTGTAATGGGCTAGGTATTTGTTGTTGTGAAGTGCCATTGAGTTGATTCCGACCAATAGCGACCCTGTATAGGGTTTCCAAGGAGCAGCTGGTGAGCTTGAACCACCGACCTTGCAGTTCAAATGACTTTGCAGTCTGACACATTAGCCCACAGCGCCACACCAGGACTCCACACCTAGGTATAGCAGCTGACAAAGGAGGCAATCACAGCATGGCACCTCATCTTGTGCAAAGTAAAAGCCAAAACCCTTGCAATGGCCTATAAGGTTCTATGCTATCTGAAATTCCTCCCTGCCCCCTGCTACTTACCTCTTCTTCCTCTTTGTTCATTCAGCTCCAGCCACAGTGGCCTTGGTGATACTTTTGTACACACCAGACACTCTTCTACTTCAAGGCCTTTGCGTTGCTTATTCCCTGTGTGTGTAATATTTTCCCTCTAGGTAGCCACATAGCTACCTCCTATCTTACATATCTTTGTTCATATGCCACTTTCTTTTAACTCATCCCTACTGCTACATTCCCAATCCTCCTTACACTCCTTGATTTTTTCCACAGCATAAGTAAAGTATGTCTTTTGTTTCTACTTTCCCCTTTCCCAGAAAATAGGTTCTATTATGATAGGTATCTGCCTTTTGTATTTCATAGAAATCTCCCATGCATTTGTTAGGCACTGAATAAATATTTGCTGAAAGAGTGAATAATAAATGGCAGTTTTATTTTCCTGAGGCAAACTAGGTGAACTTTGAACTCTTTATAAAAAGCAACTTAATATCAGGAATGAAGCTTCTCTCGCCCACATGCCTCCTTTCATTCTTTTTGTAAACATCTTGTCTAATATATTCATATTACAGAGGAAATTTCTGAGGAAAACATTTGTATTTTGTATTCTGATAGTAATACCAAACCACTTATAATTTACAAAAAGGTTAAAAGTGTTGTTTGAAGCCCAAGTCCCTGAATTAAATCCCCACTCTTAACATTTTGTTAGCTATGTGGTTTTGGTCTTTATCTCTCTGCTTCAATTTTCCCAAATATAAAAAGGGAAAAAAATAATAGTATCTATCCCACTGGGTATTGTAGAGACCCAGTCAATATTTGTGAAATGCTTACAATATGCCTGATAGTTAAGTTAGTGTTACCAGCAGTTTGAAACTACCAGCTGTTCCACGGGAGAAAGATGAGGCTTTCTGCTCTCATAAAGACTTACAGGCTTGGAAACCCTATGCAGGGTCGCTATGAGTCGAAACAACTCCACGGCATACCACCACCACCATCATCAGCAAGAGAAAGCTCAAAATGTCCAAATCAGGCCAGGGATAAAGTAAAAGTACCTTCTCATAAGCACAACAAAATGGATTAGCTATAACCCTGGACATTTTGAAAAGAACAGAACTCCCCAGATGAGGTATTAGGTGGGTAAGGGTACGGGGAACAGGAATTGACAGGTTAAAGGTTCTAGGTCAAAATAGGCTTTTGATAATACCAATGCAAAATGGAAATTAAAATCAAACTTATCTACCTCAAAACAGTGCATAGGTAAAACTTCTTCCTTAGATCCAATGCAATTATTTCAAAAGAAAACAAAGCACACATATACACAGCAATGTCTGCAATCATTGCTTCTAATACAGTGTTTCAAATCACTTAATAGCAACATAATATTTTGGTAAAATTTTAAAATTAGGGAAATTGGAAGCAAATCAATTTAATAAACTAAATGAAGTCATGTCAATAGATTTCTGACAAGGGTCTTCAAAGTTTTTTTGGGGGAAAGAAATAGCTTTTTATAGCAATGTTGTTGTTATGTGCCATGGAGTCAGTTCTGATACAGAGCGACCCTTTACAGAGTTTCCGAGGCTATGAATCTTTATGGGAGCAGAAAGCTTCATCTTTCTCCTGTGGAACAGCTGTTAGTTTCAAACTGCTAACCCTCAGGTTAGCAGCCCAATTCATAACCACTATGCTACCAGAACTCCTTTTATAGCTATGTTGTTGTGAAGTGCCATTGAGTTGGTTCCGACCCACAGCAACCCTGTATAGGGTTTCCCAGGAGCAGCTGGTGAACTTGAACTGCCGACCTTGCAGTTCAAACAGCTTTGCAGTCTGGCGCATTAACCCACAGCGCCACACCGGAACAAGGAGGTAATATGTCACTGATGATGCTAAGCCATTCTGAGTACTTAAATGCCATGATGACAGCAAAATACACAAGGACTGAAGGTTAGTTACATCAGTGGGCAGAAAAGTGGCAGATTTACTCCTGTATTGACTGATAAGCAGGAAAAAATTTATCTACTATATATATATATATATATATATATATATATACTTAAAGACATGAATCCAAACTATTAGATACAGGTCAAGAAACAAGCCTAAAAGTCTCCGTACATGTCGCTTCAGTTGTTGCTCCAACTCAACAAACATCAGGTAAGAAAGCAAAAAAGGTACCAGAAATAAAACTCAAGTCACTAGTGGTGAAACCATGTTTAAAACAGCATGTATTGTTTTGGTCACTGGGTCTCAAGTCAAGTATATTACAATTAGAGATGGACCAGGAAAAAAAGACAAAAACTGCGGGTAGAGGAAACGTGGGTAAAGAGAGAACCAAAAAGAATTAGAACCTTCATTATAATAATGAATAATAGTTTTATATGACTGACGTCTATAAAATTCTTACAGATCTTAAACATGACTGATGTTTGAGGAAAATTAAACTTAGGACAAAAATGATTCCCTTCAGATAATCATTCGACAGAAGTTGTCTTACTCTTATGAACCCTTAATGAAGACAAATTTAAACACGATAGCATACTTGTATGCTATTTTAACTTGTATATAGAAAGAAATAGTTGCAAAACTTAACTGGATATAGACTACATGACTTATGTAAGGCCCATTTAGCACTATAGGAGTCCTGCAGAATAAGCACAGGACTCAAAGGTCAGTTTGAACCACAAGGCTGGCAGTTCAAACTAACCAGCTACTCCTTGGAAACCGTGTATACAGGGTCGCTATGAGTTGGAACTGACTCAACAGCATTTAGCAGCAACAACCACAAGTGATTCTAAAGGATAAGCACTGGACTGATAACCACAGGTTGGCAGTTCAAACCCACCTTGGAAACCCTACGCAAGGTTGCTCTGAGTCAGAACCCACTCAATGACACTTAACAACAATAACAATGATTCAAATTCTATGATTCTAAAAATTATAAACACTGAATGTTAAACTTATGAGCCTAGCTGTATATAATATTAGTTAACGATAGTTTTCCATTATTCAATTTTGTTTCTACAGTCAAAGAAAAGAAAATCTGGTTGCTTCAAGAACAGGCAAGAAGCCAAGTTGTGAAAACAAACCTGTTGCATAGCTGTACAGACTAATTGCTGTATAATCTGAAACAACTTGAATCAAAATAACTAAACATTATCTTAAAAAAAAAAAAAAAATCACAACCAAGCCTAAGCTCATTGCCACTGAATTCATTCCAACTCCACTATGGTTTTCAAAGCTGTAACCTTTCTGGAAGCTGACTGCTGCATCTTCCTCCCAGGAATTCTTGACCTCAGACCTCCAAGCAGTCAAGAATTTAACTGCTGTGCCATCAGTGGGCAGATGGGAGAGTGAAGCATGATTGGCAAAGAGAAGTTTTTTGCTGAACGGAATTAAAACATTAAAGTAAATCACGTTAGAAGTATCATCTAACTTCTATGATCATTCCCAAATTCCACCCTACTTTTGAAGTCCTGGTGTGGCATTGCAGGATAAGCACTGAACTGCAAGGTCGGTTTAAACTGCAAGGTTGGCTGTTCAAACTCACCAGCTGCTCTTTGGAAACACTATACAGGGTCAATATGTGTCGGAATCGACTCAACAGCATTTAACAATCACAAACCTACTTTTAGTATACCCTCTAAAGAAATGGTAATTATGAAGGAAAATGAGGTTAGGCAGAAAAGGCAAAAAAAACCTGAAAAGTGCTTTTCAGTTACTTACAAATCTTTGGCATTAAAGAATCATTCATACTCAGATGACATGGCCTGGTAACAAGAACACATAGAGTCTTGTGTTGATGAAATCTAATCAGAGATATAGAGACTGCTTTCACCTCTGCTTCCAGTTTTGAGTCATCTTTGTCTAGTCTTAACCACTCTTTACTATACCTGAAAATCATCACCATTCATAGCATCTGAATCCAGTAAATGAGAATGGCTCATAGCAAACCAAAAACCAAGTCCACTGCCATCGAGTCAATTTTGACTCATAGCAACCCCTAAGACAGAGCAGAACCACAGGTTTTCTGAGGCTGTAAATCATCCTGGAAGCAGACAGATTCATCTTTCTCTCTCAGAGCAGCTGGTGGGTTTGAACTGCTGACGTTGTTAGCAGCCTGATGCTTACTTAACCCACGACACCACCAGAGCTCCTATGGCTCACAGAGATTTCCAAAATTTTGTAGAATAAAGTTCTGCCACTTTTCTTAAACTGAAAAATGCCATGTCTATAATCCTTTAGGAAGTAGCAACTCTGGCATGTCTATGAGGTAACAAAAGAAGTTTATACTAGTGTATAGATAAGAAGGCCTAGGAGCATAGTGGGCTATTCATTGGGCTGCTAATCACAAGGTCAGCAGTTCAAACCCACCAGCAGTCTGTGGGAGAAAGACGAGACTTTCTACTCCCATAAAGATTTACAGCCCCAGAAATCCTACACAGGGTCACTATGAGTCAGAAGTGACTTGCAGTAGCAGCAGCAGCTCATAGGTATGCAAAAAAAATTTTTAAGCGCATGTAAAGTGAGGCCAAAAAAGATTAAAGGAGTGGTAGAGTTAGCCACCTTGAACATAATAGCACTTTCTAAGAAAGAAAGAAAGAAAAAAGGCAATTCTTCAAATCTAAAATGGAGTTCAAATGCTATTATTGCAACTAAGTTGAAGGGTAATGTAAGTATACTGACTGGTTTTAATGCTTATTGTTTAATTTCTTACTTCCTGCTTAATTTGAATTATCAATGAAACTACATTCACTCCATCCTTGGGTTATGAATGTGATCCATTCCTGTGTCTTTAAGAATATGAGGGTAAGTCAGCAAAGGTGCATACAGTTCTTATTTAGCCTTAGGTTAGTGCAAGAAAAGCCTCAGAGCCTTTTCAATGATTTAAAAACTCCAAGGAGCTCTGGTAGCGTGGTGGTTATAAATCGGGCTGCTAACCTCAAGGTCGGTAGTTCGAAACTACCAGCTGTTCCGTGAGAGAAAGATGAGGCTCTCTGCTCCTGTAAAGGTTTGCAGCCTTGGAAACCCTGTCTAGGGTCACTATGAGTCAAAACTGACTCCACAGTACTTAAAATAGCAACAAATGAAGGTGATTGTGATGAAGAGTTTGTTGTGAGTAGGGGGTGGTTCATTCCTTTCAAAATAAGGGTAAATTTATGCAACATTAAAGGGCGAGTCCTGGTGTGGCGCTGTAGGATATGCACTGGACTGCTAATCGAATGATCAGTGGTTCAAACCACCAGCCACTTCTCGAAAACCCTATAAAGTCGACAGATGTTGTCAGAAAGATCCCCAACAAGACAGACTGACACAATGGCAGCCACAATGGGCTCAAACATACCAACAATTGTGCCGAACCAGGCAGTGTTTTGTTGTGCTGTGTGTATGGTCTGCATATGAGTCAGAACGGACTCAACAGCACCTTAACAACAAAAACAACAGTTGTCTCTAAATCCGACTTTTGCAACCTGGGACTACCTGTATGAGACTTTCAAAAAGTTTGTGGAAAAATGGAATTAAAAGAGAACGGAATTTTCCTATGAACTTTTGGAGCCCCCTCACATTTAAGAACTACCCAGGCAATTTCCCTCTAAGTCAAGTTTGTTTTCTACTGAATTCAAGACATATACATTTTACTGATGTCTAGCCTTACCTTCTTTCATATCTTCAGAGCTATATGCCCCTTGGACAGTGCTCTCTCTCAACCAAATGGGTCTCTCTTTGGCAGATTTCCCCTCCAGGGAGGGTCGATGCAGATCTTCATGATCATCCATGTTAATGACAACATTCTGAGTGTACAAGTCCTCATACGAGGGGCCTTTGGTGGCCCATGCTTCCCGGTGGTGTCCACCTGCCAGGCCAGCAGCTCCAGCAGCAGTTGCTGCACGGTCCTTGCTATACAAAAAGGTTAGAGGACAGGAAGAGGGAAAATTAACATCTTGGTATATTGGAAAAGGAGGTCAGTTGGGGAACTGTTACTGAAGTACTACAAATCAGTCCTACCTAGCAATCATGTACACATGCATACAGGTGAAAGCTGATATGTAAAAATAATTGAGGTTTTACAGATGAAGATGTTTCACTAAATCTACTTAGGGGAAGGGGAATAATATGGTGACATATCCATTTAAAGACACTAGTTCTTGTGGTGAAGTGCTGTCAAGTCAATTCTGACTCATACTGACCTTGTATAGGATTTCCAAGGAGCAGCAGGTGGATTTGAACTACCAACCTTGAAGTTAGCAGTCCAGTGCTTATCCTACAGCACCACACTAGAACTCCCTTTAGAGATACTTGTTGTTGTTATTACGTACTGTGGAGTCGATTCTGACTCACAGTGACCCTGCACAGGGTTTTCGAGGCTGCAAATCTTTACAGGAGCAGAAAGCCTCATCTTTCTCCTGTGGAACAGCTGGTAGTTTCAAACTGCCAACCTTGAGGTTAGCAGCCCAATTCATAACCAATATGCTACCAAGCTCCTTTTAGAGATACTAGTCTAGCAAAAAATATCTCATCCAGAAGCATCTTTCCTGAGTATTTTGCTTTAAAAGTAAGATTTAAAAAACAAAAACAAACAAATAAAACTGTTATATTTGCAAGGGTGTATTACAGATTTTGAGGTGAGACTATGTGGTGTAGTGAATGTCTTTGTAACTTCCACCAAACACCACTTTCCCTGATAGGTCTGGGTAAGAAGACGGTGGGAGAAGATAATGATACATGATTCAGATGTGGATGCTAACCAAGTTAATTGTAATTATGAAAACTTGGAACTCTAACATAGGTTTAAAATGAGCCATCTCAGAAGCAAGATAGGGGAATCTCACTACCATCAAGAAGAAAGAACCACATCCTACGGACCTTGAGATCCCTGTGCATTTAACCTCACTGACGGAGGGACAGAAAGCTGTGACACCAGAGGAATGGCAGAGGAGCAGCAGCAGCAGAACCAAGAACCAGAGCATGAGACCGAGTAGTGAGCTTCCCAGCCCACAAAGCAAGTAAAGCTGAAGGACTCTAGGCAGGAAGCTTGCTTGTACAGTAAGGTGCCTGTAGGCACTTAATTAGGGGACTTTGCTGACCCACAAAGTTAGAGCTGAGTGCCTTCAGGCTGAGACTTATGGTAGTGTGATCTGTGGGCATTTATCAGCAGCTGATTGGAACCACTGTACCCTGAGCATTTTCTGATCCTGTTCACTTCTCTAATGAACCCCACAACTGTAAGTATGGTATCTGAGTTCTGTGTGGCCACTGCAATGGATTCTCAAGTTCAGCCGAGGAGTAGAGAGTGTTGTGGGAGGAATGATTGATGTCATGTTTTTGCAAATTATAAAGGACTTTCTATATTAGCTTTACTTAGAGAATTCTCATACCATACAATTACCCAACCCATTTAAAATGTACAGCTCAATGATTTCTAGTATATTCATAGAGTAGTACACAGCTTAATTTTAGAATCATTTCATCACCTCCAAAAGAAACCCTGTACCCTTTAGTTGTTGCTGTGCTATCTCCCTATTTCCTCCAGCCCTAAGTAAACACTAACCTACTTTATATAAAGATTTCAATATTCTAGACATTTTACATAAATAGAATTCAGATAATATCTGGTCTTTAGTGACTAGATTCTTTCATTTAGCATAGTTTTCAAGGTTCATCTATGTTGTAACATGGTAACAGCAATATTCATTCCATTTTATGGCCAAATAATATTCCATTGAATGGGACATATCACAATTGGTTGACATTAAGCTGTATCCTACCTTTGGCTTATGAATGAAGATGCTATAAACATTTACAAGTATCTGTGTGAGCTCTGGTAGCGTAGTGGTTACGAACTGGGCTGCGAACCCTAAGGTCAGCGGTTCGAAACTACAAACCGCTCCGCGGGAGAAAGATGAGGCTTTCTACTCCCGTAAAGATTTACATCCTCGGAAACCCTGTACAGGGTCGCTATGGGTCGGAACCGACTCAACGGCACTTAACAACAACAACATACTTAGGAGTAAAATTGATGGATCATACGGTAATTGTTTAATTATTATAAACATATGTTGTGCTTTAGCACTGATCTCAGCATCTCTTCCACTTGGGATACTCTCTGTATCTATTTCCAACCATAATTTCTTTCTATTCTATAGGGACTCTATGATCTGTTTCTCAGCCCATTTGGTCTTTTCGTTTTACCTCTTTTTTGTCTGTTTGATCTAGATCTGATCATCCCTTGTCTTTTCTCCAGTCAACTTACATTTCCCCATCTCAGAGAGTTAAGCTGCATTTGTGTCTTTCTGCTGTTCTGCTTTTTATCTACTTGTTTGACTCAATTTGTTCCACAGCCTTGACTCCATGTGTCTGAGCTCCCACTTTGTCTTTTTCTGCCTGCTACTGATGCTTTCTGCATCAACTTTTCCACATGATTCCCTCTCCCGCTCTAACTGGAAAACTGTTTCATCCCATAACCTAGCTTCATAGTTCGTGAATGACCTGCTCACTCTGTCTTCTCTGTGTCATTCTCCTCACTTCTGTTGTGTTCCTTTGAGAGTACACTGACTGACTCTTTTGGCCCCATGTTTCCCCTATATTACTCTGCTTTCATCCTTCTCTTATTCATGGATGGTGGACTCTGTTTCCTTTGTGGAGTCCTGTCTTATTTTGACTATCTCATTTGTGTTTAATACCTATACTACTACTCTCTCTCATTAAGCCATTTACAATTACTGCTTCTCTTGGGTTCTACTTAACTTTTCCTTATGCCAGCACTTTCCAGTGTTTTCTGGGCCCACTTTGTATCATCTTCTTGGATATTCTGTCTTATGGCTTAGTTGAGGTTTCTCTGATGTATGTCTGTGTATGACGGTCCTATTGTTACATCTATCCCTGTTTTTGACTATCATTGGGCTTATCCCCTCATCCTTTCTGTCCTGACTTTGGATATCTACAGTCCCACTGTCATTTTTACTGTCACAAAATATGTTCTCTCTGGTTGTGCAATTCATATTTATTAAGCTATTTAATCCGTGCCTGCTAGTTACTGCCTCCACATTTATTTTTGTTTTTCTTGCTATACCCCATGCCACTTTGTGTTTCTTTGTAAACCACTATTTCCCATAGCTTTTTCTTCCAGTGCCTGTTCAATCACTTCTTTTTGCACTCTCTGAATCTGTCTCATTGCTCCCACTCTGTACTAGTCATTTGTTCTCCCACTCTTACGTCTACCCCTATGAGACTTCTCTCTGTAACGACTCTATATTATTTCTCTTGCTATATTTAAAGTCTTATGCTACAGTTGCCCATTCCTGATCTCTCTCTACCTTCTATTTCTTTCCACATTTATCCGATGCTACTTTTTTGCCCAATTTATTATGTTTATCTCAATTTAATCCGTAGCTGTCCCTAGTTATTGCTGTTTCATGTGTCTCAATTTGACTCAGCTAATCCTGGTGGGGGTGTTGTTGTCATTGAGTCAGTACCAACTCATAGTGACCTTTTTGCACAACATAACAAAACACTGCCCAGCCCTGCACCAACCTCACAATCACTCCTATGCTGGAGTTCACCTTGAATTTAGGTTTCTCACATTCACTTTTCTTTCTCCTGTCCTGATCTATGCTCACCCTATAATCTGAGTTTCTCCTCTCTCATCAATGTGTCACCTTGACACCTTTTGAGTGTCTCTTATAAATTCAGCCAAAGTCCATTTTTCTGTCTTCCTGAACCTGCTTTATAGGACTGTTTACCCCGAGTGTAGATCGATGAGCTAGCCATATGCCTTTTCTCTTTCTACTCCCTCAAGGTTTCTCTAGCTATGATGTGGCCAACCAAATCTGTCTTCATCTGTCTCTCCTCTATCTAGACTCTTAAATGTTTCATTCACTCTTTCTGAGGTTACTCTACTTCTTACCTTGGTTCTCACGATATACAGTCTTCAACACAGAGTTCTCATCTATACTCTAACTTTAGAGTGAACACTGAAGACTGTCTTCTGAAGCTTAGCAAGTATTCAGTGCTTTAGAGAGTACAAAAAACTAGAGAAAACAAACTAGAAAATTAAACTAAATATTAACAAGAGTCAGTATTTTTTTTAAAGCCTTCTATTTTTAATACTCCCTCCAGAAACTCAAGATTGGTTACATTCTAGCTTAAAGCAAGAGAAATCTGACCCTAAATCAAACTATAAATTTTGGAAGCAATTTTTAAAAGTTACTGTCAACCATGGTGTGTTGACTACACTGATTTAATTACTGTCTTCACCAGACATAGATACATCTAAATCACTAGGAAGTGTGGCTGTGGTACCTTGAATTTACTTAATATGGCTTTTCTACCCAAAGTCTTCTTAATTCTCTTAATTCTCACCAAGTGACTGGGTGGGACCATGCCAATAAGGTATGCAGGACTAAGTCTAGGATTGGTTAATTTTGCCCTCCAGCTAGGTTTAAAGGAGCCATCTCAGAAACAGAGATGGAAGATCTCAGGCCCATCAAGGAAGAGCATGAGTTTAGTGTGAGATCCCTACCTAGAGAAATGGTGATTGCATGGAGAGACAGAGCAACTTTGGGCTCTAGACCCATGGACTGAGTAAAGCTGTGTGCAAATGGGCAAGAGAATGCCTTGAAGAATGTACCTTTGGGAAGTCACAGACTGGCTAAAAGAGCTTTGTAACACTTGCCCGAACAGGGCAGAGGCCAAGGAACCATATGGCTGAGAGGCTGAAAACAAGAATGAGGCATGCCTAGAGTCTGACAGACAAGAGGAGTTCCTGACTGGAGAACTGCTGCGTCCTGAGGTGGTTTTGATCCTGAATTGTACCCTGTTCACTTCCTTAATAAACCCCATAATCTTCAGTATTGTTTTGAGTTCTGTGTGGCCACTACCATAGATTACTGAACCCAGATGTGTAGCAGAGAGTAGGAGGGCTGGTTGTTGTCAGAGTAAAGAAGGTAAAGAAGGTTGGAGAGTGGCGTCTGACCTCCGTTTGTTTCTCTTTCCCCCTTGTGAAGCCAGGGGAAGTCAGACATGGCCCCCACATGGTTTGTGCAGTGGCAGAGAAAATCTAGAGGAGACACACTGAGTTCACGCCTTCTGTACAGTTTCATCTATGGAGAGGATGCACACATTTCATTTGAAGATGACAAAAGTGACAATTCAGGTTTGCATCTTTTTACATTATTTAAGACATTTTAGAACTGTGAAGTTTTTAAAAATGTACCTCTTACTCAGGGGTAAGAAAGAAGTATAATTTAAAAACTAAATTCTGAAATATCTTTAAGGGAAGTGTTAAATAAGAGAAGACTGAAAGGAGAGGTTCCCGGCAAGGAATTCCACTTAAGAAAGGAAGACTTTGCATATAATCGATGAGTTGCTGTGAGGAAAGGCTGGAACTATTCATCAACTCCCTGGTTAAGCCAACTGACAGCTCTGGAGAGGCAGTCTCCGGTTCCTGATCCAGGATAAGCTAGAATTTAACTGCTTACATCTTCATAACCAAACTAATATTAATATTACTTATTTATAATTACTGTCATCTTTGAAAGCAGACATGGTAGTGTAGTGAGTTATGAGCTGGGTTGCTAACTACAAGCTCAGCAATTCGAATCTGCCAAGCTGCTCTATGGGACAAAGATGAGGTTTTCTGCTCCTGTAAAGATTTACAGCCTCAATGAGTCAGAACCGACTCTAGGGAACACCACCACTGCCACCATCTCTGACCTCCCCTAATTGCTTCACTTCTTGTAGTTGGGGTGCAATGAGTTACTACATAATTTTTATAGTACAGAAAGTCCAACAAACCAGCAGCACTTCTAGAATATCATATACAGGTAACATCTTCTAATCTAGGTCCAATGGTCTTTCCCCTAATAAGGTGGAAACAACTGCAACTGTTCTGGAAGGCAACTCCAGGTATTCCAGTCTGTCTCTCTTTGCTGCTTCTATTACCTCCTTTCTTCCTTAGTCACTAGACTGTTGGGAAGCCTATTTGCCAATCAGTTACTTTCTTTGATTTCCTGATTCTTAATCCCCTGAAGTCACCATCATTTCTGATGAGAAACACTAATGCCTAGTATATCAATGTTTGTGCTTTCCATTTCATTTTGACAATTTCCTATTTTCCTAGATTCATACTTTGTACATTCCATTTTCCGATTATTAGTGAATGCTTACAGGTGTTTCTCTTCAGTTTGAGTTGTACCTCCATAGCAAATAAAGGTCCTGAGGGCTTTACTTTATTCACATCATCATGGGCAGCTCTACTTTGAGGAGGCAGCACTTCCCTAGTCACATTTTGAGTGCCTCCAACCTGAGGGACTCATCTACTAGCACTACGGCTGACATATTCTGGTGCTCTTCATCTTGTTTCAGTCCCCCATATACTGATGTTATTTGACTATTCATAATGTTTTCAGTGACTAAATATACAGAAGTAGTCCGTCTGTGTCTCCTTCTTCCTAGTCTGTCTTCACCTCCTAGGGCTGGGGAATTACTGATGGAACAAACAGCCATTAGAATCTAAAGTCAGTAAGCAGAGAAGGGAAGGAGCCACAACCAGTATCAACAACATTACTGAAAGTCTCACATTTTTGTTATTGGTCACTTAGTCTTTCATCAATTTTTTTTTTTAATCTGCCCATTGAAGTTATACTGTAGCTATAAAACAGAATCCAATGAGAAAGATTGGCTTCATGAAAATACAAAATATTCTAAGGATTGTCATGAGTCAGAATTGACTTGATGACAACTGGTTTTATTTTATTTTTGGTTTATGGTTTGATAATTTCATGTTGAAATATGAATATATTCTGTCTGTCTCATTGCTTTCCATACAGTATAGTACTGTCTATGACTTATTGTTGTTTCTCTAAAATCTTATGTCTTATTTATTAAGATGCTTCCTCACTACAGTAACCTTCATTCATCACCATCACTGACATCTGCGTCTGATGTCCACCACCTCTTACCGTCCACTTCCCAGTCCAGTATCTTAATTTGGATCTCTCTTCTTCTGCCTCCAAGAAATCTTACTCATCCATGACACACAGTTCCAACAGCAGCTTACTGTATCAAGTCACCTGCTTCTCATCAGAAATGATAGTGACTTCAGGGGATTAAGATTGGAATGCAAAGGTTGGAAACAAAGAGGAAGGATCAGTAGTTGGAGAATATGGCTTTGGTGATAGAAACGATGCTGGAGATCATACGATAGAATTTTGCAAGACCAATGACATCTATATTGCAAATACATTTTTTAAACAACATAAAAGATGACTATACACATGGACCTCATCAGATGGAATACACGGAAATCAAATTGACTACATCTGTGGAAGGAGATGGTGGAAAAGCTCCACATCATTAGGTAAAACAAAGCCGGGGCAGATTGTGGAATAGACTATCAATTGCTCATATGTAAATTCAGGTTAAAGCTGAAGAAAAATAAAAAAAGGTCCACAAAAGACAAATTTTGACCTTGAATATATCCCACTTGAATTTAGAGATCATCTGAAGAATATATTTTATGCTTTAGACGCTAAAGACCAAACACCATAAGAGTTGTGGGATGACATCAAGATCATACAGGAAGAAAGCAAAAGGTCATTAAGAAGACAAGAAAGAAGGAAAAGAACAAAATGGATGTCAGAAGAGACTCTGAAACTTGCTCTCCAATGTAGAGATGCTAAAGCAAATGGAAGAAGTGAGGAGGTACAAGAGCTGAACAGAAAATTTCAAAGGTCAGCTTGAGAAGACAAAGTCAGATATTAAAACAAAATGTATGAAGACCTGGAGTTAGAAAACCAAAAGGGCAGAACATGCTCAGCGTTTATCAAGCTGAGGGAACTGAAGAAAAACTTCAAGCCTTGACTTGCAGTATTCAAAGATTCTATGGGCAAAACAATGAATGATGCAGAAAGCATCAAAAGAAGATGGCAAGAATATATAGAGTCACTGTGCCATAAAGAAATGGTCGATGTTTAGCCATTTCAAGAGGTAGCATAAGATCAAGAGCCAATGATCTTAAAGGAAAAAGTCCAAGGTTCATTGATGTCATTGGCAAAGAACAAACCACTGGGAATATATGGAATAAAAATTGAAATCTTTCAACAAAGTGATGTGGCACTGGAGGCACTCACTCATCTATGCCAAGAAATGTGGAAGACAACTATCTGGCCAACTGACTGGAAGAGATCTGTACTTGTGCCCATTCCAAAGAGAGGTGACCCAACAGAATGTGGAAATCATCGGACAATATCATACAATTTTACTAAAGGTAACACAAAAATAGCTGCAAACATACATTGACAGAGAACTTCCAGAAGTTCAAGACCGATTCAAAGGAGGATGTGGAATGAGAAATATCATTGCTGATGTCAGATGGATGTTGGCTGAAAGCAGAGAATACCAGAAAGATGTTTACTTGTGCTTTATCGATTACACAAAGACTGTCAATTGCGTGGATCATGACAAGCTGTAGACAACATTGCAAAATATGAGTATTCAGGAAGACAATTTTGCCCATGAGGAACCTGTACATAGATCAAGAAGCAGTTGTTCAAAGGGAATAAAGGAACACTGAATGGTTTAAAATTAGGAAAGGTGTGTGCCAGAATTATATTCTTTCACCATACTTATTCAATCTGTTTGCTGAGCAAATAGTCCGAGAAGCTGGATTATATGGAAAAAAAAAAAATGTGGCATCAGGATTGGAGGAATCCAATAGCAACCTGTGATATGCAGATGATATGACCTTGCTTGCTAAAATTGAAAAGGACTTAAAATAATTACTGATGAAGATCAAAGACCACAGTCTTCACACGGGACCAGGAAACAATATCCATATCAATGGAGAAAAGATTGAAGTTGTCAAAGACTTCATTTTGCTCAGATCAACCATCAACACTCATGGAAGCAGCAGGCAAATCTGCTGCACAAGAGCTCTTTAAAGTGTTCTAGAGCAAAGATGTCAGTTTGAGGATTAAAGTGCCACATGACCTAAACCTTGGTATTTTCAATAACTGCATATGCATATGAAAGCTGCACAGTGAATAAGGAAGACAATAGAAGAAATGATGCTTTTGAGTTCTGGTGGTGGAGAATATTGAAAGCACTATGGGCTGCCAAAAGAACAAACAGATCTGTGTTGGAAGAAGTACAGCCAGAGTTCTCCTTGGAAGCCAGGACGACCAGACTGTGTCTCTCATATTTTGGACATATTATCAGGAGGGACAAGTCACTGGAGAAGGATATCATGTTTGGTAAGGTGGAAGGTTGGAGAATAAGAAGACTCCTGATGAAATGGATTGGCACAGTGGCAGCAGCAATGGACACAGGTGTAGCAATGACTGTGTGGTTGGCCCAGAACCAGGTATTGTTTCATTCTGTTGTGCTTAAGTTCACTGAGTCAACAATACTAACTTGATGGCACTTAACAACAAGGAGGTGAATCTTTCCTAGCCTAAGAAACAGTCATGTGAGACATTTCCTTCGTCGAGGCTGGTTTAGAAATAAGCATATAAAATTGATTTTGGTCAGGAAGACATTAGAAGAATGGGACAAAGGAGAAACCCTGGGAAAGCTTTCTTCAATTAAAAGAGGGCACAAAGATGGCCCTTAAATCTGCATTTGGAAATTTTCATCTGCATGTGATATCAGCAAATGTGTGACCATCTTAAGTTACTTCCCCTTATGTTCAACAGAGAGTAAAGATGTAACAAAATTACAACCTTGAGAATGTAATTGAACTATGAAATTAACCAATTCTGAACTGCTCTACCTCAAGATTTTCTTATTGTTCAATCTGTCTCTAGTTGATTTTTCTGTTATGTGCAACAAAAAGTGATCTAACTAATATGATGATGCTAGACTTGAAATTCTTAACATGTTCCTCATCTTGAAACTAGGGAGAATGAGAGGAAAAAAAAGGCAGCACTGAAAATCATTCCTGGATCCCAATTTTCACTTATACTGTTAAAAAACAATGTAAATCACTTCTTAGTGGTGTGGCTGTATGCCAATGAGTCAGTTGTGACTCACAGTGACCCTATAGAGGGTTTCTGAGGCCGTATATTATTATGGGAGCAGAAACCCTCATCTTTCTCCCATTGAGTGACTGGTAGATTCGAAACATTGACCTTACAGTTACCAGCCCAGCTCATACTCCACTATGATACCAGTGCTCCTTGAACCATACTTGTTGTTAAGTGCTGCTGAGTCAATTCTGATTCATAGCAACCCATATAGGGTTTCCAAGGAGCAGTTGTTGAGTTTAAACTGCTGACCTTGCGGTTCAAACTGACCTTGAGGTTGAGTGCTTATCCTATTGAACACCAGGACTCCTCCTTAGACATGTAAAATTTAGGCTGCCTCTGCAATTGAAAACTAGGGTATACTGATGAAAACAGGTTAGAGCCATAGTTAGAAGTATTAGCCCCTAGTAACAACTGATATACTTAAACTTTAAGGACGTTGTATTTAAAACTCAGAAAGGCTAGAAATGAACAATTAAACCTTTAGAAACAAAAAATGGAATGGAGAAGGTTGTGTCCCTTAAAGAACTTCAACCTTCAAAAGTTGGCTAGGAAAATTCAAATATCCCCAAGAGGCACAACCAATTCAGGATTAGCTAACAACCAGCTGAGTTGCAGCAGACCCAGGCAGAGTACTTGAAGTCAAACCTGACTATTTAAAGGTTTTTGCCTAAGGCCCATACTGTTCTGAATTCAGTACAAATGGATTTCATCACAGGCACAAGTTAATAAGACAAGTATGGCACAGTTTAGAACCTTTATAAGATTACAAACTTTTGTTTCCTGGTAAATTACTTACCTGCACCTGCTCTCCAAAAGTAACAAAACCCAACTTCTGTTAAGTTAATACCAACTCATAGCAACTCTATATAAGGTTTCTGAGACTGCAAATCTTTACGGGAGCAGACAGCCTCATCTTTTTCCCTCAGTGACAATTGGGTTTGAACCTCTGACCTTGTGGTTAGCAATCCAGTGGTTAAAACAAAAGGGAACTTGAAAGTGTCCTTAGACCACAGGGCTTACACTCACCTCTGTTTCAGAGCTGGGATTTCTGTGGGTTCTGGTTCAAGTATTTCATAGGCCAAGTTCACATCCTCTGTTTCCCGAAGAAGTGCATAAATAGGCTCAATTTGTTCATTAAACCTTGCCAAAAGTGTGCGTGCATCTTTTTTGGGCATTGCTGATTCATCCTCTTCTACCTCTGTCTGACAAAAAGTACAGCGGAAAGTTCCTACAGAGAAAACAAAAGTCTCCAGTCAAGGAAGTGAAGCCCTCAAGACAAGTCTTTAGCCAACAGTTTACACTGCCATTTTTCAGACTTACTTAAAAACCTTCAAATATAGAAAACAGTTATAAGAAATTTGAGAGAAACACCCATGGTTTCAGCTAGATGCTACAATTAACATTTTGCTACATTTATCATCTCTATTATGGAGTCCTGGTGTGGCGATGCAGGAGACGCACTCGCCAGGTAATTGAAAGTCCAACAGTTCATATCCACCAGCCACCCCTTGGGAACCCTGTACAGGGTCGCTATGAGTTGGAACTGACTCAGTGGCACTTAACAATAGCTTCATCATCACATGGATCCATCTATTGGGAGCACAGTAACGCCATATGAAAGCACTGGTTTTCAAACCACAAGGTCGGAAGTTCAAACACACCAGATGCTCCACAAGTGAAAATTGAGACCTTCTGCTTCCACAAAGGTTTGTAGCCTCGGAAACCTTATATACAGGGTGGCTAACAGTCAGAATGGACTCGACAGCACTTAGTAACAACGATCCATCTACTGTTTTTTGATACATTTCAAAGTAACTTCAGTTTAAGAGTTTTTAATCACATTTCTAACACACTTATAATTGTTTTAAGGTAACACCAAAATAATTACATCTTACCACTCAAACCTGTGCCCTGTTACCAATGGCTTTCTTTTAGCACATTACACATTTGGGTCTACATGATGGAAAAAGCCAAAGGAAAACCTAAAGCAGGTATTACTGTGCAGTGCATGGTCATAAGGTTATTTCTTCAAACTTTGAAAGCATTTATGTCTAAACAAATTTAACCAATCCAAGTTAGTATAGTAGGTTAAGCATCAAGTTGCTAACTGCAAGGTCAGCAGTTTGAATCCAGCAGGCTCTATATGGGAGAAATGTGAGGCTTTCTGCACCTGTAAAGATTTACAGCCTCGGAACCCCTATATAAGGTCACTATGAGTCGAAACTGACTCAATAGAATGTTCAAAAAAACTTTATTCTTCTTAATTCTATATTCCTCACATCCAATTGGTACCAAAATTTTATTAATTCCTTAGAAATGCCTCAGATCTTTTACATCTCTCTTTATTTCACTAATCTAAGCATCATTACTTGGCCTGAGACAGTTTCCTAAATCTAGTCTTTGAAACTTGATATTCTCCCTCTCCAATTCCAAGCTACTTTGTTCATCTCTTGACCGAAAGTCTATCTGGTAGCTGAGTTTTTCAAGTCCACAGTATCACATCTAAATGTTGCATCCTAACATTTAAGACCTTGTATAATTAATTGGGCCCAACAGCATAACCCAACCACAGTTCTTATCTATAAAGTAAAATGAAATATTTGAGAGACTACGTTGTTGTTGCAGACTGCCATTGAGTCAGCCCTCAACTCCATGTGTTACAGAGCAGAACTACTCCACAGAGTTTTCTTTATGGAAGCAGACCACTAGACCTTTCTTCTCTGGAGCCACCAGCTGAGTCTGAACCACCACCTTTTGATTAGCAGTTGATCACAAACTGCTTAGACAACGAAGGCTCCTGAAGAAAGTAAGTACTAGGCATTTAAGTATACTTTTTGATCCAAAGTATACTTTGATCTTGCAGAATAGACACAGAATGAAGGCTCTGAGCAGTCATACAACCACTATTGTATAATGAGAGTACTGGTGTGGTGCTATAGTAAGCACTGGACTTAACCGCAAGGACAGAGGTTCAAAGTCACCAGCCACTCCTTGGAAACCCTATACAGGGTTGCTATGAGTCGGGGCCAACTTGACGGCACTTAACAACAGTTATATATTGAGTGCTTACTAACTGCCTGGTATTACTAACCTTCAACATTATGAACAAATTGTCAGCTTTTTAATCTTTAAAATTATTGTTAGGTGCCATTGAGTTGGTTCCGACTCATAACAACCCTGTATTAAGGTTTCTGAGGTGCACTTGGTGAGTCTGAATCGCTGACCTTGCAGTTCAAACTGACCTTGCAGACTAGTGCTTTATCCCACAGCACTACATGTTGTTGTTGTTCGGTGCCATCAAGTCAGTACTGACTCATAGTGACCTTAAGCACAGCAGAATGAAACTACGTCCGATCCTGGGCCAACCTCACTACTGTTGCCACGCTTGAGTTCATCGATGCTGCCACTTGGCAAATCCATCTCGTTGGGGGTCTTCCTCATTTTCTCTGACCCTCCACCTTACCAAACATGGTATTCTTCTCCAACAACTCATCCCTTCTGACAATATGTCCAAAGTATGAGAGATGAAGTCTGGCCATTTTGGCCTCTAAGGAGCACTCTGGATGTACTTCTTCCAAAACGGATCTATTGGTTCTTTTGGCAGCCCATGGCACTTTTATTATTCTCTTCCAACACCATAACTCAAAACCATCAATTCTTCTATGGTCTTCCTTATTCACTGTCCAGCTTTAGCATACATATGAGGTTATTGAAAATACCATGGCTTGGGTCAGGCGCACCTTAGTCCTCAAGCTGACATCTTTGTTCTTCAACACTTTAAAAAGGTCTTCTGCAGCAGATTTGCCTAATGCAATATGTCATTTGATTTCTTGACCGCTGCTTCCGTGAGTGTTGATAGTTGGTCCAAGAAGAATGAAGTCCTTGACAACTTCAATCTTTTCTCCATTAATAAGAATGTTGTTTATTGGTCCAGTGGTGAGGATTTTTGTTTTCTTTACATTAAGATACAGAGATTCAAATAAGTAACTTGCTCAACAACTAGAAAAAAAAGAAGGAAGGATTCAAACTCAAACTATTGTGTTTGAATTCACACTCCTCAACATTACTTAGAAAAATGCCTGGCACATAGTAAGTACTGAAACATTCAGCTTTAAAATGCCCCAGTGATGGCTGATATGTAACCTCATCATAAAGCCCTCTTCCCCAACTGATGAATAAGCAAAGTATCTCTGCTCAACATTAACACTAGATCCATCTACTTAGGATACATTCCAAACAGAGTAAGTTTCTTCCCTCACATACAAGGAAATGACAGTATGTGAGGGGAGGGAAGAAACTTAACTCTGTTTGGAATGTTCTTTGTTCATATATTCCTGCCTAAAACACTCTTCCAACCACCTTCCTACTGTCCATATACTACCTAACCTTCTCGGTCTATCCCAACTATGTAAGAAAGAAAGGAGATGGCTCAGCACACAGTTAAGCTGTGGTGATGTTCTGTTGAACAGAAACAATCTCATAAATCACCAACATGACCTAAGGTCCTCTGTGACCACGATCTAGTGAGGATAAGCAAGCTATTCTGGAATCACATCAGAGCACACACACACACACAAAACAAATGATGAAAAGAAATTTCAGTTCACATGAGAGACTATTGCTTCTTTACCAATTAGTTGTAGTCTCGCCCTGTTCTTCTTACTTCCTAGTGAAGATTTAAGATGCTCCAATAAAAAGTACCCTACTTCTTGACAGCATCCAATCCAGAGAAAATTTATCCACTTCTCTGAATCCTCACTGAAATTATCTAAAAAAAGCCCAAATTCTGAAAGCTCATCCAACACCTTCATAATAAGACACACCATGGTTCCCTGTCATGTAAAGAATCACTATATCTGGTCGTCTTTAACTAACAGGCATCAAAATTCATAGTGACCCTATATAGGGTTTCACAGGAGTGATAAAATGGTGCTAATTTTTCAAGGTCAAACATTGAAAATTAACCTTTATGTTTAATAACAAAGAATAATTAGTGACCTGAGCACAAAATATATTTTAGTTGGTAAGCTATCATTATTTTCTAACAGTACTAGTCTGCCTCAGTATCTTCAATAGAAATATAATATAATCCATGATGTAGTTAAAAAATTAAAGCTTGATTTGAAGCCCTAGGACCTTAGTCCCAAGGGACAACTCAATTAATTGACATTATATAGCTCACAGCATTCATATTCTATATGGCATCTGGGATCTTAAAAGTTTGCAAGCAGCCATTTAAGACCAATAAACTACTGGTTTCTACTCATCTGGAGCAAAAAGAGTGAAAAAGAAACCAAAGTTGAGATGGTTCCCAGCTACTATGATTGACTGTTCTGATCAGTGCCACAATAGATAAATCCTTGGCTAAAAACAGAGAATAGCAGAAAGATGCTTACTTACTCTTTATTGATGATGCAAAGGCTTTTGTGTAGATCACAACAAACTATGAAGAATGAGTATTCCAGAACACTTAATAGTGTTCATGAGCAACCTGTACATAGACCAAGTTGTTCTAACAGAACAAAGTGATACTGAATGATTTTAAAATCAGGAAAAGTGTGAGTCATGGTTGTATTCTTTTAGTATATTTACTCAAGTTGTATGCTGAACAAATAACCCAACAAACTGGATTATATGAAGAAGAATGTGGTATTAGGATTGAAGGAAAACTCATTAACAACCTGCAATATGCAGATGATACAACCTTGCTTGTTAGAAGTGAAGAAGACTTAAAATACTTACTGATGAAGATCAAAGTCTTCTACATTGTACCTCAATGTAAAAAAAACCCTAACAACTGGACCTATAAATAACATCATGATAAATGGAGAAGACATTGAAGTTGTCACAGACTTCATTTTGCTTGGATCTATCATCAACACTCATGGAAGCAGCAGTCAAGAAATCAAATGTTGTATGCATCAGGCAAGTCTGCAGCATAGATAACCTGTTTGACAATGAAGATGAACCTGACTCATGGCACTTTCAATCACCTCATATGCATATGAAAGTTGGACAATGAATAAGGAAGACTGGAGAAAAATCAATGCATTTGAATTATGGTGTTCAATAAGAATATTAAAAATATCACAGACTGCCAGAAGAACAAATCTGTGCTGGAAGAAATACAGCCAGAATGTTCCACAGAAGCCAGGATGGCTACACTTTGTCTCTTACTTGAAGAGGGACATCATGCTTGGTAAAGTGGAAGGTCAGCAAAACAGGAGAAAGACTCCAACAAGATGGATTGTCACAGTAGCAGCAGCAATGGGTTCAAATGTTAACAACTGTGAGAAGGCACAGAACAGGGCAATGTTTCATTCTGCTGTGCACAGGGTGGTTATAAGTCAGAGCTGACTCTATAGCACCTAACAACAACAATAATTTTGATTTAATGGAAAAATAAAAATTTTCAATCATTTTAAGAAATAACAGGTTTTTCACTTTTTTATCTTCCAAGTAAAGGTACCTCAGAGATGGTAAATAGTTAGAACCAGGAGGGCAATCTTGGAATGATGTTCTTTAACTTGAGTAAATTCAGTTTCATGATTAAAAAAAAAAAAAAAAATCAGGTTAAAAAAACACACAAAAAAACATAAAGAGAATATAGCATGCAGCAATAAGAAATCTGAATTGTGGCCTTATCCATGCAACTTTCAAGAGATCCCTGACTAATTTAGATTAAAATTTGACTAGAGTTACGGATATTGTTGTTGTCACTAAGTGCTGTTGAGTCAATAGAGAGGGCTTATTTTTCAGTTCTCAGGTGAGTAGTTTCCGTATTAATGTCAAGAACTCTCACAGGTCTGAGATTTTACCCTACTTGCAATGTTGGCAAAAGACTCAAGAATCCTGGATCAGAAACTTAGGACTTTGCTACTCATGACAATAGCAGTTTCCAGTGTCAGTATTTGTGCTGGACCCCTGGCCCCAATTCTCATGGAGTGACTAATGCAAAGAGAGCCAGGTGCACATACAATGGGTTGTGCTGCTACAGGAGAGAAAATCTGAGCTTAAGAAACCCACATCTTTTAAATTGGTCATAAACTTACCTGCCTTGGCTCGGGAGAGTGACATTGTCTTTCTTACACTGAATACTAATCATCTCTGTCCTTTGCATTGGAGGAAGTCACTACTTCATAGCAAGCAAACCTAACCCTTTCTCTGGAGAGCTATCTTCCAAGACTGTATAAGAAACTGTATAAAAACCCTAGGAAAGAACAGCCATTGAATTAAAATTTCCTCCCAATCCCCTCATGTATCAAGCTTCACCTAAAGAATTTTTGTAGGTTTCATTTTCTCCTGGATCTTGCCTGCATATTCTTCCTGATATGGCTTCTTGTGGGAACTGGGCTGGATTCACTGTTTCCATCTTTTCCATATGTAGGAAGGAAAAGCTGGTACAGAGCTGAGTTTCAACTCCAGTTTCTTCTCTTACTCTGTATAGTACAATCTGTGCACACTGTTAGAGCAGAGTGGTCTGTCCAAGTTACAAGAAGAATTGGGATATTTGTCATATTGATTACTTAACAGCATCTCTCCCTAGGGGTATACATAGAATTCCTATGGAGCTTTAAAAATCCACATTACTAGACCCCACTCCAACTCTACTGAATAAGCATATTTGGTGTGGAGTGTGGATATTAATATAAAATTCCACCAGTGATTTTTATGAGAACCCCGAGTTAAGAACTGGTGTATTGGAAGGCCCTCTTAAACCACTAAGGCAGATCAATATTTTCAAATATTAGTTTTGATGACCTCATGTTTCTTACCAAAATGTTTTAATGCTTTCCTACTTCTAAAAACTAAAGTCAAAATGAAACTTGGCATTCAAGGCCCACCTATGAACTACTGTTTGTTTTTTTTTAACTTTTTAATAACTATTATTTCTGTTAGACAGAAACTGCAATGTAGTGTCATTTTCCAACCACCTATTGAGTCCTGGTGTGGCACTGTAGGGATAAGCACTGGACCAGAGGGCCAGTTTGAACTGCAAAGTCAGTGGTTTAAACTCACCAGCAGTTTTTCAGAAATCCTGTGTTGTTAAATACTGTCAAGTCGGTTCCGACTCATAGTGTTCCTGTATAGGGATTCCAAGGAGTGGTTGATGAGTTTGAACTGCCAGCCTTGTGGTTCAAACCAACCTTTCAGTGCAGTGCTTTATCCTACAGCACCACACCAGAACTCCAATACAGGGTTTCTGTGATTCAGAACCAAGTGGAAGGCACTTATCAACAACAACAACTTCTCTAATTATGATTTGGAAAGTCTTGTTTCCTTCCCCTTTTCCTTGATCTCTGTAGAACTGCTATCATCTAAATTGCACTTCAAAAGTCTCACCTTTCACATAAGCCTATCCTTGGTCCTTCAGCTGGAAGTTGCATTTCTTTCATTTCCAAATGACATCTCTATGGCACTTTTGCACTGGTCCCTGACAAAGCTGTGGCATGTGTATTCTACCACCTCCTGCTTGGTAGCATGGAGCTTTGTACATGGTAGATACTAAGCTTCACTGCTCTGTTCCTAGAGCTGCTACTGAATTTGGTAAAGCAGATTTCCATTTGTACTGTGCCGAAACCACATACAAGGTCGCTATGGGTTGGGACCTGTTCAAGGGCACTTAATAACAACAAGTGAAATTTGGGAGCACAGTGGCTCTAGAGGTTGAGCACTGGACTAGGAACCACACGGTCAAAAGTTCCATCCCACCAGTTGCTCCAAGGGAGAAAGATAAGACTTTCTGCTCCCACAATGATTTACGACCTCAGAAGCCCTATGCAAGGTTGCTATAGAGTTGTAACTCACTTAGTGGCACATAGTAAACCGAATCAATGGCACTTAACAACAACAAGTGAAATTTATAAAAATGCAGCTGGTTTTAAGCTGTGTTCTACAATGCTGAAACTTATTGTGGAAAACGAAGACCAGCTGCATTTTGTTTTCCACAATACTAATGAAGTCCTGGTGTGGTGCTGTAGGATAAGCACTGGACTGCTAACTGAAAGATCAGCAGTTCAAACCTACCAGTCACTCTTTGGATATAGCCTTACAGGTTTGCTGTGAGTTAAAATTGACTCCACAGCACTTAACAAGTGAAATTTATAAAAATGAAGCTTGTCTTAAAGTTATTTTCCACAGTACCAAAGGATCCTAAAAAAAAAAAAATTGGACTTCCTACATTTGGCTTTCGACAGACTGGTTCTTGTTAGTAAGTGTTTTTGTGGTAGGCACAGGACCCAGAGATGTCAGGCTAGCTTTTCTTCTTAGGACGTTTGCCAGAGATATATTTACTGGGAGACAATTCTGGGTCTCATGTCTATGCATATCTTCTCAGCAGAGGCACTAGCTGCAGTTCGAGCCCCCAGCTGTTCCACAGGAGAATGGTGCTTTGCTTTCTGCTATTGAAAAGATTTACAGTCTTGGAAATCCTATACCAATTCACTGAGTCAGAACCTACTCTACAACACTTAGCAGTAATTATGCCAGAGGAGTCCTGGTGTGGTGCTGTAGGATAAGCACTGGGCTGCTAAATACAAGGTTGGCAGTTCAAACCCACCAGTCGTTCCTTGGAAACACTACACAGGGTCGCTGTGAGTCAGAACCAACTCGGCTGCACTTAACACTATGCCCTAGTGGGGGAGTGTTTCAAATGCTCCGCTGTTAGTGAAAGGTCAGCAGTTTGAACCCACTAGCAGATCCACAAGAGAAAGATGAGATAGTTTGCTTCCATAACTATTTACAGCCTTAGAAGCCCCACAGAGCAGCTCTACTCTGTGCTGCAGGGTGGCTATAAGTTGCAATCCCCTCTATGGCAGTGGGTGGGGTTTGGGTTTTGATTATGCTGGCCAAGTCTTTTTACTTAACTGCTTCAAACTTGTTACTCATTCTAACCTACGTTATTCATTTTAATTATGTGAGTACTAATCAAGGGAACAAAACAATAAATAAATAATAGAACCACAACGGGAAAAAAAAATTCCTCCTTAGTTTGGCATGAGGAAAGTGTTTTGGACATTTATAATGGAAGAAAAAAAATGACAGAGATATGAGACTCTGGGCAAAAGACATAAGTCTCAAACCAATGAGACATTACTTAGGATTGTATCCTCACCCGAGCCCTTCAATCCCATTATCAACAATGAACAGACCATCCACTAATGTCCAGAATTTGCTAGTCCAAGTTTTGTCAAACTAGAAGAATATTACCAGCCATACCCACCCCACTTTTAATTTTTTAAGTGAGCAATTAAGATTGCTTTGATATGGCACAGGGTGCTGCCATACTGCAGCCCAGTCACCAAGGCTGGCAGAGGAAACAGGGAACATTTATCAGAAGTCTGCTGCTGCAGAGCCCGGGGCAGTCGGAGTGGAACAGCCTAGAGGATGCCAACATTCTGCTTCCTACCTCCTGCCAGTTATCTTCTGATCTGCTTTCATTGAACTCCTATTCTGGTGAGGAGTACTGAAGATGAAAGAAATAATACCAGGCACTGAGAGCAGTTAGGGAAAAAAATAAAGTAGGAATAAGGGGTGGAGAAGGTGAAGGGAAAAGGGTGGAACCTCTCTGAGGTAGCAGAGACATGAAAGAAGGAAGCAACCAGGCATGCAGACATTTGTCAAGAGGGCACAGCATGGGCAAAGGTAACTAAATAAAAGCATACTTGGTGTGTGAAAAACACAAGACAGCCAGTGTGGCTGCTATGAAGACAAGGGAGAGAGAGAAGTAGAAATTACGTCCCAGAATTTGGGTAGATGGAAGATTACATGAAAAGACCAGGTAAGTTCTATTGAACATTGAGTTTTCTGAGTGAGGGGAGAAGCCTTTGGAGAGTTTTGAACAGTAACGTGGCATGACCCGATGTGCATTTTACAAAGATCAACTAGTCTTTATGACAAGCAGTCTATACAGCAAGTAAGAATGAAAGCAAGGGCGCTAGCTAAAATAGTACAAGATCTAAAAGATAATGGCTCAGGTAGCTTTTTTGAACAGTCCTATGAACACATTTCAAATGTGTGTTTTTTTGTTTTTTTTTAAATCTCACTCAAAGAGCTTCCAGGACAAAAAGTATAATGGATTCACAGTTTCATGTTAAAAACGAGTAGACTAGGGCCAAAACTCCAAAGATTTTAGTGACAAAAAGAGAAAACCCTAAAACTTTAGGGAATATGGAATTAATTTTAACACATGCTGAAAATCTCAACCACCATCTACCTAACAAAGCAGATTTAGACACTGCTTCCCCTTCCACTGAATATTTTATGAAATGTGTATGTGTAGAAAAAGGTATGCATTAGATAACTTTGGAAATAATGCACTGGACTGACTGCAAAGTCGGTTTGAACTGCAAGGTTGGCAGGTCAAGTTCATCAGCTGCTCCTGTTCATCACCTATGCAGGGTGGCTATGGGTTGGAACCAATTTGATGGCACTTAACAACAACAAACTGTAAATAGTGTTCTTTTTATGCCTCAGAGGTATTCCAGTGGTGCAGGAGTTTAAGCACTCAGCTACTAACTGAAAGGTGTGTGGTTTGATCTACCAGCTGTTGTAAAGATGCATGTAGAAGGCTACAGGTTTATGGTCTTTTTGTGTTATGCCACAGTGCATCTCTGAAGATGACATCATTACATAGAGCATATTTTTCCATACAAACATTAGTATAATCAGGATATGAATACTTAACCAAGGATCCCAAGTTAATTAGAATTACAATGAATATATCCTCTACAAAGAACCTTGGTGTGGCACTGTAGGATAAACACTGGATTAGTAACTACAAGGGCAGCAGTTCAAACCCACCAGTCGCTCTTAGAAACGCTATACAGGGTCACTATGAGCCTGAACCAGCTCAACACTTAACAAGAACAAAAAAAGGGTAACTATGAATTAGCATAAACTTTACAGCAACGGGTTTGGTTTAGTTAAATCATCTTCTAAGAAGCCCTGGTGGCACAGTGGTTAAGTACTTAGCTGCTAACCAAAAAGTCAACAGGTAAAGCCTGCCAGCTATTCAAACCGGCCAGCCATTCTGTGAGAGAAAAGATGCCACAATCTGCTTCCATCCTTGTAAACCCTATAGGGCAATTCTATCCCATCCTATAGGGTTACTATGAATTCAAATCAACTCAATGGCACACAGCAACATTATCCTAAACCCAAGATACTGAATACTTTTAAAGTGTCAGATACGCTCCAATTCAAAGGATGGTATGAAATTAAGAGAAATCATGCAGTGTAGAGTATATTAACTTATCATTTCACATATGCTAAAATAATAAAATAGCAATAGTACATTGTCAGATAGCACCAGAATACTGACTGTTGAAACATGATGAAGAGAACAAGAATATTGAGAAAAATAGTGTCAGAAGATGAGCCCCTCAGGCTAAAAGGCACTCAAAATAGGAATGAGGAAGAACAGCCTCCTCAAAGTAGAGTTGACCATGATGACATGAATGAAATAAAGCTTTTGGGACCTTCATTTGCTGACGGGGCACAACATGAAGAAAAACAGCTGTAAACATCCATTAATAATTGGAACATGGAATGTACGAAGTGTGAATCTAGGAAAATTGGAAATTGTTAAAAATGGAGTGGAACACAGAAACACTGATATCCTAGGCATTAGAGAGCTTAAATGGACTGGTAATGGTCCATTTTAAATGTGACAATCACATGGTTTGTTATGCCAGGAATGAGAAAATTGAGAAGGAATGATGCTACATTCATCATCAAAAAGAACATATCAAGATCTGAATTGAAGTACAACACTGAGATAGGATAATATCCATATGCCTATAAGGAAGACCAGTTAATATCACCATTTTTCAAATTTACAAACTAACCACTAAAAGTGTTAATGAAATGAAGAATTCTACCAACTTCTTTGGTCTAAATATTGATTAAACATGCAATAAAGATGTATTAATGATTACTGGCAATTGGGATGCAAAGGTTGGAAATATAGAGGAAGGACTGGTAGTTGGAAAATTCGATCTTGGTGACAGAAATGATGCTGGAGATAGCATCAAAGAATTTTGCAAGACCAATGACTTCTTCATTACAAATACCTTTTTAAAACAATATAAAAGATGACTATACTCATGGACCTCACCAGATGGAAGGCACAGAAATCCAATTGGCTACATCTGTGGAAAGAGACAGTCTAGATCTTCATCCAAAAGGAGATCAGGGATAGAACAGACCATCAATTACTCACATGAAAGTTCAAGCTGAAACTGAAAAAAGCTAAAACAAGTCAATGAGAGCCAAAATATGATCTTGAAAAAATTCCACCTGAAATCAGAGATCATCTCAAGAACAAATCTGATGACAAAGGGTCAGAAGAATTGTGGGATGATATCAAAAACATCATACAGGAAGAAAGCATAAGGTCATTAAAAAGACAAGAAAAAAGGACAGACCAAAACGGATGTCACAAGAGACTCTGAAACTTAATTCTCCAGCATAGAGATGCTAAAGCAAATAGAAGAAATTAGGAGGTCAAAGAGTTAAACAGAAAATTTCAAAGGCAGCTCAAGAAAATAAAGTCAAATATTATAACAAAGTACACAAAGACCTGGAGTTAGAAAACCAAAAGGGAAGACCAGGCTCAGGACTTCTCAAGCTGAGAAAACTGAAGAAAAAACTCAAACCTAAACTTGCAATTTTTGAGGATTCTGTGTGCAAAATATTGGATGCAGAAAGCATCAAAAAAAAAAAAAGGAGGGAAGAAATACACAGTCACTGTACCAAAAAGAAATGGTTCATGTTCCACCATTTCAAGAGGTAGCATACGATCAAGAGCCAATGACCCTGAAGGAAGAAGTCCATGATGCACTGAAGACATTGACAAAACAAAGAACAGGCTCCAGGGATTGATGGAATACAAATTGAAATCTTTCAAAAAACTAACAAAGCACTGGCGGCATTCACTCATCTATATCAAGAAATTTGGAAGTCAATTACCCTGGTCAGCTAAATGGAAGAGATCCATATTTGTGCCCATTCCAAAGAAAGGTGACCTAACAGAATGTGAAGTCATAAGACAATATCATTAATATCTCATATAAGTAAAATTTTGCTAAAGATAATCCCCAAATGGCTACAAACGTATATTAACAGAGAATTGCCTGATGTTCAAGCCATATTCAAACATGGTCATGGAATTAGATATATTATTACTGATGTCAGATGGACCTTGACTGAAAGCAAAGAATACCAGAAAGATGTTTATGTGTGCTTTATTGATTATGCAAAGGCTTTCAACTGTTTGGTTCATAACAAGCTACAGATAACATTGCAGAGAATGAATATTCCGAAACACTTAACTGTGCTCTGGAGGAACCTGTACATAGACCAAAAAGAAGTAGTTCGAACAGAACAAGGGAACACTGAATGGTTTAAAATTAGCAAAGTTGTGTACCAGGTCTGTATTCTTTCACCATTCTTATTCAGTCTGTATGCTGAGCAAATAATCTGAGAAACTGGATTATATGAAGAAAAACGTGCCATCAGGATTGGAGAAAGACTCATTAACAACCTGCGATATGCAGATGATATTACCTTGTTTGCTGAAAGTGAACAGGACTGAAAACACTGATGAAGATCAAAGAACACAGCCTTTGCTATGGGTTGCATCTCAATGTAAAGAAAACAAAAGTCCTCACCACTGGACCAATAAACAACATTCAAAAAATGGAAAAAAGGTTGAAGTTGTCAAAAAACTTTGTTTTACTCAGATCAATATCAACACTCATGGAAACAGCATACAAGAAATTAAATGATGTATTGCATTAGGCAAATCTGCTGCACAAGACCTCTTTAAAACGTTGAAGAGCAAAGATGTCAGCTTGAGAACTAAGGTGCGCCTGACCCAAACCATGGTATTTTCAATAGCCTCACACGCATGCGTAAATTGAGACAATGAATAAGGAACACTGTAGAAGAACTGATATATTTGAGTTGGGGTGTTGGCAGAGAATATTAAAAGTACCATGGACTGTCAAAAGAACAAACAGATCTGTGTTGGAAGAAGTACAGCCAGTATGTTCCTTTGAAGCCAGGATGGCCAGACTTCATCTCTTACACGCCACACATATTTTCAGGAGGGGCCAGTCCCTGGAGAAGGATATCATGTTTGGCAAAGTGGAAGGTCTAAAAAAAAGAAGAGCCCCAACTAGATGGATTGGCACAGTTGCAGCAGTAAAGGATTCAAATGTAGTTAATGATTATAAGGGTGACACAGGACTTCATAGTGTATTGTTCTGTTGTACACAGGGATGCTATGAGTCAGTACTGACTCAATGGCACCTAACAACAACAAACCCAAGGTAATAGTTGCAAATGTGGCACCAAGACTTGAAGTCAAAAGGCTGGAATCCTAATATATTGTCATTTTACTGTGCTGCAGCAATTCCTATTTTTAAAATGCTGAAAATGGTTAAGTCCACTTATTATGCAAAAAGTCCCAAAGTATTAAGTACTCTAAAAAAATCTTACAATTCTATCAGTGGTTGGCCAAGTATTAATAATCACAATTATTATGACAATATTTGTATCTAATTAAGAATCCTTGCTTTCTCAGAAGGATCCCTGGTGGCACAGTGACTAAGTGCTTGGCTAACTGAAAGATAAGCAGTTCAAACACACCAGGAGTTCTGTGGAAAAAATATAGCAGCATGCTTTTGCTTCCTTAAACACGTACAAATTTGGAAACCTGTTGTAGAATCACTATGATTTGTAATTAATTGGATGCAATGGGTTGCCTTCTTAGATTTCAAAAGTTATTACTTGGGTAAAAGGACTGGGAGGATCACCACCAAACTTTACAGATGCTATGACTGAGAAAAGTGGTGAGTTGGAACTAGGTTAAGCATGGAACCATACATAGAAACCAGGTCTGTTTGTTCTATTTTATGCATTTCCTTTTATTTGACTCTTTCAAAAATTTACATGCATATACTACGTATACATTTTTAGGAGAAAGAAAACCAAGGTTTTGAACTCTGCAAAAGCATTTAATCCCCTTTTACTTGATATACAGGCGCTATACAGTCATTCCTGAGCTATTCTTTGAATGTATTATCAAGTCCTCTCTTACTACTTTTACAATTCAAATGTTTTAATATTAATATTTAATATTAAAATGCTAAGATTTGTCTTTTTATTGAAGTCTCAAAAAGTCACCTTCTATTTGTCTACTTCCAAAGTTTATTTTCATAAAGCAAATTTCTTCAGTTTAAGCAGGCAAGAGAAAAAAACACAAGTAAAAGGAATTGCTATTATAAATATAAAATGGTAACACATGGGACAGAAATGTCACTGTATCCTTCATATAATTATTTTACCTATAATTAAAAGAAAATTTTAAAAAACTTCATTCATTTGCATGAAAAAAGAAAAAGAATCGGGTTTAATCTATTAGGAAATACAGAAGACCTCAAATAAATTAATGTAGAACATAATATAACAAACACCCTTCTTCCTCAGGAAATTCAATTTATTGATAAAATTGGTTTCTGTTCTTCCTTATGTGAACATTCATCTAGATTTAGTCTAAGCATGCACCATTCCTAAATTCTAAAATACGTTGTCATAAAGGGGGGAAATGTACTATGCCTGGGAGGGAAAATGACAAATGGAGGTACAGCACTTGGATAAACAGTAAAGCTTGCAATAAACTCTCTAAATTAGGCCTAAATCAAATTATCTCAAGACACAGTGGGCAAGCAAAAAGTCTGTGGTTTTTAATCTATTTGAAAGAAAATCAATAGGATGAAATATGCTAGCATTAAAACTAAAAAGCAACTCTTTACAAATACGTTAGGTCTTTTGTAATCAGCATCAAAGTACAAAAAAGATAAAACATAAAAGATTTATTTCTCAGATCTCAAATCTTTATGATCAAAAGCAGCAGAACAACTTATTTTTTAAAATCAGACCTAAAGGCTTTGGAGTAATGTGGAACAAGGAAAACATTTATTCCTTAATGTTTTTCCAAAACTTAAAAGAAAACAAATCTTATTCTAATAATAGCCAAAGCCCCACCCCAGCCTACTTCTTGCAAAAAAGAAGTCTACATCGTTGAGATTTCAGTTATAATTTTCTAATATGATACATCCTGCCCGAATAAAACAAATCCTAGAAAGAGTTCTTTGTGTTTTTTTGTTAGTCCTCCATTCCCCACGCCCAGCATTTCAGGAATTGGAAACACTGCTTATAAGATAACTCCCGACCTAAGTAATCGGAGGACAAGAAAAGGGAAGAGGCCCTATGAAAGCAAACACTATTAATAAGTCTTTGAGAGTCTTACAAACATGGAATCCTAAGTTTTTTTTAAAGTGTCAGGTTTAAGAGGATTGAAGTGGAATTTCAAGATACAGAGATCAAGAAGTTTCAATGATATGGGCATAAGAAATCTGATTTGTCTAAACAACAACAAAAGAAAACATTTTACTTGTAATCATAAGGCATGCGTTTTAAACCCAAACTTATATATTTGAACATCCCAAATAGACACCAAGCAACTCAGAACTCATCACTGGAAAAGGTCTATTCTCACTGTTGGCTATTCTTATTGTTATTTTTAAGTGCCAATGATTCCCACTCAACCCTGCATAGGGTTTCCAAGGAGTAGCTGGTGGGTATAAACCACCGACTTTGCAGTTAGCAGCCCACTGTTTATCTTACAGTGCCACATTGGGACTCCCTGACTATTCTAAAGAGTCTTTACTGTTGTTGTTAAGTGCCATCAAGTCGATTTCAACTCATAGTGGCCCTGAATAGTGTTTCCAAGGAACAATTGGTGGGTTTGAACTGCCAGCCCTGTGTTTGCTCACAGACCTTTTGGTCCAGTGTATTATCCTGCAGTGCTACATTGGGACTTTTATTAGAGGCTTACTGTACAGACATTTTATAAAATAACCTATTTTAGAGTTAGTCACTGTTTCTGTACACTAAATCTCAAAAAACTAAACTAAAACTCCAAGAGAGCCAAAATATGACCCTGAACATATCCCACACCTGAATTTAGAGACCACCTAAAGAACAGATTTGATATGCACACCAATGTTCATAGCAGCTCTATTTGAAATAGCAAAAAGATGGAGACAGCCTAAATGCCCATTAGTTTAAGAATAGATAAACAAACTGTGGTACATACACACAATGGCATACTATGTTACCTTGAAGAAAACAAGGAAGCTGCAAGCCACCACATAACATGGATGAACCTTGAGGACATTATGCTGAGTGAAATTTAAGTCACAAAAGGAGAAATACTGCATAAGACCATTATTGTAAAAGACTAAGAAAAAGAACCCACCAAAAAGGGGGGAAAAAAACGTAAAACTATATATATAATTGCAGATCACCAGGATGTATGGGATGAGAAGAGGGGAGGGAGGGAGGGGAAGATAGAACAGAGGATGGGGAATAGACATAGGAAATCTTGGGTGCTTGGGGTGGGGGTGGGGTTGCTAACACACAAGGGGGAGGGGAATAGAAGACCAAGGCAGATAGGAGAACATTTAGGCAGGTTCGTATGGGCTAAGTGGGACAGAGTTAAATGATGATGTATGCACAACCTTGGAACAACAGGGCTTCGGGATACAGGGATTGAGGCATGGTTTGAAAGGGTAAAAGAGGGGAATAATGTTAGGATGCTTGGCTGTCTTTTGAATCTTCCTTTCCCTTGCTTACCATTGTGAAATAGACACTTGGGAGGGAAGGGAGGAATAGTCAGAAACATCACAATAGAAAGTTTGCAAGCCCGTTTTCAGCCTATAAATGATTGGAACACCTTAAAGGGGGCTTGAAATCACCCAGACCCAAAATTGGGGGTATGGGGCTATAAAGGCAAGAAGTGACTGGCTTACAAGCTTTCAAGAGGGAGCATAGTTCCAGGCAGGGAAGGGTTAGGCAGAACCTCCACTGAATGATTTCCAATCTGTTGGGACTGGGCTGGCAAAAGGAAATGGGGATAAGACTCTTGTGGTACAACAGTGAAAAATTGCCATCAGGACTGACTGCAAGGGTCGGAAATATAGAGGTAGATTCTTTTTAACAAAAGGAGGGGAGTGATTGATTTTGCCACCCAGGAGAGGAGGTCCCTGGGACCATCAAGTGAGAAGAGCGGAGAGCATGACCCTACCCAGCGAGGCAGTGAAGCCAGAAATGGAGACAGAGATAATGATGTGGATAAATGGAGTAGCTGGGGAAACGGGAGTGAGGGAGGGAGAGGGGCTGTTTACTGACAGCCAGCGGGGCGGGCCTGTGAAGTGTATCCTTTGGTTATTTGATGATGCATGGAGGGAATTATAATCATTGCAATGAAATGAAATACGATAGGATGAATGTGAAGCGGAACTGGGACAGAGGTAAATAATGATATATGCACAACCTTGGAACAAAAGGGCTCTGGAACAGGGATTGACACATGGTCAGAATGAGGAAAAGGGAGGAAATAAGGTTAAGATGTTTGGCTGTCTTTTGAATCTTGGTTTCCCTGACATACCATTATAATACAGACAATTGAGGGGGAGAGAAAGGAATAGCCAGAAAAAACATCATAGGAAACTTGCAAGTCCATCTACTGCCTCCAACTGATTGAAATACCTAAAATGGAGCTACAATGTGCCCAGTTAGGAAGGCTTCCTGCGGAGTCTCTGCATTAAATAAGACCATAAGTGGAATCCTGAACCCAAACCAGAATCTTCTGAGGTGGGAAATTTCCATTTAAAAGGACAAGGAGACCAGCCTGGAGCAGCTAGAAGAACAGAAGAGACTTCTTGAAAGAAGTTTTTCTTGAAAGAAAAACCGACAGGAAATATACAAAACAATATAGGCAGACCAATTGATTACTACAAGAACAAGCAAGTTGCTCGCCCAGTAGACATCAAGGCAATTGGTCGGGTACCCTCAAGGCAAACGTCCTTCTAAGACTAAGACTCAATGGGAATACACACTCTGACTGGTGACCATGTTGGTGACCGATAAGGAGAAGTGAGGGAAAAACAGCAATGAAGCTGCAAGCTAAGCCCTACAATGTTCAATAAAGTCTTGTGAACTCGGGTGGAGACCTGGTTGGCCAGCAAGTGTGGCAAGACCTGGGGACTCTTAGGCCCAGAGTCAGTGACATAGTCACAGAGGACTAGAGTGGAGACTGAAGCATCCAACTGATAAGAAGAGAGGGCATATGCACAAGAACACCCACAACTTGCAGATAATACCCACTAGACCTGGCTTCAATGACTGGATGATCAGAGCTCAGCTATAAGAAGAATGGAGAGGAAAAAAAAAAGAGGAATCTGATACAATTTGATGAACTTGACCTACACCTATGGATGTAGTAGCTCAAAAGGAAGGGTGGACCCCAAAAGAAAACCACCAAGACATATCATAGTCAAGCTCTCCAAACTCAAAGACAAGGAGACATTCCTGAAAGCAGCAAGAGAAAACAGAGGGGTCACATACAAGGGCAAACAAGTCAGACTAAGCTCAGGAACCATTCAAGTGAGAAGGCAATGGGAAGACATATATAAAACCCTG